>NW_022196896.1:111167574-111170920 GCF_008632895.1 Mastomys coucha
TCATTTGTAAAAGCTTTGAAAATGGTAATTGGGTTTAACATTGCCCCTTGAGAGCACAGTCCTTTTTGTTGTCAACAAACCTATATTAACCTTTTATCATGTGCCATATATCATGCAAGGCAATTGAGGATATACCAGTTACTAAACTAATGTTTCATGTAACATTGAAAACTCATGACTAATGGCTACAGTAGACACCCTTCAGAGTTCTGTTGCTGGGCATTTAGGCTCTCAGAAGAATGGGAGGTATACCATCATCAGATTATGTAGAAGAGGATAGGATGAGAAGTGCTGTTAGTAGGGTAGCACTGTTGTGTCTCTTCAGTGGGAATCCTTCTAATGATATACATGGCAGTACATCAAATTGGTTAACACCCACCTTGAGTGACAGCTCAGCTGTGGGTGCAGGATCCATCTTAGTACAGCACCTCATGCTCATAGAAACCAACAATGTATGAGCAGCTCTTCAACTCCATCTCGCCCATCTTCAAAGCTGCCTGGGGTTTCCCTTTGGTATTTGCCAGATGCCAGACCTTTGATCCCTCTGTTTCTTCTTACCATTGTGATGCCCTGGAAGCCATGTTTTCCTTCTATTTTTCTTGTTCTGGTGTATATCTTTGCTGTCCTCTGAACACTGGAGGAGGGACACAGCTCACAGAGTTCCTTTTCCTTTTTTGTTCTTGACCTTGTGTGTCTCATTTCTATATGGACAGCATAAAATCGATTGTGGGAGTCTTCTCTCTTCCAGGGCATGATGGGTGAACTTTGTCATTAGAGTGATTGGAGGGCTAGAAATTCCTAAATGTGTAATATTTAAATTCTGTCCCTAGTGCCTGCTACAGTTGTCTAATGGTTTTCTCCTCTTCTTTCCTCTCCCTCTCCTCCCACTTCAGTATTACCGAATGAATTGTATTTCCAAGGAAGTGATGGAGGGGACCCGAACTCCCAGCTAAGTCTTGAACAAGGTAATTACAGCTGCAGAATGTTTGTTATGTCCTCTGAGAATAGGAAATACAGGTGACCATGTGAAGATGTGTGAGTCAGAAGAAATAGAGACAGCAAGTTGGGGAATGGGTATGAACCTGATGTTAGCTTTCCTGTATGAGGACAAATTACCCAGAAGGACAGGACATACAAAACCCTGAGGCAGGTGGATTGTGAATTTGAGGCTAGCCAGTTTACATAGGAAATCTCTCTCAAAAACAAAACAGAACCTGACCAGTCAGTTTCTTTGGGTTCATGGATTTAGAGACTTCAGTCCAGATGAGTGGCCTCACCATTTAAGACCTATGGTGGGGCAGAACTTCCAAGGAAGGGATTGGGTGAAGCAAAGCTGTGTACTACACGGGTTCCTGGAAGCAAGGAGAGAGAGGAGGTGCATGTTGCCCCTTCAGTGGTACACCTCTAGTGATCCAACTTCCTTCTACTAGGCTCTGCTGATTAATGGTATTACCAGAATCCATTAGTTCTATTCTAAGGGGAAGACCTCTAATATTTGAGCCTTGGAAGGAAGAGGCATTTGAGATGCAAACTGTGACCAGTGTCTAATGGGATATAGGATCCTGGCAGAGCAACCATGACCTCAGATGGTCATCTTGATACCCACGATGAAGGAATCTGAGGCCAGTGTCAGGAATCCATATTTAAAGAGATTGAGTACTCAGAATTCACTGCAATATAGAAAAGCCTCTGAAGGAATGATCATAGCAATGGTGAACCACTTTTGCTATGTTAGGTCCATGGTAGCCTCAAAGAGGAAACACTCTGTTAGAGAGACTCTCCTGGTTGTGTGTGTGTGTGTGTGTGTGTGTGTGTGTGTGTGTGTACCCTTACATCTCTTAAACCAGATGTGTGATGGGTATGATTTACCCACAGCAGCCAAGTCTTCAGACACAAGCAGGGTGTCTATGGTTTAATTAAATCCAGATAAGTGGTTCAGTGTCATAATAAACAGAAAGAATTAAAGACAATGACAGAAAGATCCACTTAGTCTCTTGCTTTGCTTAGCATCTACTCTTGATTCCTGTCTGACCCAACTGCCATTAAGGCTTGGACGAAGCTACAATTGGGAGAAACCATATGTGGAGTATTCACAGGGTTAAATGAAGCAGCAAGAATCCAGGCATTCTTGAGGCAGGGTCTGTGTTCTTGAGCATAGACTGCTAGTTATGAAAACATGACATTAGGAAAACAGACATAGGGGGAATACAGAGAGAAAACACAAGAAGGAAGCAAGAATGGGAGGGAAAGGGGCCCAGCCATCACTGAATCCTCAGGAGAAGACCAGCAGGGATGAGCCATCTGATATATACTCAGAGGCTATTGTGAGAAAGGAGATAGGGTCCAAGGACTCCTGGGAGCTCACGTAAAGCCACGGGGCAGTGAAGCTCTGGGGACCCAGGTAGGCATCCTTTAGTCAGAGATATGAAGACAAGTCATCTCCAGGTGCTAGAGTGGCCCAGGCAGGCCTCCACTCAGCCAGGGGTGACCCTTGTATTCTACTCCATGATCTGAGTCTGACCTCAAGAATCAGGGGGAATTTATCAGCTCCAGATGAACTCTAGATTGATGCCTTGTTGGGCTATTTAGCCCTTAAGATAAAAGAACCCTTCTGCTCCAACTCCTTAAATAAATGTCTGTTTTCCTTTTTCTCCTTAGGACCTAGTGGCACCTCTTCTCAAGGAAGCCAGACCTGGTCACCTGTGGCTCCCTCCTCAACTGAGGGTCTGTTCTTGCTGACTCTATAAACATTGCTATCCCTTCTCATAGCATGTGAGCACGGGGGTGCTCTTTCCTTGTGTTCTGATGTCCACAACATTATCTACATCCATAGTTTCTCCAAGTTTAGGATTAAAATATTGGGGCCTTGGTCCTCTGGGTTGCGTAGAAAGGTTCTGACTTCTGTCTGTGTTGCCTGTGGATGCGGATCCACAGTGCTTTGCCTGTGCTTTGGCTATGACTAGAAACTGCCTCCCTGCTCTGCTCTTATGTCCAATGGTGGTTAGAAGGATGTGATGAGAATGCTCCTTCTTTGAGGCAACAGATTTTCCCCCTTGGGTTTACCTCATCTGCTCATGACCCAGCTGGACTCCCTCTATGAGACCTTCCTTTGCTATCACTGGGGTAACAGGTTGGGAATCCCTCTCTAGACAAGATGGGTCACTAAAAAAAAACCCTTTTTTATTGTTGTTATTTGTTTGTTTCTTTGTTTGTTGAAACAGGGTTTCCTTGTGTAGCCTTGGCTGTCCTGGAGCTGTAGACCAGGCTGGCCTTTGAATTCACAGAGATTGGCCTGCCTCTGCACCCAGAATGCTGGGATTAAAGGCATGCACCACCACTGCCTTGC
>NW_022196896.1:111171826-111174095 GCF_008632895.1 Mastomys coucha
CTCAGAAATCCACCTGCCTCTGCCTCCCAAGTGCTGGGATTAAAGTCGTGCGCCACCACCGCCCGGCTAAGAGCCGGAATTCTTAACTGTTGTTCTGCAGGTGCACAGTCTGGGAATAAGAAGCAATGAGTGGGTGGGATTGTGGTCAGTGACGAACAGAGGGAAGGGATGCAGTGGGGAAGAGAGGTTCAGTGGAGAAGAGGGATGTAGTGGGGAGGAGGGATGCAGTGGTGAGGAGGGATGCAGTGGGAAGGAGGGATGCAGTGGAGAGGAGGGATACACTGAGGAGGAGGGGTTCAGTGGGGAGGAGGGATGCAGTGAGGAAGAGGGGTTCAGTGGGGAGGAGGGATGCAGTACGGAGGAGGGGTGCAATGGGGAGGAGGGGTACAGTGGGGAGGAGGGATGCAGTGGGGAGGAGGGGTGTGCACTGGGGAGGAGGGGTGCAGTGGGGGTGAGGACTATAGTGGGGAGGACGGGTGCAGTGGGGAGGAGGTGTGCAGTGGGGAGGAGGGGTGCAGTAGGGAGAAGGGGTGAAGAGAAAACAGGTGAATTCTTCCTGAGTCTGTGGTCTGGAGCAACTCTATCTGGAAATGGCATACTAATGATGCCAATGGCAGGGTTCGATGGGTATGCATAAATAACAACCCACCCAGAAGGGCTGAAGAGTGAACAATTAGCCATCGATCTGTATATCCAATAGTCTGAGCCAGCAGAAGCACGGGCCGTGATGCACACACATGGGTTAAGAACTGTAATCATACCCATGACCCTGAAAGGCAGCTCTAACCACTGTAGAATAGGACATGAAGTTCACAGCCAGCCCACATTCCATATTAAGGCTTCTATTGCTAACTTTTCAAGTATTTTTCTCTATAACTTAACTTTCTTTAGAAAATACTAAACAGAAAAAAAAACATGAAACTGTACTGCATAATATATTATTCATTCACATACTGTTGTATTTAGGGGACTAGAATGGGCTGGGAAGACAGAATCCACTATGGGCCAGGGAGGTTCCCTAAAGGGAGAGAGAGGGTGTCAATCCTGAATTTGTTTACTCTGAGTGGTCACCACTCAGCCCATGCATGGCTCAGACCTTACCTCTGGTCTCAGGCCCCTGCTTTCTTCTTAGACAAACCTCCTTTCTAACCAGCTTCTTACATTATTCCTAACAAGAGTGACATTTGCAACTGCTTAGGAGAAAGCAAACCCCAGGATTTCTCTATCTGTGTTTTGGGCCTCAGTTTAACACCTGCCGTCCGTCCCACCCCCCCAGCCCTACCCTACCCCAAGTCCCTCCTTCAGCCCAACCCTGCTCCAGATTTTGTTGTTGTTGTTGTTGTTGTTGTTTTGATTTTGTTTTTTGTTTTGTTTTGTTTTGTTTCTGAGACAGGGTTTCTCTGTATAGCCCTGGCTGTCCTGGAACTCACTCTGTAGACCAGGCTGGCCTCGAACTCAGAAATCTGCCTGCCTCTGCCTCCCAAGTGCTGGGATTAAAGGTGTGTGCCTGCTCCAGATTCTGAGGGCCTAATCACCCTGCCATTACCTTCTAGGCTCCTTTAGCCCCTCCCCCAGAGTTTTCAACCCTCTCTATCTCCAGAGTGGTCTCTCATTTCCTATTGGATCCTGATGCGATGGAGAAATAAGTGTTTATAAAACAAAATCTTTTCTAGTTTCGCATCATCCTGAAGATGGACTCTCGAAAGACCCCTGTGAAACCGTACATATAAGCACAGTGAGAAGAGATGCTGCCACCAACACCGACAACAATACTGATGAACTGCAAAGGAAACCAGTAATCGTGCCCAGAGGCCCAGGTTCTGTGCCAGGGGGTAAGATGGACCGGACCCAAGGTGAAGGGCTCAGAAGCTCTGAGAGGGAGCAGAGGATTGAGCTGATGTCTGATGCAGGAAGTAAATATTTAGGCATGAAGAGGCAAAGATGGAACTTGATGTACTGTTGAGACCCGGAGCAGGGAGTTGGCAAAGAAACTCTCAAAAGGCAGGAAAGAGTTGGGATAGCCTTGCTGGAGAAAAGAGGCTAAAAACAAGAGTCAGAGAAGTTGGCCACAGAGTCACAAAGCACAGATGCCTTCCAGGGCTGAGACAGCCATGGGTGCAGATGAGGCTAGAAGTAGAGTCAAGAGATGAAAAGCAGGGTGAGGGATAATGATGGAAGCTGGGAAAGAACATGGATGGCTCTGTGGGATCTCACCAATGGTCTTTCTGTCTTCAGATTCCTGTGAACTCCAAGTCCAACTGAGTAACAG
>NW_022196896.1:111174386-111217913 GCF_008632895.1 Mastomys coucha
ACACACACACACACACACACACACACAAAATCTTAAAGGCAGTATGATGTTTTAAATAATCACTGTGGAATGGCTACATCAAGGTATGAGTATTTGAGTATTACTTTTTTTTTTGTAGTAAGAATACTTAAAATGCATCACCTCAGAGATTTCTTGAGAACACAGTATATTTTTATCATGTTCTACAATGGACCATTTTAAAGTTCTTCTCCCTAAATGAGATTTTACGTCCATTATGGCTTCAGTCCCCCTTCTCACCTCCACTCTACCCAACCCTTTCACATGCCACCTAAGGTGAAATCATGCAGCTTTTCTATGCCTGGCTTGCTCCATGTAATATTCTTGTTCATCCGCGTTGTCTCAGTTGACAGGGTCTCCTTCGTTTTAAGGTTACCTGGATGTCGATCCTGTGTGGATACCGCGTTTTCTCCAGCTGCTGGCAGCTGTTTAGGCTGATTCCAGATGTGGAGACTGCCAAACTGTAACAAGTACTGGGACCCCTGTAGCAGACTGATTTTAATTCTCTGGATTACGGTCACAGTAGAGAGGATTGTCCAATTACATGGTGTTCTATTTTCAGGAGCTTCCAAAAATGAACTGGGTAAAAGAGATAGCTCAGTAGTTAAGAAGGCTGGAACTCTTAAAGAGGACCCAGATTCAGCTCCACAACCATCTCTAAGTCCAGTTCCAGGGAATCTTACACCCTTTTCTGACTTCCTGGGACAATGTATGTACAAACTAACATGAGGGGAAAACGCTTACCTACATAAAGTAAAAATAAAATAAATGCAAACTACTTCGGCTCTTAAAGCCAAATGTTTCCTGTAGCTCTCAGCATTTGTCTGCATTGTCAGAGTGGCAATGAGGGTTGGTGGCCATGGTCGTATCCCTGTCACTTGCTTCGTCCCCTAACACTGTGTTCCACATGCCTATTGTCTTCAGATTCTTTCATTTGCTATGTAACTGTCTCTTCAGCTTCTGCTGGTTTGGGGAACCATGTGATTTTGTGAGACAGTTGGATGTAATCTCTTAAGTTTGAAAGCATGCATGTCCCAGAGCTCAATGATTACATTCCTCAGTAGAGAAGAGGAAAAACATGTGCTAATCAGAAGCCATTGGAAAGACTGCGAGTAAAAGACACACCTCAGCCCCCGCACTAAGGAGAAAGAAGGACAGAAGAAAAGAGATCAGGAGTGCTAGGTTATCCTCAGATATATAGTTTGGGACAAACCTGGGCTACACAAAGCCCTGTCTCAAAACAAATGATTCAACACACACACACACACACACACACACACACACACACACCCAAGAAAGAATGTTCTTAGTACTATTATTCTTAAAAACTAAATAATCGAAACAGAGCAAGTCAGCATATTTCTATAACATCAAAAATTATAATACATAAGACTCTCACAAACTTATTAATATATACATCTTACTTATATATACCTACATATGTACGTGTATAGATAGATCTGGGAGTGTTTGGCTTCTTCGAGAATAGAGAAACAAAGACGTGGTTCTGATTTCTCTTCTATTGCTCACATAAGTAGCAGAATTAATCTAAGTCTTAAAACTGGAAATGGTGGTTGGCTTTGAGAAAGACCATGGGGACAGTGGAATGTGTCACCCAGAGAGTTCTGGAGTGCTGCTCATCGGCTTTTTAATTCAGGAGATAGTTTCACTTTATAATCATCTAACTCCCATTTTTATATATACATGTTATATGAAGTTAGAAGTTTTAAGTTTATCTTCATTTATTTTTTTGCAACAGGGTCTTGCTTTGTAGCCCAGGGTACCGTGAACTTATGTTCCTCCCATCTTAGCCTTCCAGTGCTGGGATTGCAGGTGTGTCTTGCCATGCCTGGTTAATTTTTATCTTTAAGATATCAAAATCAGTTCTCTATCCAAGGATTCTAGGAATGGCTAGAAAGGAAGAGAAGAGCAGTGTGGACAGGAAATTTCAGGAAGAAGGATCATGTGTGGTATTCAAAATGCTCTTCTAGAGAGTTAAATGAAAATACTTTGTGTGTATCTGTATGTGTTTGTGTGCATACACATATGTGTACTTGTCTGCATGTATATGTGTGCATGTGTCAGACCAGAGGTCAACCTCTGGTTATGTTGTCCTTTGCAGTTATTGTCCACCTTTTTTTTTTTAAACCAGGGTCTTTCATTGGCCTGGAGCTTACTGAGTAAGCTAGGGGGGTTGGCTAACTAGGGATGCCCTGGCATCTACCTGTCTCTATCTGCTGAGTGCTGGGATTGCAAATGGCGCCACTTATGTGTCTTTTTATGTGGATCCTGGGTCTCACACTCAGGTCCTCATGCTTAAACGCTAAGCCTTTACCGACTGGGCTGTCTCCTCAGTCCTTGAAAATAATTTTTTTCATTGTAATTTGGCCCAGGAGCTGTGCGACTCAACCGTGAACTCCAGATTAATCCCTGTTTTGTGCATCTGGTAGATATAAAAAAGGAAAATTCACCATTTCCCTCGGATGGTAACCAGCAGGCCCGAGCAAGGATCAACCAAAATGGGGACTCTGGGGTAATAGGTAAGAATAACTGAAAGAATTGTAACAGATTCCCAAACAAGGGGGGGGTAGCCCAGGTAGTCAGGAAGAGGCAGGAAGGGAAAGAGGCCCGCCAAAGCCAACCTTCAGATTAGCAGAAGAAAGTGGGGGAAATTGAAGGCAGAAATGAGAAATGGAGGTTAATAAATGTTGAGGTCAGAGGACTTTTTTTTCCTGAAGAAGAAAAGGAGGAGGAAGAAGAAGGAGGAGGGGGGGTGAGGGGAGGAGGAGGAAGGGGAGGAGGAGGAGGAGGCAGCAAATGGGGGTTGGTGTTGGGGGGAATAGAATTTAAGGAAAAGAGAGGAAAAAATATCAGGTAATCAAAATAGGTATGAGAAGAAGTAGACAGGGAAACATACCCAAGACAGGCATGAAGATGTCCATCACTGGATCCAGATGAAGAACGAGAGTGATGGACAGAGCCATGAAGAAAGCTAAGGAGCAAAATGGGAATGATAGAAAGAGGCGGGTGGTGAAGTGTCCTAGGGTTTCTATTTCTGCACGAAACATCATGACCAAGAAGCAAGTTGGGGAGGAAAGGGTTTATTCTGCCTATACTTCCATGTTGCTGTTGATCACCAAAGGAAGTCAGGACTGGAACTCAAGCAGGTCAGGAAGCAGGAGCTGATGCAGAGGCCATGGAGGGATGTTTCTTACTGGCTTGCTTCCTCTGGCTTTCTCAGCCTGCTCTCTTATAGAACCCAAGACTACCAGCCCAGGGATGGCACCACCCACCATGGGCCCTCCCTCGTTGATCACTAATTGAGAAAATACCTTACAGCTGGATCTCATGGAGGCATTTCCTCAACTGAGACTCCTTTCTCTGTGATAACTCCAACCTGTGTCAAGTTGACACACAAAACCAGCCAGTACACCCACTTATCTCATTCTACCCTCCATCCTCCACCCCCAACCCATGTAAATGCTTGGAAAGTGCCTTTCCACCTGGAACACACCTGATCTCATCTGATCTCAGAAGCTAAGCAAGGTCGGGCCTGGTTAGTACTTGAATGGAAGACCGCCTGGGAATACTGGATGCTGTAGGCTTAGTTATCACAGAGAAAGGCACTTCAGTTGAGGAAGTGCCTTCATGAGATCCATCTGTAAGGCATTTTCTCAATTAGTGATCAACAGGGGAGGGCCCATGGTGGGTGGTGCCATCCCTGGGCTGGTAGTCTTGGGTTCTATAAGAAAGCAAGCTGAAGCAAGCCAGTAAGTAACATCCCTCCATGGCCTCTGCATCAGCTCTTGCTTCCTGACCTGCTTGAGTTCCAGTCCTGACTTCCTTTAGTGATAAACAACAATGTAAAAGTGTAAGCTGAATAAACCCTTTTCTCCCCTACTAGCTTCTTGGTCATGATATTTTGTGCAGGAATAGAAACCCTAAGACAAGAATTGAGAATCAGAATGGGGATGCAGATGAAATGCTGAAATGCATGTCAGTGGCTGGGGGAGCACCTATGTCCAGATAAGATTTGTGTCGGTGGCTAGGGGAAACACCTTTGTGCAGATGAGATGTGTGTGAGTGGCTTGGAGGGAGCACCTTTGTGCAGAGGAGATTCGTGTCAGTGGCTGGGAGGGAGCACCTTTATGCAGATGAGATGTGTGTCAGTGGCTGGGGGAGCACCTCTGTGCAGCGAAGATGCGTGCCAGTGGCTGGGAAGGAGAATCTCTGCGCCAGCTGTGGGCTCACAGCCTTGAGTTAACGGTTTGGGCCTTCCTGGTTCTCACACTCAGGTGTCCCCTGGTGTGTGGGCCTGCTGTCACCCCTAAGATGCTTAAGAGACTTTTTTGTTTGTGCAGAACTCAGCAGTGGGGATTCTGATGATGGAGAGAACTTCTCAGAAGCTTCCACCTCAGTCCCCTCCCAACCAGGTAAGGAGACCCAGGTAGCAGGGCAAGCTGTGGGGATCTGAGTCACAAGCGACTGTGTTATGGCAGGGTTTGTTCCAGTTCTGTTCTGTATGCTGGATCTCTGGGGCCTGTTCTGTGCATTGATTTTTATTTGATTCTTTTGGAAAACGCAGGGAAATCGTTGCATACTATTTGGGGGATTAGGCTTATCAATCAATGGATCCTCTTAGTAGATATAGTCATCCATTAATAATATGATAGAAACAGATGTGTGTGTGTGTGTGTGTGTGTGTGTGTGTGCCCATGTACATGTTCATGGAGGTCAGGAGACAATCCCAGGTGTTTGTCCTTACCATCCACTTCTAACCTCTTGTTTGTTGTTGCATATGCCAAGCTAGCTTGACTACAAGCTTCCAAGGATTCTATCTCTGCTTCCTATCCTGTTACCTGAACACTAGGGTCATAGACCTATTCTGCAGTGTCTCACTTCACATCATGGGTTCTTGGGATCTAAAACCAGGTCTACATGCTTGTGAACCAAGCACTTTGCCTACTGAGCCATCCCTCCAGCCTCATGAGTTTGTCTGTTTAAATAATTATCAAGTTTATTAAATGTTAAACTCACCCAGGGACTTCTATAGAAAGCAGAAAGCTTACCATTTCTTTATTAGAAAGTCATAATGTCAATCTCTTCAGAAACTTAGACTAGAGTCCAAGGACAACTCATCAAGCTAGCTTGTGTAGTCAGAAATAGAAACTTGAGATAAAACATTCTGAGACCCAAAGAATTATTTCTGACAAAATTTTTTAAGTCGTGGCTTACAGAGGGATTTCTCAAAAGACTTTACAATTAATGTGCACTTCTTTACAACATCCTTAAAAAACAAATAGAACAGATATCCGCATCCTTTTTCCTAGCTGGAAAAACAAACAAACAAACAAACAAAAAAAAAAAAAAAAAAAAAAAAAAAAAAAAAAAAAAAAAAAAAAAACAACCACAGATGGCATGTGCCTGCGTCTTCTCCAAAGTCAAATGGATAACTAGACTGGTGTCCTGGATTCTAGGTTATTCCTTTTATAAACTATGGAATAGGAAGGTTTCCAGGTGTGATATCATGAGCCTGCAATCCCAGCACTCAGTGGGTGGAGACAGGAGGGTCAGGAGCTCAAGATCTTCCTTGACTGCACCTGATTCTTTCTCAAAACGAACAGAAACACACACAGGCACACGCACACACACAGAGAATCGAAAGGTTGAATTCTCTCAGCCCTATCTGTTTTGTTGGAAGATTTAAGATTCTATAGTATGCCCTTAGTGATTCATTTTCCCTTTCTTTCTTTCTTTCTTTCTTTTTTTTTTTTTTTTTTTTTTTTTTTTTTTTTTTTTTTTTTTTTTTTTTGGTTTTATCAAGACAGGGTTTTTCTGTATAGCCCTGGCTGGAACTTACTCTGTAGACCAGGCTGGCCTCGAACTCAGAAATCTGCCTGCCTCTACCTCCCAAGTGCTAGGATTAAAGGCGTGTGCCACCACCGCCTGGCCCATTTTCCCTTTCTGATTTAGATCTGACTAGATCTAGAAGACTTTAGGAATGTGATTCCTCAGAGAAAATACACTAGGGAAAGACCTGAGATCAAATGAAAACACTTCTCAGTCTTAACAGTTACAAAAAGACCAAACTCTGAAGTGAGGCCTTCATTCCAGCTGCCTGTGTACCTTCTAAAGGAAGTAGAAATGTTTCAGGTTTCAGACCGCTCACACACTCTTTTAGTGTGAGCAAACGGCCCCACCCACTAAGCTCTCAAATGTGTCTATGGCTCCAATGCAAAGATTATCTTTCATAGAAATGGGGGAAGTATCAGATTAATGGGGGATGTTCAGCATAAGATTTTCAAGGTCTCTGTGTGTGCACATATGTGTACATGTGTGTGCACATGCATGTGTATGTATATGTGCATGTGCATATACATTCATGTTCATGTGTATATGTAGAAGTCAGAGGTCAACATCAGGTATTGCTCCTAAATAGACAACCATCCAGTTCTTTTGGAGAGAGAGTCTCTCACCTGGGGGCTAGATCTCACCTATTAGGCTACTCTGGTTAACCACCGAGCCTCAGAGATCCACTCTCCCTCTTTAGCTCTTGTATGACAAGTATGAGCCACCATGCTCAGCTCCTTACTTGAGTTGTAGGGTTTCAACCCAGGTCCTCATGCTTGTGTGCCAAGAACTTTACCAACTGAACTATGTACTCAGGCTCTTCCACAAAATACTTTCAAGATTTCCCTGCAAGAAACACAGAGGCAGGGATGGTGGGAATTCAGAAAGATGAGCAGGCGGGGTAAGAAGTCAACATTTTAGGAAGGAAAAGGCCAAGTGATGTCAGATGGCTCCTTGCCAGTAAATTGCTTCTGCCTTGAGGATCAAAATGGAGTCTCACTAACCTTACTAGACTGGTAATTTAGAAAGGCAGGCCCATGTGGTCAGGATGGAAGTCAGGCTTTCTAAGGGATGTCGGGGTGTCTCCAATTTTTCTTATTAGTGAATTTTCTGCTGAGCTGGTTTTTTTGCTCACAACCAGGGGATTCAAAGAATTCTTTTTGTACAGTGATCAATATCTGTGATATATTAGAATTGGTTGAAGGCTCAGGGCTTGAGAAACCACATGCTCATAGCATGGGATTGTACTAGTTAAGATGATTCTGGACTATGAGATATCCAAATTGCATTGAATATCTTGACTTGTAATCCAAGCATTCTCTACAAGCCTTGACTTAGCAACCCCAGGGTACCACCTTCTACGTGTGTCTTCTCTGGTCTGACTGGGAAATCAAAAGTCACTACAAAATGGTTTATTATCTGGACCAGCCCAACTAATAAGTAAAATAAAATAGAGCAAAACAATGCTAGTAAAAGGACACTCTCTTAACTCCACGAAATCATGCCTACTAATACTAATAACAAGGTGAAATAGTGCATTGAGTTCCTGCTGCGGCATAGTAAGCATAGAATTCCTATGTTCATTGGAATTACTGTTATTAGTCAGTAGCTTAGAAGGTCTATAAAAAATAAGTTATGCTATTCACATAGTAATCAGATAAAAATTGACCTAAGGGCTGGAGAGATGCCTCAGTAATTGAGAGCTCTTGCCGCTCTTGCAGAGGACCCAGATTTGGTTACCAGCACCCACATCATGTGACTCACAACTGTTTCATCTCTCCAGGGCAGATATCTCCTTTTGATCGCCAAGGGCATGGAACACGCATGCAATGTCCATACAGACAAACACTCATACCCATAAACTTTTTTTTAAAAAAAGCAAATTAAATATTTTTTAAAGGCAACTACAGCTATCCCTGTCTAAATTATAGTTAAGATGTTGGCATATGTTACATTTCTTAAACTGGGTTTTAATAAACAAAACAGTATCTGGTCATCATAGAATCTTAACCAGGAGGCAAGGTAACTAGGTGACTGCTCATTTATAGATGGAAAAACTAGAGCTGCTAGTGCTCATGGGTCATGACCGATGCTCACAGAGAAATAAAGAGCAGATGGTTGGTGGTGCCTCGCGTCTTTAATCCTAGTACGTCAGAAGTTGGGAGGCAGAGGCAGGAGGATCTCTGAGTTGAAAGCCAGCCTGGTCCACAGAGGGAGTTCCAGGACAGCCAGGGCTGAGAGAAAGCCTGTCTGAAAACAGCAAGGATGACAAAACCAAAAAGAATTACACAGCAGTCTAGTGTGGGTCTCAGTTTTATGGTGAAGGGCCTCTAGACTCAGTGAAGGGGAACGTTCTTTCAGAGTGCCTAGGACTGTAGGCTCATCTGATCTAAAGCCACAGAACTTGACTCTGAGAACAAATAATGGTTTCTCTCCCTTTTTTCTTCCAGCGCCTGCATATTCCAGAAACCTCCCCACACAGAGAACATACAGAAGAGGAGGTAAGAGAAAATAAGGGCTCTGCAGGGGAATTAATGAACTGTGTATTCAACAAGAGACTCCTTCTAATTCTAGGTTCTATTCTTCAAAACACAACACAAATTTGCTTTTAATTTTAGGAAATTTCTACCTTAACTTTTAGATCAATCAGGCAGGCTAACTTCTTTAACAGATGAGTCCAAAAGGTTAATGATTTAATATAGTAGAAGCCTTTAATATTTAATCAAAGCTCTATTTTTTTCCCTCAGTAAATATCCTACAGATTTTTAGATGAAGAGTGGCCTGGCCCCTGTTCCCAGTAGCCATCAGGGAAACAGCCAAGCACAAGCCATGCACAAGTCTCCATCTTTACTTCACACGCCCATAATAACCCTGAGAGAAAACCTATTGATCAGGATTCAAAAGCCACCAAAGACCCCAAAAGGAACAAGTTTTTTTGTTTTGTTTTGTTTTTTGTTTTTTCTTAAATGTGGTGTGAGAAGACGGAGGGCCAAGACCAGCAGAGATGGCCCTTGGCTGAAAGTTTCTCAGTTCCAGGTTTAGGTAGTGAGGATAAAATATTAAACTAGAGGTCACACAGACTTGAAAAGACAATCATGTTTCCAAGGGTAGAGACCTTCCTACCGTGCCATTCCAGAGCTTTGCAAGTATATTCTAGCTTCTTCCTTCTAAGGTTTTCTTTTTTCTTGGCTCCCCATCTTACACTGAGACCGCCCCCCCCCAAGTGATATTTCTGCAGTGAGAGGGTATTCGCATAGCATTCCCTGACTGTCCCTGGCTTTCTCTGTCTCTCTGTCTCTGTGTGTATGCCCACACACGTGTGTGTAGACCAGAGGATACCATTCTTCGGGTGCCATTCCTCAGTGGTTATTTACGAGACGGACTTTCACTGGCCTGGAGCCCACCAAGTATGCAGGCTGGGCTGGTTGGCCACTGAGCCTCATCCAGGAGTTGTGTCTCCACGTCTTTAGTATGGGAATTATGAGTGCATGCTATCATGCCTGGCTTTAAAACAAAACAAATCATGGGTTCTGAATCAAACTCAGGTCCCCATGCTCGTCAAGCATTGTATTCACTGAGTCAGCTCAGCAAGCACACCTCCGCATCCACAAAACAATGTTTTCAGAAGCCTGGAGCTCAGTACTGAGCTGTGAACCGGGATGAAAAGCAAAGGCCAGCTTATCTCCACTCCAGTTCAGTGTCTGAACTCAGAACTTCTGCTCCCCGCTGTGCTTTATTGAGACCACACGGCACTGCATACCGCACGCCATCCAGGAGACCATCCGGAGTTTTTGAAAAATAAATAGAAATCTATCAGATCTTGAAGAAATCTGGAACAAGTCTCATCCAGTACCTGTGGCTGCTCACACTTCTCACCCCGCCCCCTACGCTACCTCCCTCACCCCTTCCCCAGCCCTTCCCCCCACCCCCCTAATCCTATTTAACCTCAGCCTTTTTGTACACAAGCTCTCTTGCCCTCTTGGCCTCAGGCTCCTGGCCGCTCCTGGCAGCTCCGCCCCTCGGTCTTTCTTGGTGCCCCACCTCTCTCCTCTCTGGCTCCTGTTCCTACCTCCTTCCTCTCAGGGCCTCTCAGCCTGCTGGCCATTTTCATTCTAGACTCTTCCAAATGCCCCTGACTCTGCTCTCCCTGGTGTCTGCAAAGATCCCTCTCAACCACACCGAGAAGCAGCCATGTCCTCATTTTTTTTTTTTTTCATTCAAAATCATGAACTGGGCCTTAATGAAAAAACTGTAGTTGAATGGCGGTGCTCTTTTTATTATATTTGTTACATTTTACATTTGGATTATTGCATCTATGCCAGACCCTCCCAACAGAGAAGATCATGAAAGCATCTTTATAGGCCGCATACTCTCTGCTGTTTAGGTAGTCAGAGAATTCCTATGGCCGTTTTAGTTGTAGATTACTGGTTTTATTTTCCCTCCTCTTCCCAGATACGTCTGATACTGACAGCTCAATCACCATTAAAGGACGGAAGAGGACGGGACGTAAGAACAATTCAAAATTCTAGATGTAGCAAATCCTTCTCTGTGTTACTAAAGCTCTGAATCACTCTGATTTTTAGATACCCTTTAAAGTAAACAATTAGCCTTGGATTTTAGATCATTCAGATGGTGCATTTTTGGTTCAACTGAGTTTAAGATATTTGCTACAGTAGGTCTCAAATCATCCAACAGCACAAGGCCCACTACAAGCTCATCTTTTACCCCAGTCAAGAGGATGAAGTTGGTCCTGGGTGGAGACACTCACTTTGTTCCACTCGGTCATCTAGGGTCCTGAGATCTTAAAAACTTGTTTTGTGCCGGGCAGTGGTGGCATGCGCCTTTAATCCCAGCACTCGGAAGGCAGAGGCAGGTGGATTTCTGAGTTCGAGGCCAGCCTGGTCTACAGAGTGAGTTCCAGGACAGCCAGGGCTACACAGAGAAACCCTGTCTCGAAAAACCAAAAAACAAAAAAAAAAAAACTTGTTTTGTCACTCACCACGCCCACCACTCCATAATAAACAAAAATGGAAGGAGACAAGGCACAAATAAATGTCTGAAAGGGCATGAAGCATGATAAATGGACACAGAAGAGAATGACCACCATAGAAAAGTTGTCTCCAGCCCCAGCGTTGGGGATAGTTTCTGGAGGAAGCCTGACCAGATGTAAGCAAGGTTGGCCTGCTGACAGGATTGTCTCTGTGCCTTCCAAATAGACTGCAGGTCTGTCCTGCCCTTCTCACATAGGCTGCGGGATTGCCCACTCCCGTTTCCCCCTCCCACACAAGCTGGTAGGATTGTGTCTTCCTACATACTCATATGGGTTGCTCTGTGTGTGTGTGTGTGTGTGTGTGTGTACGCGTGCGTGTCTGTGTGTGCATCTGTGTGTGTCTGTGTGTGTGCATGTGTATGTGTGCGTGCATGTGTGTGCACATGTGTGTGCACGTGTGTATATGAGTGTGTACAAGAGTGTGTGTGAGTGTGTGTGTATGTGTGTGTGTGCTGTGTGAGTGTGTGTCCATGTGTGTGTATATGCGTCTGTGTGTGTTTGTGTGTGTACGTGTGTATGTGTGTGTGCGTTGTGTGAGTGTGTGTGTCCATGTGTGTGTGCATGCATCTGTGTATGTGTTTGTGTGTGCATGTGTGTGTGCGTGCATGTGTGTGTATGCACGTGCGCGTGTGTGTGCACATGTGTGTGTACGTATGAGTGTGTGTGGGTGTGTGTGAGTGTGTGTACGCATGCACATGTGTGTGTGTGAGTGTATGTGTGTGTGTGTGTGTGTGTGTGTGTGCACGCGCATGAGCACATGTAAGCAGAGGCCAGAGGCTGATGTTACCATCTTTAACCTAATTTTTTGAGAGAAGGGTGGTCTCATTGAACCTGGAACTCACTCACTGATTTAGCTAGGGTGGCTGGTGAGCAGGCTTCAGGAACCCTCCTGTTTCTGTCTTCTCAGCTCTGGAATTATAATTACCCACTGCCGCACCCAGTTCTTTACATGAGTAGTGGGGATATGAACTCAGTACTCAGGCTCAGGGTACTTTACATATGGAGCCATTTCCCCAGCCCTTTTTTCCTGTTTTTCTCAGAGAGAATCTCTTCCTGGGTTGGTTCCTAGGAACCAACCCAGGCTAGACCTGTTCAGGACATTTGCTTCCTCCTGCAGGAAGGAAATACGTCTTACGTAGTTCCTCCTCTGAACTCAGTTCTGAAGAAGAACCTCAGGAATCCTAAGAAGTGGATCAGGAAGATTAGGACGCCCGGCCTTGGCCCACAAGATTTCAGGAGTTTGATGACCAAAAGCAAGCCACCGTGACTAGATGCATTTTGTGCTAAGCACAATGACTGCTGTCCATCCCCTCATCCAAAGGAGCTCCTTTTGAATCTTAGAAAGTATAGGAGTCAGGAAATGACTATGAACTCATGTTTAACAGGTTGAATCCTATCAATTAAATGTATTGCTTATGTATTGCTGATATGGAAGAAATAAATAGCAGAATAATGCCATATATATATATGGCATTATATATATATATTCACTGCCATGCCTATTAGGGTGGTTTGCAGAGGAATGACCACCCACAGGCTTGTATTTGAATGGTTGGTCATTGGCTACTTGAGAGGGATTAGAAGGTGTGGCATTGTCGAAATGGGTGTGGTTGGAGGAAGTATGTCACTAGAGGGTGGGCTTTGGGATTTCAAATGTTCAAGCCAGGCTCTGTCTCTCTCGCTGATGCCTGCTGATCTAGATATAGAATACTCAAATACATCTCCAGCACCATATCTGCTTGTATGCTGCCATGTTTTCTGCCATGATGGTAATAGACTAAACCTCTGAAACTGTAAGCCAGCCCTAATTAAATGTTTTTCATTATAAAGGGTTCCATGGTCATGGTGTCTCTTCACAGCAATAGAACATTGGCTAAGATACCTACTAGCACAAAGATCCTGTATTCATATGGTCATTAGTAATTGTAAAAGACTCAAAATATAAGGGTTGAAATTTGGTCTTTTGCTAACTATTATAATGCTAAGTGTTGCTAAGTCCAGGCCCCCAAGACCTGGAGTCTGCACATAGCCCCTGTGACCCCAAGTTATTTCTGATTGGTAAATAAAGATGCCAAAAGCCAATAGCTGGGCAGAAGAGATGTGGGTAGAGTTTAGGTTTCCTGGACTTGGGGTTAGAGAGAAAACATAAGGGAAGAAGAAGAAAGTGCAAGAGGAAGAAGTAGAAGCAGACGTGGGTTAGGAGTAAAGAAAATGTGGCCCCATGGGCTGCCTATTGGAGTTAAGAACAGCCCAGATGAACATAGTTAGTAATAATTCAAGGTTATCAATAGGAAATAGATTCTAACAACATAGACCATTATGGCTGACCACGACAGTAATTGCTACAACCAACTACCTCAATGGCTACACCAGGGACAACTATTACTGATTGACACAGTGGACATTACAGCTGACCACCTCAATGACCACTACAGTGACCACTACAACTCCACCACCCTAATGACAACCACAGTGACTACCATGGCTATTGAGATGGTCAGTTTTAGTGTTCATAGAGTTGGTTAGCCAGCCTCAGATGACCATAGTGATAATTAAAGTCATTAGTTCAGTTGTAGTGGTCATTGTGTGGTCTGCTCTGCTCTTATGTTGTTTAAGGCTTATTGTAAATATAAAGGTTGTGCATGTCTTTCATCTGGGAATTTAAATAGCCAAGGTGGGGTAGAAACCTCGGGCTGGGATTTAAATAAACCTTACAAAAGCCAAGTGCTGTAAATATAGACACAAAAGTTTCAGACTGACCATTGTCAAATTTAGCATAGTTTTTCAATAGATGTCCTTCACCACCTAGTTAGTTAGCTTATATTATCTCAGTATACTTTTGGCAAGATCATAACAGCCTTGAGATTTAGGCAGGCTAACTCTTGCTATTCACATTTTGAGTAGAGCAAAGTAGTATACAAATGTGTAAGAGTTAAAAACAAACAAGGAAGGCTGAGATCTACCAACCCATGTGCCTGTTCAGTGGCTATTGTGTGTAATGGGAGGAAGAAATCTGTTTCCATGGTCAGAACCCAAAAAGGTGGTTGAGAACCCAGAATATTCAGTTCAGTGTGTCAGAACCTTATATAACCAAGAAAGCATATTTAATAACAATTTAAAAGCATGTAAGGGGAAAACGAGATGGCTCCGTGGATTAAAGTGCTTGCGGCTCAAGTGTGATCATGAGTGTTCAACATAAAAACCAGGAAGGCACGGCAGCCCATTTTCCATGGTAGAGGAGGTAGAGATGGGACCCCATAGACAAGACAGTTAGCTAGACTAGCCATATCTGGCAAGCTCCTGGGTTCATTCAGAGACCTTGCCTTAATAAATATAGGGGAGAATGGTGGAAGATGCCAATATCAATTTCTGGCCTCCTTGTGCATGTACACATACATGTATACCACACATACATGTAGATAACACACACACACACACACACACACCCTGGGGGCAAAGCTCAATTGATAAAGTGTCTCCAAGGACCTACATTTGATCCCCAAAGTCTTGTTTGTTTTTTAAAAGAAAAAAATGTGCCTTATGCTTGCAACCCCATCTCAGTGGAAATGGAGAGAGGAGGATCCTGAGCCTTACTGACCAACCAGATTTGCCTACCTGGTAAGTCCAAGGCAAGAGAAAGATCCTGTTCCAAAAAAAACCACGGTGGAGTGGGACTTAAGAATGACGCCTAAGGTTGTCCCCTGACTTCAACATGCAATCGCTTGCATTTCTACCTGCATGTATGGACATGCATGTACACAGATCCTAAGATATATGTATAATATGTGTAATATAAGATATGTAAGAAATGTTGTAACATATACAAATAGAGTATGTACTTACATAATAAAATCATCACAGTGACCATCTCAGTGGCCACTAATACTGACCACACAATGAACACTACAACTGAACTAATGACTTTAATTATCATTATGGTCATCTGAGGCTGGCTAACCATCTCAATGAACACTAAAACTGACCATCTCCATAGCCATGGTAGTCACTGTGGTTGTCATTAGGGTGGTGGAGTTGTAGTGGTCATTGAGCTGGTCCGTTGTAACGTCCACTGTGTCAATCAGTAATAGTTGTCCATGGTGTAGTCATTGAGGTAGTTGGTTGTAGCAATTACTGTGATGGCCAGCCATAGTGGTCTCTGTGGTGGTCACTGAGATGGTCGGTTGTAGTGTCCACTGTGCCAGTCAGTAATAGTGGTCACTGTGGTTCTATTGAAGTGGTCAGTCATAGCGATTACTGTGAAGGTCAGCCATAGTGGTCACTGTGGCAGCCATTGACATGGTCAGTTTTAATGCTCACTGTGAGGCTCAGCCACAGTGACCATTCTGTGAATGAGTGAAGGCTGAAAAAAGACAACCATAAAAAAGAAGAAACAGAGGCAACAATTTTGTATACTAAATACCCAGAAATGATTAACAGAGAACTAAAGGGGAACAGCAAACCAGAGGATTGTGGACAAAAAGCAGCACAGGAGTCAGGAGACATGAGAATGTCGGACTGGTGCAGAGGCAGAGCAGCAGCCAGGAAGTGTAGCAGGATGAGGTGTGGTCTTTTGGATGGGGGTATAGTTACTGGGAAGCTGTGTATTTTTTTTTCTCAGATCATTTGAGTGCTGAACATTCTGCAGGATCATGCTCAGGGCATTCCTCGGTCATACCTCAGTCTATAACTTTCATCACACCTGATAAATCCAAACCTCTTCAATGAACACAGGAAGAGAGTTGGAAGGGATACAGCCTATTAGGGTATGGCAGAGATGTTAACTACAGTACCTGTGAGTTTTGTTTCCCTCAAGGGAACCAAAAAGTGCTTAGCTGAGCTCCTTGATGGAGGCAGGGACTACTTGGTAGATGAAGTAAGCAGAAAGAATAGGAAAGGCATACGTCTCAGTTGTACCAGAAACATGCAGATACAGTCTGAGACTGGCAGGTGGGTGGCACAGAATTATCACAGAAAAATGGCAAAGGAGAAGCTTGCCTCTGGTTGCCATGACAGCAATGACCTGTCAGGTGAAACAATGTATATGATGGAGACAGGGACAAAGACAAAAATTAACATAAAAACAGCCCCAAATCAAATAAAGAAATCAAGATAAGAAGAAAAACAACTAGAATAAAATAGAAAACAAAGGAATATTATCTGAAGTCATCGGAGAGGAGGGACCCTCAAATGAGAAAATGCCTTGTCTTATTAGTGATTGATGGGTGAGGGCCCAGCCTATTGTGGGTGGTACCACCCCTGGGCTGGTGATCCTAGGTTCTATAAGAAAACAGGCTGAGCAAGCTGTGAGGAGCAAGCCAGCAAGCAGCATCCCTCCATGGCATCTGCACCAGCTCCTGTCTACAGGTTCCTGTCCTGCTGGTGTTCCTGTCTCAACTTTCTTCCATGATGAATAGTGATGTGGAAGTGAAAGCTGAATAGACCCTTCCCTCCCCAAGTTGTTTTTTGGCCATGGTATTTTATTGTAGCAATAGTAGTCCTAGCTAAGACAGAGATGGAAGGTGAAACAAGGTCATATCATCAAGAAACGATCCAGAGACATGAGCATAGGGAAGAATAAAATGTATACAGATGATAAATGAGTGGCCTGAGAAATGTGGGCCATACAAACTAGAGAATGTGTTTAAAAGGTGAGAAAGATGTATTGGCGAGGTGGTATAAACAGGAAAGAGGAGAGAAAAGAAGAAACAAGGGAGGCAAAATGAAAGGGGTACAAAGGTGTGGGAGACAGCCGCCCTGGGGTTTCACTGTACAGTTCTGAGGCAGTAGAGTAGCCCTGTGGCTCACCCTGATTAATTACCATCACCTGGGTATTTCATCCACCCCTGGGCCTCAGTCACCAGCCACAACCTAGCTGTCCTTAAACACAAGTCTGTTTTCTGAACTCAGTGCCCGGGGCCTCTGTCCAAGGTCCTGATGTTTTTAACCTTCTCCACTTGAATGTTTCTCACAAACTTCCAACTACAGATTCAGTGTTTCCAAAACCAAGCCCATCATCTGGGCCACCACTGTTTCTAGATCTAATTAACTATATCTGTACATGGGAGATTATCAAAATCCTTTAGGAGTGGCAGATATGTAGTGAAATGTATCTCAGAGGTAGAGCCATCCTTTGACGTAGACATGTGAAGTGCTCCTAATGTTTTTTGGGGGGGGGTGTCTTTGGAGGGGGCAAAATAAAAATTCCTTGCAAATCGCAATTCGAAACAGAACTAGAGATGGCACGTGTTTGTGTCCCATGTGATTCCCAAAAGGTATGCTGAAAGGTTAGATGGGAAGCAGACAAGTATCTAACAGGGTGGACGACTCTGCCCCAGGGTCTTAGAATAAAGGTGGCTTACAAATAACAGGCACTGTGGCATGTGACCATGGTTCAAAAGGAAAATCAGACTGGCTCACCAACAGGAAGTGAGGGGACAGTCTCCCAGCTACAAGATGTTAGAAACCCGAAATGAGTTCCCACTCCCCGCTGCCCTTGGCTGTGAGCACTCTGTATCGAGGACCAGGTCCAGGGAGTTCAGATCCCAAGACCAATGTAAAAAGCTGAAAACCATGGAGCACACTTGGAATCCTAAGGATGGGGAAGGCAGAAACAGCAAGTTCCCAGGGGCCCGCTCACCAACTAGCCGATGCAATTGCAAGCTCCAGGCTCAGTTGAGAGACCTTGTGGCATAAAATAAATACCAGGAAGAGCAAGGGAGGAAGATGCCTGATACCGACACATACACACGTGTGCATGCACACACGTATGCCCCAGGCTTTCCAAGCAGTAATGCAAATTGACATAATCCTTGTGACTTCTATTTATACTTTACAGTTCTCTGACCACTCTCTTTGCTTTGTAGATGCCATGGATGTTGGAAACAATCGGATCCAGGGAAAAGATGGCAGAAAAAGAAGTAAGCGCAAATGAAATTTACTTATCTTCATGTTAAAAGTTATCTAAACTTTTCTGACGTTAAAAGTTATTGTTATTATTTACTATACCTTAAATGAGACAAAATGAATGTGTTTTAATAATGATAAATTAATTTTTTTAAATTATGGTATTTTCATCCTTTTTTTAGTCTGCTTTTAAGTGTTTCTTACAGACTGGTATATATATTTCAAGAATATATCAATGTATATACTAACATAGCATGAAATGACATTTGCATGAGTTAGATAATTCTATATATATGTTTTGCTTTTCTTGTTTTATAAAGAAAAGATCATGGCTGATCAGTGGACACATTCTATGTTTTTACACACTATTTGTTTTAACACAATAATGCTGATTGTATACTTTTTAATGTGCACTAATTTGTCATAAATAGGTTACTTTATGATCTTTTCATTCATGTATTAAAGTACTTTGATTCTCTTTACCCTTAGCTAAACTGCCTTAAACACTGCTTGAGGGCCTTATTAGCATCCATTGCTTTCGTTTTAGCGTAGCAGTAATTTCTCACTCACTGCCTGTTGTGTGTTCCTCTCTCCCTGAACTTTCTGCTGCTACACAGTTGCTCTTCCTTTCATTCCTGAACAATGATAGCGACCTCTCCATTCTTACACGTTAACTCCTGAGCACACGTATCTCTAGGATGTCTGTCCCATTCTCTGGCTTTCTGGTGAGTTTGTTAATAGAATCATTTGTCCAAAGGAAGTTTGAAGCTTCTTGTTACTTAAATCTATTGCCATTTTCCACAGTGATTCCTAGGTTTCATATTGACGTTGTAGCCATTTCCACCTGAAGTTTAAAAAAAAAAAAAAAAAAAAAAAAAAAAAGATTGTTCTATATTTGAGTTCAAATCCCAGCAACCACATGGTGGCTCACAACCATCTGTAATGAGATCTGATGCTCTCTTCTGGTGTGTCTGAAGACAGCTACAGTGTACTTACATATAATAAATAAAATAAATCTTCTTTTAAAAAAATCCAAAGCATAACAGGCTTGTATTGATGCCCAGCACAAAACAAGCACTTAAGTGTTATTTCTCTTTATTATTATTATTTTTTTTAGTGTGCCCCTTGGGAAACAAACTAAACTGCCTGAAATTATTTTCTGTATTAATTCTAGAGTAAATGAACTAAATCAATGTTAGAGCAAAGGCAATGGCATCCGGGTAATCCCAGGCATCTTACTATGGATTACTACTGCTGTGATGAAAACGCTATACCCAAAGGAACCTTGGGAGGAAATGTTTTAGTTCACTCATGGTTACATATAACAGTTTGTGCTCAAAAGCGGTGAGGACAAGAACTTACAAAGCAGGAACCTGGAGGCAGCAGCTGATGCAGAGGCCATGGGGGTGCTGCTTACTGGCTTGCTCCCCACAGCTTGCTCAGCCTCCTTTCTTATAGAACCCAAGACCTCCAGCCCAGGGATGGCACCACCCACAATGGGCTGAGGCCTCCCCCATCAATCATTATTTAAGAAAATACCCTATTGCCAGGTGGTGGTGGTACAAGCTTTTAGTGGTAGAGGCAGGAGAATCTCTGTGAGTTCAAGGCCATGTGGTCTACAGAGAAAGTTCCAGGACAATCAAGGCTATACAGAGAAACACTATCTCAAAAAAAGCAAAAATAGACAGACAGACAGACAGGAAAAGGAAAAAGAAAAGAAAATGTCCTACAGGCTTGTCTACAGGCTGATCTTCTGGGGACATTTTCTCCTCTCTGATGACTCTATCTTGTATCAAGTTGATGTGATGTCAGAATGCCAGGACCACATTGGTTAGATATCAAAGACTTGGTAATTACATAGCTATGAGCTATATATATATATTTTTTACTATGTATTAGACTTTTTACAAGTAAGAGTAACATAGGAAATCTGAAAAGCACTGTTATATACATTGTAATCTTTTAGAAGCATCTGGTTTTGTTTTCTATTTCCTCAGGGAAAAAAAGAGAGAGACATGGAAACTACTTGATACGGAACATCAAAATCCCAAGCTGGAAAACAGGTTAAAGACAAAAACAAAAAAACAAAAAAACAAAAAAAACAAAACAAACAAAAAAAAAAACAAAACAAAACCACGATACATTTTCAATACTAAATTTTCATTCTTTATATTACAAACTTCTAGTAACAATCCCATTTCTCTGACTGCTTGATGAAGCCATGGTAACCATGGAGAAATAATCATAGTTTAGTAAGTTTCCAAAGTATCTGGGAAAGGGACCAAAGATGACAGCTTCACAAACAATTGACATATTGATGTGTCTATGGTCAGACAAGGTCCCTGCAGCCTCTGCTGAACTTCCAAGGGCAGAAATAGCTGTAAAGCAAACCAGAGCACCGCTGAGAAACCGGTGATACAGCCCTACCCTCCTCTGGACCAAACCCATGTGGTCCCAGTTCAGACATGAGCCTGTTAGCTTATGCCTCAGTTGGGACTCATGTAAAGTGAAGGAACGTGATAGATTGGCTGTTCTCAAGGTCAACCCAGCTCTTCGGGTGACTTCACAGTCTATGACTCTCCCTGCAACTTGGCAAGCATGGTGGGTATCCCCCTCTCCTGCCTGTGGAGCGTCTTCCATAGCTCCTGGGTATAAGCAACTGGAGGGAGAGGGAGAGCAGCTTGTCCTGTCATTGTCTGTCTTAAACCTGAGCAGCTATCTGAGTCAGCCCCATTGCCCCACTTGCAATTGGCAAGTGAGTTTACACCTTACCCAAGCTTCTCGTCCAGCCAGAGAATTGCTGTGAAGAGGTGAATTGAGCACAGCAGAGGGAGGAGTCTACCCCACTGAGAACACCCCTCAGCCAGTCTCTGGCCCAGATATTCTGACAAATTACTGAATCATTGGTCTAAAAGAATGCGTCCTCCCTTTCTCTCTGTCTCTCTCTCTGACTCTGTCTCTGTCTCTCTATCTCTGTCTGTCTCTCTTTCTCTTCCTTTCTCCCTCCATCCCTCTCTCTTTCTCTCTTTCTCTTCCTCTCTTCCTCTCTCCCTTTCTTCCTTCATCTCCCTCTCCCTCAATTTCTCTTCCCCCCTCTTCCTTCATGTGACTTTCTCTCATTATATGCATGTATATGTGCATACACATGCATGTGTATGGCCTAAATTTCCCACTTAGTATAGCAGAAGCATTTCCCATGGTTAATAGTGACTAACTTTAAAACTAACTTTGAAATTAAGACATCAAATGACCCTCTTAGAAGACCAACAGCCTATGGCCGTTACCTTGGGCAGTGTATCTCCCAAATGCGCCCATCAAGTTCCTATGTACAGAGTTCCTTCTGGCTAGAAGAATCATGTTTCTTCATAAATGCTCTTGCTGACTCTCAGCCCAGCCATCAGCCACCACTGACCCTTCTAGGCATAACCTTCACCTTTATACCACTTCTGAGTGATTGTGATGATCTCTCCTCCCCAACTTATCCAGGGCCAGAGGCCTAGCTTGGTTGTGGCAAAACTTTGGTTTGTCTTGAAGGCAATGTCTGACAACTATGTAGCCCTCTCTCTTGGGCTACACACTGAGCCCAGGCCAGCAGAGCTATAGAGTGAGGCCAACAACCAAAAGAGGAAAGAAACGAAATGTAGCCTCTTTCAGGAGGCCTGGAGTAGGGAAGGTTAATGCTGATAGAAGACACTCCCTGTCTCCTACTAGGCTCTGTGTAGCATGCTTAGACAAGAGCCCTGATCCAGGGTCTGGGACACTATGACATTGTTCATAGGCATCCAGACACCTGCTGATTCTCTGAGAAAGCCCTAGACTACTCACACCCTGACAGCCTCTCTCTCTCAGAATTATTAGTATTAACTATTAACAAAATTATTTTAAAATTTACATGTGGTAGTTGTAGTAACTTTTGGGTTTTTTATTTGTTTGTTTTTAGTTTTCAGAGACAAGGTTTTTCTGCATAGCCTTGGCTGTCCTGGAACTCCTTATGTAGACCAGGCTGCCCTCAAACTCACAGAGATCCATCTGCCTCTGCCTCCCAAGTAGTCTTATGATGCCAGCTGTGGACACAGGCTGAGAAGGAACAAAAGGCCATCTATACTCCCAGCTTTATCATCCAAACAGATTTGACCATTACAGTCCTGATCATGATTATGAAGTGTCTTGTTCTCTCTCTCTGTCTCTCTGTCTCTCTCTCTGTCTCTCTCTCTCTCTCTCTCTCTCTCTCTCTGTCTGTCTCTCTCTGTCTGTCTCTCTCTCTCTCTGTGTGTGTGTGTGTGTGTGATCTAGTCAACACATAAACCCTAATTATCATCTTTACATCTAGATTGAAAGTCAGCAATCTACAGCCCAGAAGGAAAACTTAGCTTGCCAGTTATTTATAAATAAAGTTTTATTTGAACACACCCTTTTATTTACACATAGTCTGTAGATGCTTTCTAATATGACTGAAAAGCTGAGGAATCACAAAGGAAGTTATGGACCAAACAACTTTGCCTATTTACTGTCTTGACCTTTATAAAAAATATTCCTGACTTCTGATCTGGATTTTGATATGTTTCACAAAATACTAAGCAGACTTATAGAATGTTAGCTTTAAATGATGTTATTACAGAATGCTGCTTGCCATGTAATGCTATAAATAATGGGCATATATCTTATTTTCTCAGTTTTCCTAGCAAGAAGTACCAACCCTTCTTCACAAAGAGGCAGAAAAAGAGGTAAAAAATATGATTAATCACATTTTAATGAATAAAAATATTTTTAAACATTTTGAGACAGGATCTCACTATGCAACCCTGACTGGCCTGGAACTCACTGTGTAGACCAGTCTTCTCTTGAACTTATCAAGATCCCCCTGCTTCTGCCTTCTGAATGCTGGGTTTAAAGGTATTTGACACCATGCTGGGGCCTAAATTATTTTTTGAGGCATGATGGCACATGCCTTTAATCCTAGCACTCAGAAGGCAGAGGTAGATGAATATTTGAGTTCAAGGCCAGCCTCATCTACAGATAAAGTTCTAGAACAACCAAGGCTACACAGATAAACTCTGTCTCAAAAACCCCAAAGCAAAACAAAATAATTTTGTGTCTCTGTATGAATTCTTAAGACCCACAAACAAGAGCAAACGCGCCTTTGTCTTCCTGAGACTCACTAGATTCGCTCAACATGATGATCTCCCAGTTGTGTCCAATTGCCTGCAAATGGCATAATTTTGATTTTCTTTTCTATGGCTGAAAGAATTTCCACTGTGTATATAAATCAATTTCTTCACCTGGTCCTCCGCTGGCACCCAGGGTTGTCACCCACCCGTGGTTGGTCCACGGCTTGTCAAGAGTGCCACAACAAATGTTGATGAGTCTAATTTGCTCTTCTGTACTGTATGTACTGAGTGACAAGTCAGATTTCTTGATTGGCTGATGAAACCAATTCCACCCCTCAGGATCATCGCCAGCATTGGTCAATTTCAACAGCACAATGGGTTGTTGGTAACTCCCATCATCCCACGGATAAGTTAGCTGATTTGGGAGAGACCCAGAGTTGCATAGGCCTTCACATGCTGACCATTCTTGAGGGAGGAAATAAAGCATATGACCCACATGCTATTTAGCATATTTTTCTCTTACCCACATAGAAAGCCACAGAGCCCTATAGACCTTAGTGGTGACACAAGACTTGTATTCTAATTCTTAAAGTTCTGTGTGACTTACACCTGCCACTTGTCCTTTTCTAACTCAAACATGTGGCATAGGCTTTCAGGTGAATTAAGCTGAATGTCCACCTGGACCACTGTTGTTCTGATAGACTGTACTCTAAAGTAACTGTGTGATGCCACCCCCAATCCCAGCCCCACTGTATCTTTGATGGATCCCCTTAACTGCCTGGAAAGGTAAGAGACACTACTGTGGAAACTCATTGTAAGGCTTTCATTGTCTGGTTCAATGGAATTAGATCCCACACCCTCTGGGCTCTGTGCTCAGAAGCCAGGGAATGAGGGTGATCTTGGACGGCTGGGAAATTGAAGAGATTTTGACAAATGACAGGAAAATGACACATACTTTATTCACCAGCATACAGGCTTCTAGGCAGGCAGTCACCAGCAGGCACCCTGCCAGATGCCGGCACATGTGCAGGCAGGCTGAGTGGAGGTAAGCACTCAGGCCTGCAGATGGATGCACAGGCAGGCCAGTAAATGTGATAGTTCCAGCCCCTGACCTCAAGGCCGTACGTACTTATACAGACCCACACGAAAGCTGCACACGACCACAACTGACTATCACATGACATCACTGTTTACTTTGGGGTCTCCAGCCATCTTGTGTCAGTCATTTTGTGCTAACTCATTGTCCCCACTCCCTTCCACCATGTCCAGTGTCAGCCATGTTTTAGCTGGATTATATCAGATATCCATATCAACACCATGTTGTCTAAATATAAATGCCCTTGTGGCTTCCTATTTCCAACACACACACCTTGAAGGGTATTCAGGGTCCCTCTAGCATCTACAGAATCATCTACAACAGTGGTTCTCAACCTGTTCCTTACAACCCCTTTGGGGTTTCAACGACCCTTTTTATATGTGTCACCTAAGACTATTGCTGTTGGAAAACACAAGTATTTATGTTGCAATTCATGACAGTAGCAAAATTACAGTTATGAAGTAGCAACAAAAATAATGTTATGGTTAGGGGTCACCACAACATGAGGAACTGTATTAAAGGGTTGCAGCATTAGAGTGGCTGAGAACCACTGCTCTAGAGCTGCTGCCGGAGCCCCAAGGCAAGCATAGAAAAGAAGAAAGACAGTAAATCAGACCAAAGGATGGAGATGACACCCCCTCATTGGGTGCCTTCTCCCATCCCACTCTTCTACCATAAATGCATCCAATGAGACAGTAGAACAAAGTTTGAGCATTATCCTTCCCATCTACAAAACTCCAAAGCCCTAATACAATGAGAATTAACTCTCCAAAGTATTCCGAAGAAAGACATCATGCAGCGGCTGCTGTAAGCCAACAAGTCTGGGAGCTGGAATTCTTTTCCCCAAGGTTCTGGCTGCTGCGTAGGAGTCCAGAGGTCGGAGGCAGAGCATATTGTTGTCTATATTAGCATCCAGTCACACCTAAAAGAGAGACTACGTACTATATTATAAAATGTAGCTAATTCATATAAAAACCTTCATAACTCGTGCATTTTTAGTTGCATAAGCAAGATACCAGAGTGGGTAGAGGGAAGGCCCTATACAGTTCTAGAATAAAGTAAAATGTGTCCCTGCAGGTCGAAGAATACCCAGAGATGAAAATGCGGATTTTAGAGAAACTGAGCTTCCTGTGACATGTGGCAATATTAAGGGGACTCTGCATAAGGAGAAATTTAAGCAAGGTGAGTTTCAGATCTTTGGTGCCCTTCAAAGGCACAGTGTACGAGGCAGGCACCTGTGTTGAGGGTGTCTCGTCCCAGATCTGGTTTATGGGACTCGAGATATAGGTAATGTCATGCCTGTTAATGAGGTGAGAGGTTATGAGACCAAATTAATAAGAAAGGGCGTGAGCCAGGCTGTGGTAGTGCACTCCTTTAATCCCAACACTTGAGAGGCAGAGGGGCAGATCTCCGAGTTCAAGGCTAGCCTGAACTACAGGTCCAGTTCTAAGACAGCCAGGATGGGGGGGCGGGGGGGTCAAGTCCAGAGGAACCAGAGCTTTTGACATTGACATTACTCTCCTGGTGGAGGCTGCCTGAGCCCAGGACCAGGGCTTCTAACAGCCATGAGTTATGAAGGCACCTCTCTCTGTAGATGCCCAGGAGGGAACCGGGTCTTGGGTGTCGAGCGTACCCCTTGAAAGAGTTTCAGCACAGCAAGATGACATATGCAGATGCCAGTCATGGGCTGACTGTGCCAAATGCTGTGTTTATCCTTTTCTGTCTCACACCCCAAAAAGGCAGAAGGAATGAGGGCATTTTCCATATTGTTTTTTTTTTTCCTTTTCCGCACAAGGCTTTGTTCATATTATGCAAGCATTCTGTCATGAGCTCTACACTAAGTTGAAGTTTTGCATGCTTAAATATAAAACCATAGCCTATCAGGCTACCTCCCCTTTCCTTGTGAAAAAGACCTGTAAGGTGCCCATCTAGTGCCTCATACCAGAGTGAAAACTTCCACAGCTGGGCAGGAAATGCACATGCCTGTGAGATTCATCATCAACCTTTGTGGGTTGGTTACCTGTAACATCTGTCAAACTTCGATCTAAATTTAAAAAAAAGGGGGGTAGATTTTTGAATTGGAAGAAAGATACACTCAAACTTCAGGTTTACCAATGTGTTAGCCCAGTGTTCTTGGCTCTATTGAAGTATTCAAGTCAGGCTACTCTATTTAACTTACAAATTTAGGAGCTAAAAGGCCAAGATCACATAGCCTATTGTGTGGCTTTTGGTAAGAGACTGATGGTAGGTGGCTTCGTGACAGGAACAAATGTAAGAGGAAGAAATCACATCATAAGACAGGAAGCCAGTGATTGGGGTCCCATGGGAGTTACTGCAATCCCTCCTGAGAAGCACCCTCCATGATCGAGTGGCATCTCATATGTCACCAAGTCAAGGACCAGGTTTTCAATTGAGGACCTTGGGGGAGGCACTCATAGCTAAACCCCAAGTCAGTTGCTTGATCATCTCTGTCAGGCTCTCTAACACTGAACTTCCTCTCTTATGAAATGAGAATAAAATTTCTCTCACTGTATTGCTATGAGAAAAAAAAAAAAGATAATAGATTTTAAAATGCCGGGCAGTGGTGGCACACGCCTTTAATCCCAGCACTTGGGAGGCAGAGGAAGGCAGATTTCTGAGTTCAAGGCCAGCCTGGTCTACAGAGTGAATTCCAGGACAGCCAGGGCTATACAGAGAAACCCTGTCTCAAAAGACCAAAAAAAATTAGATTTAAAAATGCAATGAAAATGTTAGAGTACAGAACTACTGGTTAGATTACAGAACTACTGCTCTATCATCCATCGTGACTGACCTTCCTCCCACAACACAGTTCTTTCTTTAACATCTATTTTTGTTTTATGAGCATGGGTGTTTGGTTGCATGTGTGTCTGTGCACTATGAATGTGCCTGGAGCCCATGGAGGCCAATAGAGGGCATCAGAACTGGAGTTACCGGTGCTTATAAGCCACCTTGTAGGCTCTGAGACCTGAACCTGGGTCTCATGCAAGAGCAGCAGGCAATTTTAACCACTGAACCGTCTCCCTTGCCTCAATATGTTTCTTTTGTTATCAACAAATAGGTGTTTTCCCTACATTTCTACTGCCTATGTGTAATCTAGCTATTCCCTCTAGATTACGTTTCCAAAACCACTTTTAACATCAAGTAGCCATGTGTCAAAAATCGAAGAATATTTTATAGCCAACTGTCATGAGCTGGAAGAGCAATGATGTTGAAGTAAGACAGGACTGGCTGGGGTGATAACTTCCTCATGGGTGGATTCATAAGCGCCCAGCAGAGAACTGTGTGTCTGCACTCAACTTTCTGAAATGCAAGTTGGCCCTATCCTGGAGTACAATAAAAGGAAGAGAAAGAACCACGCTCATGTCTCAGGGACATTCCTTAACTGTTTTTTTTTTCTTTTAATATTACAGTAGAATTTAAAGGTGATGTTAAGGGCTGGGGAGACAACTCTGTGATTAAGAGCACTAGCTGCTCTTCCAGAGGACCCAGGTTCAAGTCCCAGCAACCCCAGGGTGACTCACAACCATCTATAACTACAGTTCCAGGAGAGACAATGTCCTTTTCTGGTTTCTGTAGGCAGAAAGCATGCATGTTGTACACAGACCAACAAGATACCGGGCAAAAGACTGGTACTCATAAAATAAATAAATGAATTCTTTTTAAAAAAAGTCCAAAGGTCAATGTCAGCTATTCTCTGTCCTTGCCTATCAGGTTGATGTGTGGCCCCTGATGGCTGACAGGGAAATGTCAACCTTCCTGACCGAGCCTGAGCCCCAGATCCACCATGATGGTAGGCTAAGAGCAGGTGTTTCCATAGCTGGTTGGCTGCTCAGTTTGTCCTGGTCTTACAGGCATCTATGTGAGGAGTATAAAGAGTGAGACAGGACGGTGGCTCACTCCCATGGAGTTTGAAATTGAAGGAAACCGTGAAAAATCCAAGAATTGGAGGCAAAGCATCCGCTGCAAGGGATGGACCCTGAAAGAACTGATAAAGGTATTCTACTGGCAGAAAGCACCTGCGGTTCCTGGAAGCATGGTAGATGAAAAGTTTCTTCTATGTGATGGGCAGCTTCCAACATTCCGGGGAGAAGACAACAGATTCGAGGCTCTCTCGGTGTGGCTGGTAGCTTCAACCAAAGATTTCCCTATCATAATTCACTAGTAGCAGATGTTAGCGGAATCTCTGTGTCTGTTATGACTCTTCTTAGCCAGGTTTCATGGTTTGGGTTTTTGCCAGCATGCCATTCAGGAGCTACCATGGCTGCCTTGTGTCACAGCTTAATCCTCTTAAATAGATTGGCTCACATCCTTTGGATGCTAGGAGAACAGACTGTGTGTGGCCTCTACCATTAACTGATTGTATAAAATTTGGTAGCATGGATATAATTTAAATCTGATAGGGGGTGGGGGGTGTCTTTAAACTTGGAGTGTCAGTGATGAAATAAAGTATCATTATATATCTGAAAATAATTCAACCATGTGGATGCCTGAGTTACAGTGTGTCCCAGCAGGATTTCTTCCAGTAAGTCATCTCACACTTAGTCTTGAAAAGGAATAGCTGGGTAGGGTGGCTCACACCTGTAATGCCAGCCCTTGGGAGACTGAGTCAGAGGAATTGCCCAGGCTTTGTAGTGAGTTTCAGAACAGCAAAGGTCTCTGAGTAAGACCCTCAACTTCCTCTATGACAAAATAAAAATAAATAAAATGAAAGGGTAATTTAAAGATTGCATTTTTTTTTTTAAATAAGCAATTTGCCCTTCCTTTATACCAGTGCTCTGAACTGGGGGGAATCAGGAGGTTCCCTTGGTAGCTGAAGCTATTTCATTCGACTCAGGGTATACTGCTCTCTCTGTCACATATCTCAGGTGGCCTTTCCCTGTGTCACACTCACACTAAAGGATAAGGGATTGCTCCTTGAGTATTGGCCGAGCTGCATCTAAAGCTGTGGTGTGGTTACAGGTGTGAGCCCCTGGCCAGAGCTGCACCTTCATACCCTACCTGCACTTAGTACTGTGAGGAGAGGTGCCAGCAGGAAGTGCTGCTGTAACTAAGGGATGGGATGAAGAGGCTTCACACAAATTGGGTCATAAGGGAGGATAGTTCTGACAAAGTGTAGAATGTGGCTTTCTGCACAGGGGAAGAAGAACATGAAAACGAAGCCTCAGTGTGTCAGGAAGCTGTGAACGATCATGTGGGAAAAAACGTGTAAAGGTTTCCCTGACTCCCTGTGGGGAGTGTGGGAAATAAATAATTCCCAGCCAGTTACCTTGTATTTAACAAGGGACATCCAGGTAGCAGTAGCTAGGACACAGAAATGCCTAGCTCAGGAAGTAAAAGCAAAGACCCGCCCCAACACTCATCTCTCTGTCTTTCAGAAAGGAGAACTACAAGACCCACCAAGAAAAAAGGTAGTTATATCCCATAGTCTGCTGCCGTGATGTCTGATGCTATCGTCTACAGATTGTTTTCCATCCCCCACGTGATCATGTATGTTTTAAAATTGTCTGATTTGGATTTGATCAGATTTGAATTTATCCTATAGTGCTCATCTGGTTGTTGTTTTACAATGATTTGCTTCTTTGAGTATCAAAACATTTGAGGTGGAGATGGGAGCCGACCTTGGGAGCCATCCCACAAGTGATTTGTTTTGCCTTTCAGAAGGAAACCCCACCAAACCCAAGGCAAACAGAGAGACAGGTAAATGCCCTGTGACTTTCCACCCACGATGTCTGGGGCCAACAGCTTCAAACTGTTAGTTGTCCGTCTCTGTCACGCTATGGTTGTTAAATTCGCTGGTGATAAAAATGGATTTTATAATCTGGCATCACTGTGGTTGCTATATTTTTTAAGAAGTTTGTGTTTATTCATAAGACACCTTTGTCTGCTTTGTTTGTTTGTTTGTTTTTTAAGGCTTTTTTGAAAGATTTATTTATTTACTTTTATGTGTATGAGTACACTGTAGCTGTACAGATGGCCATGAGCCATCATGTGTGTGGCTGCTGGGAATTGAACTCAGGATGGCCCCACTCGCTCCAGCATAATAGACTGCATCTGTCTTCAGATGCACCAGAGGAGAGCCTCAGATCTTATTATGGGTGGTTGTGATCCACCATGTGGTTGCTGGGATCTGAACTCAGGACCTTCAGAAGAGCAGTCAGTGCTCTTGCCTGCTGAGCCATCTCTCCAGCCCTGCTTTGTTATTTATTTATTTATTTATTTATTTATTTATTTATTTATTTATTTTTGGTTTTTTGAGACAGGGTTTCTCTGTGTAGCCCTTGCTGTCCTGGAACTTACTCTGTAGACCAGGCTGGTCTCGAACTCAGAAATCTGCCTGCCTCTGCCTCTCAAGTGCTGGGATTAAAGGCGTGCACCACCACTACCCAGCGAACATCAAAACATTTAAGGCTGGGGTGGGAACAACCCTTAAAAATTGTAAAAGGGGCTGGAGAGACGGTTCAGTGGTTAAGAGCACCGACTGCTGTTTCAGAGGTCCGGAGTTCAATTCCCAGCAACCACATGGTGGCTCACAACCATCTGTAATGGATGCCCTCTTCTGGTGTGTCTGAAGACAGCTACAGTGTACTCATATACATAAAATAAATAAGTCTTTTTTAAAAAAAAAAAAAAATTGTAAAAGTATGGATTGGTAATGTGGCTCAAAAAGTAAAGGTACTCACTGCCAAACCTCATGACGTGAGTTCAAACCCCAGGAACCATATGCAAGAAAGAGAAAACTGGCTCCCAAAATGTGTCCTTTGCTCTCCACCTGAGGGTCACAGGAATAACCACACACGTGAATTAAATGTGATTTTTAAAAACTTAGGGGCTGGAAAGTTGCCTCAGTGGCTAAGAGCACTAGCTGCTTTTCCAGAGGCCACAGGTTTGTTCTCTGCTTACCCCCGGTAGCTCACAACCGTCTGTAACTCTAGTCCCAGCCCGTCTCCGTCTTCTGACCTCTTACTTAGATACAGCCATGCTTTTCTTGTGTCTCTGCTGGGGGCAGAGAGCCTCTGCTCTCCAGTCTCTGGATAACTCAGTGGATGGCTAAAAAGCAGACGCTGAGTCTGCTGGTCCGTGGGCCACAGCTTCAGATGCAGAGAGCTCAGCTGATGACTGTGCATTAGAACCCCTCAGACAATTCGAGCATCTAGTTCAGTGAACTGAAATTGCTGGTGATGGGATCCGAGATACATGTTTCTCTCCCTCGGTGTTAAGGATCAAACCTAGGGCCTCGTTCATGTTAGGTTGAACATTCTACCCTGGAACTACACTCTCAAACCTTGAATTTATTTCTCATTCCATGAGTGATTTTAGTCTATAACATGTTGAAGATTACTACTAAATAAGAGAACAAATTTCTTGGTTAAAAAGGTGGGGGGGGCAGGGGTGGAAAAATGGCTTAGTGGTCAAGAGTACTTGCTGCCCTTCCAGGGACCTGGGTTCAAAACCTAGTGCCCACTTGGTGGCTCACAGCCATCTGTAATTCTAATTCCAGGGAATCCAATTTCTTCTGACTTCTGAGGGCCCCAGGCTCACAGGTGGTGTATAGACATCCATGCAAGCAAAACATCTGTACACATGTACACATAGAGTTAAAATAAAAAACTAAAGGGACAAGAGCATAGCTTAGTGGTAAAGTGTTTGCCCAGTGGTAGAGTACTTGTCTAGCACACATCAGGTGCCCTGGGTTCAGACCCCAGCACCATGGAGGGATGAGGACTAAAAGGAGGCTGGAGGTGCATGGAGATGTACCTCAACGGTACAATGATTGCCGTGGCCTGGATTCCTGGCCCACGTTAAAGAGGCAAACCTCAGGCTTCCAAAGGACTCTGGACAGTGGAACCCCACGTAGATTTGTCTGTGTACTGTTCTTTCTCAGGACTCGCTTGCAGTGTTTTTTAATAGGAGGATAAGTCAGAAACCTTGGCCAAACGACCTGAAAATAGTGTTCAGCAAACTTAGTCACAACACCTGCCATTATAGAAAGCAAGGGCTATTCCAGAGAAGATGGAGATATGTGCCCCCAAGCATGTCCATCATGGGCCATTCAAGGTTCCTATTGAAGAACCGGATTTGTTTTTGCAGCCTAGAATTTGAAGTTTGGGTGCAGTTCTTGTGTCATAGTATAGATTTTTCTTTCTTTGACCCCATCTAGGGTTTTTGCACCAAGATAATAGTCTCTCCCTCTCCCTCCCTCCCTCCCTCCCTCCCTCCCTCTCTCTCTCTCTCTCTCTCTCTTTCTCTCTTTCTCCCTCCCTCCCCACCTCCCTCCCTCTGACACAGATATATAGGCCAGATCAGACCACATTAAAAGCAGATAAATGCAGGTTTATCAGAGACTGCTCCCAGGCAGGTTCATCAGTCCCAGTGAACAGAGCTGAGGAAGTCACATGCCCAGAGTAAGGCAAGGGGGGGGGTATAGATCTTTAGGTGAGGGGTGATGATGTATCAGCTGTAAGCTGGGTTTTTGCCCAAGTATTGTCAAGATATGAGCACTTAGGCAAGGATTGGGGTGGCTGGCAGCATCAGGGGAGGAGGTTGCGACAGCTGCCAAGCATGCAGAACTGGACTCGTGCTGGCTTTACGGTGTTGGGAGGCTTCCTAGTGCAGGTAGAGTTGGGGAAAGAGGGCAGCTTGTGCAGGGGTGAGCAGAGATTCCAGTCAAGCATAAGGGATTCTGCACCCCAATAGCAGCAGGCCCCCAAAAGCTCAAGAATGAGGTGAGATTTAGAAATTGAGATAGCCATGAGTGGTGGAGGGCTGGGTGTCTGAGATTCAGGGTTCACATCCAGGCTTTGCAGGAGTGGCTGTCAGAGGCTAGAGGATCATTGTAAAAGAGGAACAGAGTCAGTGTTACAGAACAATGCAGATTCCCTAGAGGGCAAGGTGTGAATGTTGCAGGCCTAAACCAAGGCCAGAATATAGATCTGAAAGTCTGGGGCAGGGGTGGTCATAAGAGGAGCTATGAACACTGGGGCAAATGAAACGAGTCAAACGTGCAGGACAGAGTCCAAGGAATCTCCATGTTCTAAAAGCAGAGGCAGATCTTCAACCCTGGGTAGTTCCCCTGACCACATGCCTTGAACATTAGAAATGCAACCCGAAGCTGAGCCAGGGTAATCAGAACCCAAGCTAGCCCTGGCTACATGAGCCTCCTCTCAAAAAAAAAAAAAAAAAATGATAATGATGAAATTAATTAGCTAATGAATTAAGCCAGATACAACCTTGCATTTTGGAGTCAGGCTCTTCTGAATAATAAATTTGTCAGGCTATCTTTAATTCAACTTTCTTGCTACTGTTTTATTGCAACAGTGTTTCTGTTATTTCACTGTCAGAATTTGCTCTCTTCACAATATAAAATTTTCTGGTCTGACATAGCTCAACGTTTCCATGAACTTTATTTCATACCAGAATGTCGTCTTCTAAAGTCTCTGCTCAATAATTCCTCTTAGTATTTTGAGAAGATTGGCTGAAGAGAGAGATCAGTACTTTAGAGTACTGGCTGCTCTTCCACAGGACCCAGGTTCAATTCCTAGCACTGACGTGGCAACTTAGGATCTCCTGCAAATCCAAGTCCAGGGGCTCTGATTCTCCCTCTGGCCTTTGTAGGCACTTGTGTGTGTGTATGTATATACATATATATACACACACACATATGTATGTGTGTGTATATATGTGTAACATATGTATGTGTGTGTGTTGTTTGTGAATGTATATATGTATATTATGTGTGCTTGTCTGTTAATATATAGTACATATATATACATAATATATATTACATGTATATTAACACACAGGCACACACAAATATTTGAAATATACTTTGTACTGGAGAGATTTCTAAGCCACCTTGGTATAGGCAAAGGCCATTTGTTCTAGAATTCTGGGGTCACACTGATCTTGAAGTTGTCTACAACATTTCTTCTTGTAGCTGGAAAATCCAAAAGCATGTAAAATATGCGGCCAACGACGGAAATTGTACCCTTGTGCTACTTGTAGACAATTCTATCATAAGAATTGCCACATCCCACCTGTGGAAGATACGAGGTTAGTAAGACAGCCCTGTCTCCAGCCCTTCCTCTTCAGAGTACACCTTGCCCATATATATATATATATATATATATATATATATATATATATATATACACATGTATATATATGTGTACATATATATACATATGTATATATATATACACATATATATACATGTATATATATATATATATATATACACATATACACACACACAGAGGAGTTAGTCATTGGCTGTTGGTTGTTGAACAGGACCCTTAGTCTGAAGTTCCAGAAGTGTCCAGTGCTGTTTCTCAGCACTCAGAGCAGAAGACCAGTAAGATAAAGACCTAGCAAGTGGTCACCTGTAAGAAGCATCGCTCCATCTTCCTGATGTACTCCATTGGGGTGATGGCACCATAGAGCAGTTGTTGGTCTGAACCATATGTTCTTCTTCCCCACTCTGGAATTCCAAAGTTGATAAAGCTGAGCTGTATTGAACCTTCAGAAGTTCACCCTAGCATTTTATCAAACTAGTTAGTGCTGGGTGCCAGAGCACATCATAAGAACTGTGGATTCTCAGTATCAGCACCCCACCCCAACCAAAGCACATCTTGACTATAGATGTGCCTCTGGACAGAGATGGTGTGTGAGATTCCAAGAGGTGGACAAGGGATTTGATGGGTTCTGTGGATGGTGTGAACAAAACTACTGTGACCCAGAAACTAGTCTCTACTGGAAATCGCCTAACAGAGCATTGGCCTCTGGGGTCATAAGACCACCCACCAGCTCCCAGAACGCCACCTCAGAGAATTGGAAACATCTTCTTCTGACTAGTTAGACAAGCTACCTAGGCACAAAATGAGGCAGCTCTTATACTATGCCCACACGCAGCTACCAACACCCCACAAGGGGCATTTTGTAGTGGGCACTTTGATAAAATACTGGATGGACAAAGAGAGGCCAGTCTTGTTAAGATGAGCCATTGGAATGAATGAAACTTGGGGTGTCTTAGTCAAGGTTTTTATCACGGTGGTAAAACACCACAACCAAAATAAACTTGGGAAGGAAAGACTATTTCATTAACAGTTTGTAATCCACCATCCAGTGAAGTCAGGATGGGAACCTGGAGGCAGGAGCTGATGCAGAGGCCATGGAGGAGTACTGCTTACTGGCTTGCTCCTCATGGCTGTTCAGCAAGTTATTTTCTTATATTACCCAGGACTACCTGCCCAGAGGTGACACAATCAACAGTGAACTAGATCTCCCATATCAGTCATCCTCCAAGAAAATGCACCATAGGTAGGCTCTCCCACAGGCCAATCTGGTTAAGGCATTTTTCTCAATTGAGGTTTCCTCTTCCAAAATGACTTGAGTTGACGAAATTAGCCTGCATGTGGGGTAAAGTGGAAAACATTTGACCCCATGAGCAAACCCCCTTCCCACTGTTTCCATAGCAACAGTTTCTGGCCACAACCCTTCCAATGCCAGGTGAAAAGACACCTATAGCTTGTGCTGCGCTCACTCATAAGGCTGAGAAGCAAGATCTGCTTTCTGGTTTCCTGACTGTATCTCTATAGTCTGATTGGCCCATCAAGGTTCAAGACTCCTTGTTCCAAGGCACCAAACTCCCTGTTAGGACCAAACATGGCTTATCAAACTCCCAGTGCTCTTGGATGGAGAAGTCAAGTTTTGAGGTCAACAGGAATCCATCACTTCCTTGGGGTAACAACGTCATTCAACATACTGACTTTTAACAGAAGGGGTTGTCCTTGTATTTTGAGCCTACACGGAGCTCTGAGTACAGGGTCCTCCAAGAGCAAAGTTGAACACAAGGTAGAAACCACTCCTCATTGTTGAACAGAGGCCACGGGGGGGGGGGGGGCTGATTCACAGACTCTGTCTGCTCTTGCTCACTTTATACCTGACCTCTCAGTAGCGCATGGCATTGTGCCTTCTGCAAGACAAAGAATCAGTTAAGGTGCCAAAAAGACCAAGCACGTTATAAGGAAGCTGAGGTCCTGAAGAGGAAGATGTCACCGGAGGAACAGCTGGTGAGTCAATGCAAAGTTGAAGGTCCCCTTTTTTGGTTGGTAGAGGCACTCAGTCTCACAGATGGTGAGGAACAGAACCCCAAGGTAAATGGTGATGTCCTTTGATCATGTGACCCAACACTAGACTTTGGACTCCAGGGAGTAGCTGCATTTCATATTTCTCTCAAAGAGGTCAAAGGTCTGGGAGTCGCTCCTTGCATCTTGGAATTTAAATGTGCCTTTTCTTTGTAAGTTACCTTCCACTTAGATGTGACGACCTGTCCTCTTCTGCAGAAATGTGAGCTGCTTCTCTTGACTATCTATCGCTGTCCAAAAAGTGGCTTTTTTATCCCCAAACCAAAGCAAGTAAGTAAAACAACAGAACTGCAACCTTGTGATCTTCTCCCCATACATGTGGACTTTCTCTTTGCCTTGTGGGTGGGTCTCTTTGTGTAGGTAGCCATACATAGCCAATGACCATAATCTGAGGGCAGCATATACAGTACTGTTCGTGTATAGAATGCAATGTGTTTCTTATGGGACCAGAGACTGGAGGTCTGAGGCCGAGGTGCCAATATGACTGGGTTCTGCCTAGGGTCTTCTACTTCTTGGTTGTTTAGGTATTGCTGATTTGTTTGTTTTGTTTTGTTTTTGAGACAGAGTCTCACTGTCAAGATCTGGCTGACCTAAACTATGTAACCAGGCTGGCTTCAGACTCACAGAGATTCACCTGCCTCTGCTTCCCAAGTGCTGGAGTATAGGTGTGCACCAGCAAAACTGGCTAAAACTCTTCTTCTGGGATGCAGATGGTTCACTTCTGACTGCTCTCTCGTAGAGTGATAAAGAGAGGGAGAGGACTCCCGGGAGTCTCAATGAGGACACTAATCCCACTCACAGGGGGTTGCACCTCCATAACCTAGTGACCTTGCAAAGGCTTAACTTCTTGGTTAGTGCACCAGGGGTTAGGATTGGAGTGGCGACACAGACATTCAGACAGGGTCCACAACTATGGGAGTGTGGGAAGGCCAACTGGGGACTCTGCTGACAGCCCTGCCTTCTCTGCTTTCCTCAACAGAGGAAAGAGGACTTTCCAGACATCAAGGAGCACATGTGGTTAAACAAAATCAAGAATAGGCTGAATAAGAAGGCATACCATTCGGTACAACGCTTTGTGAGGGACGTGCGCCTCGTCTTTCAGAACCACAGCATATTTTATAAAGTAAGCGCCTCTGCTTTGCTTCCTTCTGGCTTTGAGTTGAGTCTCTCTGCTCAGGTAGATGCTATAATTGCCCTCATCAAGGGGCAAGCCTGTACTAGTCGAATAGGAGGGGAGATTCTAGAAGCCCCATGATGCAGGTGGGGAGAGCCACAGTGACTCACAGAGGACCTCTGAAGGCTCCACTTCTAGACAGGGGATTTTTTTTCACCCATGGAGAGCAGCAGGCTACACAGCTTCTCGTCATTGCAGGGAACAGCAGTGTATTTTAAAGACAGCTAGCGTTCCCCATCTATAAAGGGAGAAAAATCAGATTTCTCAAATTGCAAAGCCTCCCATTTCTGAATCTCTAGTGCTATAGCAAAAATATCTTGCCACAGAGCCGGAGAGATGGCTCAGCCGTTAAGAGCACCAACTGCTCTTGGAAAGGATGGGAGTCCCCAGTACCTGCATCATCATGTGAGCCACCTGTCACTCTAACTCCAGAGAACTCAACCTCCTATTCTTAACTCCTCAAGCACCTGCATTCCCATGTCCATGCCCATACATAAGTACCTATACCTACATATAATAAAAATGCCAAAGGCAGAGGCAGGTAGACCTCTGTAAATTCAAGGCCAACCCACTCTACAAAGCAAGTTCTACACCAGTCAGGGCTATACAATGAGACCCTGTCTTAAACAAGCAAACATTAACAATAACAACAATAATAAAAACAAAACACATTTTATTGAATTAACTTTTTGTTTTAAAAATTTGTCTTTCATACAACGTTTTCATCATATTCTTTTCCCTTCCCCTAACTCTTCCCAGATCCTCCCCACTTCCCTTCTCCTTACACACTCACCTTCACATTGTCTCCCTTTCAAAAAACAACAAAAAGAATAAAAAAAGAAAATCAAAACAAATTAAAAACCAACCAACCAAACCACCAAGACAACACAAAAATGCGCACACACACACACACACACACACACACACACACACACCATGGAGTCTGTTTTATGTTGGCCAATTACTCCTGGGTGGGGAGCCTATCCTGGATTATGGTTGCTATGTCCAGTGATACTCCATTGGAGAGAACCGATTGTCCCTTCCCAGCAGGCCCCAATGAGAGACAGTGTCTTGGTTAGGGACAGACCTTGGGTCCACTTCTGCTTCTCAGTGCTGGGGTTTTGTCTGGTTTGAACCTCTACAGGTCTTGAGCATGCAGTCACAGTCTCTGAGAGTTCATCTGAGCGTGAGTTCTCTTGTATCCATCTGAAAGGTGCTGTCCTTGGTGTCATCCCCCACCTCTGGCTCTTACAATCTTTCTGCCTCCTCTTCCACTTAGATCCCTGTGCCTTGAGGGGAGGAGTTTGATGAAGACATCCCATTTAGAGCTGAGTGCTCTTGCAAAGTCTCTCACCCTCTGGATATTGTCCAGTTGTGGGTCTCTGTGTTAATCCCCACATACTGCAAGAAGATTCTCTGGTGAAGGATGAGTGATGTTTAGCCCCTCTGGTATATAATAATAGTAACACTGATGATGATGATGATGATGATGATGATGATGATAAATCTTTTAAAATGTCCATAGAATTAGAAAATTCCCCCAGTTGTTGGCTGAGGTGACTTAATGTAAGGTACATATCCTTAAAACATCTTCTCAAAGTTCTGAGGGGGGACCAAAGGGAAGTCTAAGCAAGCTTTAGTGAAATGGAAGTACATCCCGAGGCTAGAACACCAGACAAAGGTCAAGGTAGGCAACTGAGAGGTGGGGTAGGTGGCACAGAGAAATTGTCACACCGAGTCTTTGTCCACTGAGGCATGAAATGGGCATGAAAGCTTTGTTCTGTCTGGGGTGACATGAGTCTTGAATATAGAAACTATACCCCATCATCGCTGATCAACGTAGGAAGAATAATTCATTTCACCCCACTGCTCTAATTTTAATGTGGTAGCTAGTTAAAGGCTGTTCTTTGTGCCCCAAATTCAGGATGGGTGTGTGAGATAAGACTCAGCTAACTGAATTCATTGTCATTGAGTTTACCTCTTAACCTTTGTTACTATTGGGCCTAAAATGAGTAAGTAACATATATTATCAATTTATCCCCTGGTTTTGTGGCTAGTTTAAGAACCTGATAGAGTGTTTTAGTTTATTTAACTAAGCAGGCTTGCTGAAAAGATACATTCAGAAGGCTCTTTGCTATGTAGACCAGAACGGTCTTGAACTCATAGAGATTCATCTACCTCTGCTTCCTTTTAGAGTTTTGAGTTGTAGATTTAAGGATCTGTCTCTTCTCCAAATTCCATAACTTTTCCCAAAAGATTACAAGTGTAAGGAAAAAGAAGAGCCTGTTAGCTTCTCTAAGCATTTGTATGCTGTCAAACCTCACCCACCACCAATCTGGTAGAAGTGGAAAATTTCATAACCTGAAAACTTCATTTTGTGCAAAACATATTAAATATATTGTATAAGATCGCATTCAGGGGGCTGGAGAGACGACTCAGTGGTTAAGAGCACTGACTGCTTGCTCTCCTGGAGGTCCTAAGTTCAAATCCCAGCAACCACATGGTGGCTCACAACCATCTGTAATGAGATCTGACACCGTCTTCTGGTGTGTCTGAGGACAGCTACAGTGTACTCATATAATAAATAAATAAGTCTTATAAAAAAATATCTCATTCAAGCTATCTATGAGGTATTTATATAAATCAAATGAATTCTGGATTTCAACTCAGGTCCCATTCCCGTGGGCATTCATTATGTATATGCAAATATTTCAAACTCTGAAACCCAAACCTCTTCCCATCTCTGGCCTTTTTGAGCAAGGGGTATTTAGCCTGTATACTAGTTTTGTTTCTGCCTTCCCAAGAAAGAGACATAATCAGGCTGTACTTACATTTACTTACTGTGTATCGAGAGAGTTGGTATCATGGTGCAGGTGCGTGTGTGGGAATCAGGAGACGACTTATTGGAATCTTTCTACCATGCGGAGGTCCCAGGGATTGAACTCAGGTCTGGTTGGAGGCAGGTGCCTTGACCCACTGAGCCATCTCAGCCCCATTACTTCCTCTTAACTGGGTTTAACCTCACTGTTTGGAATAGCCTAAGTGAGGTTCTGGGTTATCTAGAGGGCTGGCTTACTAAGCATATTAAGGGATGGCTATCACCGATTTCCTACTTCTTTTTCAGAACAAGTTCAAAAATCTTGGAGTCAGAGTAGGAAACAAATTTGAGGAGACTTTCAAAAGGATTTTCTCCATTGAGGAGACAAGCAAAGAACATCAACCGTGTAAGCACACCGTTCTGCTAACCTAGTCCTTTCTGATCCCTCCACGACACGTCCCCAGCAGCCGACAGTGCGATGCTCAGAGAGCCCACCTTTCTGCATAGAGAGCCTGCCACACCCCCCGTCTCTTTCTATAGCGCCCTTCCTGTTTGGTCATCTTTCTAAAGAAAACTCAGGGCATACCATGTATGTCACACTGGTGAACTGTCAGGTGCTGAGCCCACTGAGAAGATGACTCTGGAAGCAGGACTGCCCCCTCCCCCATTGCAAACCCAAGTCTCATAAAATGCCCTCCGAAGTATTTTGTCTAGGGGTGGCCTTGCCCCCCTAACTCTGGGACGGGGAGGAGGAGCCAGCAAAACCAGTCCAACAATGAAAATTCTGGGTTCTTAAAAACAGCTAGAAGGTGACCGTTTCTAACAGATACTACAACTATTTATCCTGGGATGTAAAGTGGGAAAGAGAAGCCAGCAATTCAGCCATGGGAGCCCTGTCATGGAGAGAAAGCTCAATTGGAAACTGTGGCTGAGTGTTGAGTTTCCACAAATGGTTCCTGTTGCCTGTTGTGAGCATCCAGTTTGATGGTGTTTTCTCTCTCTCTCTCAGTTACTTATGTATTCTTTTATTTGTTTTTGTTTTGGGTTTTTGGTGTTTTGGTTTTTTGGGGGTTTTTTTGAGACAGGGTTTCTCTGTGTAGTCCTGGCTGTCCTGGAACTCACTCAGTAGACCAGGCTGGCCTCGAACTCAGAAATCCGCCTGCCTCTGCCTCTCAAGTGCTGGGATTCCACCACTGCCTGGCTGTGGTCTTTTATTTGCAAGCCCCACCAGGGGTTAACTCTTCTCTGTCCTGAACTCTATTGGAAACTCCAGCTGATTGCCTCTGCAGGACTTCCCCTGGATCCCCTGTCCATTCCCCCGGATATTTGAAGCACATGGTTAAAATGATGTTTTGTTCTTGTTTTTTTTTCTTCTACTTACTCTTTTACTTTATTTAGCTTGTTATATGCTTAATAAACTCACTCATTTGAAACTGAAAGTACAACTACCATTGTCTGTTCTCAGGACTGTGCAGAACACAATAGGTTGGGTCAACAATCACAAGACAAGACGCTATTATTCTTTGAAAGCGGTGACTCCTATAAAGAGTGAGAGAATAGGGAAAGTGAGAGTGTAAGGCCAGACAATGGATGCTGTGACGTTTCACCTGCAGACACATGGCCTCTGCTCAGACTGCTAGATTAAAGGAATAAATCAAAGTATAATAATGATGATGATTAATAAAGCAGCTGCGGTTCCTAGAGCCAACATTAGCCAGGTTTTTATTTATTTATTTATTTATTTATTTATTTATTTATTTATTTATTTTTATGTGTATGAGGACATTAGAGCTGTACAGATGGCCGTGAGCCATCATGTGGCTGCTAGGAATTGAACTCAGGACAGCCAAGCTCGCTCTGGCCCCGCTTGCTCTGACCCCGCTCGCTCCAGCGTAATACACTGTAGCTGTCTTCAGACACACCAGAAGAGGTCGTCAGATCTCATTTTGGGTGGTTGTGAGCCACCATATGGTTGCTGGGATCTGAACTCAGGAAGAGCAGTCAGTGCTCTTACCCGCTGAGCCATCTTGCCAGCCCCAACATTAGCTAGTTTTAAAAGGACAATCCATAAAGTTACTAACTGGGTTCACTCGTTCAAGATTAAACCCTATTTTTCAGAAAGCAATTAAAACAAAACAAAATGCAGGGCAGTGGTGGCTCACGCCTTTAATCCCAGCACTTGGTAGGCAGAGGCAGGTGGATTTCTGAGTTCAAGACCAGCCTGGTCTACAGAGTGAGTTCCAGGACAGCCAGGGCTATGCAGAGAAACTCTGTCTAGAAAAACCACAAAAACCCAAACCAAAACAAAATCAGAGGAGACTGGAAAAATAAACCAACTGGGGACATATCGTTTCTCTTCAAAATGGACCCCAGAGCTGAACTCCAGGTTAAGAGCTGGATAGGGTCCTTTAATCCTGGCAGGCAGAAGCAGGCAGATTTCTGTGAGTTCAAGGCCAACCTGGTCTCATAGAGAGTTCCTTAACAAGCATGGCTATTATTTATTTAAAGAGACTATTTTAAAAATACAAAAGAAGGTCCTGAGCAGACCTTAGGCACAAGCTCTGCAGCCAGTCCCACAACCCAGAGGAAGCTACACTCCCAGGCGCTCTGACACTCTCAGGATCAGAGGTGAGGAGGATCCAACATCTGTCCCAACACCGGGAGTAACTGGGACCAGGAGGACCAGGCACACAGGAACTCTGCCAGCTGAGTAGTTTGGGTTCCTTCTAGTCTCTCTGGGCTGGTGTCCTGAGCAGACCTTGGGTGCAAACTCTGCAGCCAGTCCCACAACACCCAGAGGAAGCTGCTGCACTCCAAGGTGCTCTAACAAGCCCAGGATCACAGGATCACAGGATCACAGGATCACAGAATAACAGGATCCCAGAGACAGCTTGACTCTGAGGAGTTCTGACACAACAAGGATCACAGGAAGGACAGGCTCCAGTCAGATTTACCAAGGGCAGGTAGCATTAGAGATAACCAGAAGGCAGGGGGCAAGCGTAAGAACATAAACAACACAAACCAAGGATACTTGGCATCATCAGAATCCAATTCTCCCACCATAGCAGGTCCTAGACACACTATCACACCGGAAAAGCAAGATTCAGATCTAAAATCACTTCTCATGATGATGATACAGGACTTTAAGAAAGACATAAATAGCACCCTCAAAGAAATACAGAGGAACACAGGTAAATAGCTAGAAGCCCTTCAAGAGGAAACACAAAAAGCCCTTAGAGAACTACAGGAGAACACAATCAAACAGGTGAAGGAAATGTGCAAAACCATACAGAATCTAAAAATGGAAATAGAAAAAATAAAGAAATCAGAAAGAGAGACAACCCTG
>NW_022196896.1:111219122-111219358 GCF_008632895.1 Mastomys coucha
AAGAGCCAAGATTTTAAGCTCTACTAAATATAAAACAAACAAACAAAAACACTTTATATATTTATGTTGAATTAAGAAAATATTAGTAGTGATGTGTTATTTTGAAACATATAGTTAATACATTTGGAGTTATTTAAAATTTATATTGCCATAGACAAGCATGTACATAAGACTGTTAAATTGATTGTTGTTTTATATCAAAACAACAATCAATTATTTTTTTTTTTTTTTTTTTT
>NW_022196896.1:111219479-111220402 GCF_008632895.1 Mastomys coucha
AGAAATCCACCTGCCTCTGCCTCCCAAGTGCTGGGATTAAAGGCATGTGCCACCACTGCCCGGCTATAATACTCATTTTTATTGTTATAATATTTTATAAATTTTAAAGAATATGACAAAAAAATACAGTGTAGGTATTGAAGGGGGGTCTCTGGGAGGAGTTGGGGCACAAAAGGAAAACAAGAACGTGATTTAATTCTCTTTACTTAAAATATGTTTTTAAGTGTTAACAAATTCAGATAAATTGAAATCACGTAACTTTTCTCATAATGCAATAAAAGTTTAAAAAAAAAGAAAAAAAAGAAAAAGGAAAAGATCAGTCATCCAGAAGCAGAACTACACAGCCAGAGAAGCAAGGGTGGTGTGTTTGGAGCCCTTCCCCGACTGTGGGGATGGGGCCTTCTTTTCATTTTGGCTGACAGTGCTGCCCACAGACTGAGCTTTACAGCCTGATTGGCTCTTCCAGCATGGAGTCAGCCGTGTTAAGGTCTGGGACCTTGGTACACTCTTCCCATCTTCACAAGTGTCAGAAAAGGTAAGGTGCAGAGACAGAGCCCCTGGACTCTTCGATGACCTCCAACAGTAGTTAGTCCGGACCCAGGAGGTGTGAGATCCTGAGGGAAGCTCTGCATTCTGGAGCCCAGCAGAAACAGAGTCCTCAGCTTCTTTGTCCATCTGCCTTCTAGGTTTGGTCCTCCTTGTCCTCATCGCTGCACTCTGAGCTCTCACTGCTAATCACTGCACAGCAATATAAAACCCCTTAGGGCTCTCAGTGAACCACCGGAAAGCTCATTCAACTGGAACCCCAGGATGCTGACTGCTGACACCAGGAAAGATTTAGAAGCTTGGGTAATGTTTAGGTAGCAATGCTCCTGCCGCAGTTGATCCCTCTTTTTTTTTTTTTATAGCTGGAATTATGTGTA
>NW_022196896.1:111223838-111234062 GCF_008632895.1 Mastomys coucha
AGGGTTATTTGGTTCTCTGGAGTCTAACTTCTTGAGTTCTTTGTATACCTTGGATATTAGCCCTCTCTTTGAGAGATGCCACCCTGGCTTTGGTTGTCTCAAAACTTTGTCTGTCATTTCTCCATCTTTTTAAGTCTTCCTCCTCCTTCCTGCTGCCTCTGCTTATTTCTCTGCCTCTGTGGGCTCCTAACTCTTCCTTCTCCCTCACTCTGTGGATCTCCAGTGCTTTCTGCCTTTGTTTTGTCTCCACTCCCATCTCTTACTATACACACACACATGAACACGAACACACACACACACACACACACACACCTGGCTTCCTTGTCTAATATATCTCCTAGGGTGACTATTCCCTCCCAGATGTCTTAAAGCTCTCCCATTGCCTACCTGTTTTCCCAGTCAAAGCAGGGGCAGGGCCCCTGGCTCCTGCATCCATCGGAGGCTCCCAGAGCCACAGAGCTGGACTCTACGCATAGGCTCAACCAGTCACCTCCACTCTAACTTACAAGAGTCACCTATTTCACAGTGGACATCATATGTTATCCTTACCAATGATCTCATCCACTTGGCTCTGCCGTGTCTCTGGCTCCTGTAGGTTCCCTTGTTTCGCAAAACAGGGTTGTGCCCAGTTTTCATGTGTACATGGGTTTGTCCCTGAAGAAGAAGAGAATGTTACTTGAAGTGTTCTCATCCACTCCCTTGGAACAAACTGAACATGTTCTGTTCTTTCTCCCCTGACACTTGACTGCAGAGGACAAGCTTAGTGATAAATTTTTACCACCTTAGCCAGGTGTGACGGCTCACACCTCTTATCCTAGCACCTGGAAGGATGAGACAGGAGGGGTCAATCATGAGTTCAAGGCCAATGGGTCTACATATAATAAGACTTTGTCTTAAAGAAGGAGAGAAGTGGGGGCTGGAGAAATGGCTCAGCGGTTAAGAAGTTAAGAGCACTTGACTGCTCTTCCAGAGGTCCTGAGTTCAATTCCCAGCAACCACATGGTAGCTCACAGCCATCTGTAATGGGATCAGATGCCCTCTCTTCTGGTGTGTCTGATGACAGTGACAGTGTACTCACATAAAATAAATAAATAAATCTTTTTTAAAAAGAGAGAGAAGGAAAGAAAGAAAGAGGGCTGGAGAGATGGCTCAGGGGTTAAGAGCACTGACTGTTCTTCCAGAGGTCCTGAGTTCAATTCCCAGCAACCACATGGTGGCTCACAACCATCTGTAATGGATCTGACACCCTCTTCTGGTGTGTCTGAAGACAGCTACAGTGTACTTATATATAATAATAAAATCTTTAAAAAAAAAGAAAAAGAAAAATGAAAAAGAGAGTGGGGAGAGGAGGAGGGAAGGAAGGAGGGAAGGAGAGAAGGAACAAACAAACGAATGAACGAACACATGAACAGGCAAACGATCCTCTCCCACTTAGCTTTGGCTTCCCTACAATACACCTTCCTTCCTCCCTTCAGCCCTCAAGGCTTTTACTCCCTTGACTTCATTTTTTCTGTTTTCTCTTTTCCCCCCTCCCCTTTACTATCGCTTACCAACTGATAATTATCTCAGCCTAAGTCTGCATTCTTTAACATAATTAACTTAACTCTATTAAGACCTGAAGTTCTCCTGCCAGGCAGCAGTGGTGAATGGCTTCAGTCTCTGCACTTGGGAGGCAGAGGTAGGCGGATCTCAGATTTCAAGGCCAGCCTGGTCTATAGAACAATTTCCAGGACAGCCAGGGCTACCCAGAGAACTGGTCTCAAAACAAGAAACAAACAAACAAAAAAAAAGACCTGAAGTTCTCCACGTAATGCTCAGGACTGTTCTGTCCTCGGGTTCTATATCCAAAGACTCAACCAGCCATGAATCAAAAACACTTGGGAAGAATATATTGCATCTGCACTGAGCAGGAACATATTTTTTTTTCTTGTCATTATCTCCTAAACAGTGGAACAAGGCAATGAGTAATTGCTTACGTTTTGTGAGCAAGCTAGAAATGACTTAACAAGAGGGGGTGTGTAGGCTACGTTAAAGATCTGAACATCTGTGGGGTTTGGTGCCCATGAAGAGGACTTAGTTCCACCAAAGTCACTGAGACACAAACTATCTGCACAAATGTAATTCCTTCAATTGCTTTTATTTTCAGAATTTTGTTAATTCTGTATTGTGTGTGTATTGTGTGTGTCTGTGTGTGCGTGTGCGCAAGCATGCGCACAATTGCGTGTGTATGCACAAGAGAGAGAGAGAGAAAGAGAGAGAGAGAGAGAGCACACCATGGTGCTCTTCCAAAGGTCCTGAGTTCAAATCCCAGCAACCACTTAGTGGCTCACAACCACCCTTAATGAGATCTGACGCCCTCTTCTTGGGTGTCTGGAGACAGCTATAGTGTACTTACATATAACAATAAATAAATCTTTGGGATGGAGCGAGCGGGGCCAGAAAAAAAAAAAAAAAGAACTCCTGGGCTCCTGGGCTTACTGCTTGAAGACCTGGACATTAATGTGGACATTGTTACCCACATTAGCAAAGAAGAAGGGACACAGAAGAAGGGACAGAGGTTGAAATGGGGAAGGTTTGTGATGAAGAGCCTGAGTATAGTTTGACGCACTACCCTTGAGATGCCTAAGCTGAGAAGGCAGTCTGTGCTCACCACCCCAGGAGGCTATAGGAAAAATCTACCTCAGGTTAGCAGGGAGGCTGGCCCCCTGTCCTTCTGCCCCTGAAGCACCCCAGCAGCTGTTTGCAGAGGTTGCCTTGGCAACGACGGAAGTTGCCAAGCTGGGAAGTTGTGATGGCAGTCGCTTAAGTGGCTACAGCAGCTGGCCAGTCAAGATGGGCTGAAGCTGGGCATCCAGAGTAGTGGCTGCAGAGGCAGACTCTTGAGTGACGGAGACCCTAAGGTTGATATGGAGATATGGGTGACCCCAGCAGCCACAGGCACTGCAGCAGATGTAGCTGCCAGGATGACAGCGCTGCCAGGGGCAGAGGCCAGCAGTGGTGATGGTTCTGCTTGCAGAATAGTATAGCATGCTTGTTTAGGCTCACTGCAGGGTGGAGCTGTCAGTCAAAGGCCAGGGTATTAGGAACCCTGCTTCCCCACCCAGGTGGTTTTGCCATCATACATAAACACATCCTGTTGTTCAAGAGACAGAGGTAATCAGGACATACACACACACACACACTGGTACAAGGTGGGACTCTTCCTGTTCTATCTCACTCGTTGAGTCTCCTCCCTCCCTTCTTCCTCCTAGAGATCATACATTGTGATCTTTCTTATGTGCAAGTCTGAGGATCACAGACATTCAGTGGTGACTTTAACCACCCAGTATAACGATATTCTCCATACCAATGTCTGCCGAGCCAGGAAAGTAAGGCGAGGCTGAGCTCATCACTGTGGCTCACTCCGTGATGGCTCATCTCTCTGTGCTCTATCCCCAGCCTCTACGAAGTCTCACCAAGGCGCTCTTGGGTTCCCTTTGTCTTTTACCTACAGACAGGATGAGAGCAGCAAGCAGGCAACAGAACAAGCAAGAGGCCAAAGGGGTCAGATTTAAGGAGACAGCCTCTTCTAAAGCCATGCAAGCGAGAAGATCCTTAACGTTGGATAATGGACCTCTAGCATCTCCCAGGCCTCAACTGACTTTCTCCTTCACATCTTAGCATGCAGCAGCTCAAGGCTGGCTCCGGGTGTGTGATTGGGGGAGGGGAAGACAAATATCTCACCTTTCCTCAGAATGATCTAAAACACAAGTCGTTTATGATGTGAGATTTGGGCTAGTATTGAAAGGGCCACATAACTCCATTTGTCTCCATCTAAGGACCCCATTTGGCTCCATTTAAGGACCTGGCCTGATTTGAGAAAAAAGGCCATAAAAAGGCATCAGCTTCAGAAAGAGACCATAAGTTCCAGAAACTAAGTCATAAGACACCAGCTCTAGGAACAGATCATAAAATCCAGAATGAGCTGGAGAGGTGGCTCAGCGGTTAAGAGCACCGACTGCTCTTCCAAAGGTCCTGAGTTCAAATCCCAGCAACCACATGGTGGCTCACAACCAGCCGTAATGAGATCTGATGCTCTCTTCTGGGATGTTTGAAGACAGCTACATTGTGCTTACATATAATAAATAAATAAATCTTTTTTTTTTAAAACACCTTTAAAAAATAAAAATAAAATAAAATCCATAATGAGGTCATAAAAACCCCCTCCCAAAGAACAGACTGGGGATAACCACAAAATGGGGAAATATCCTATCTCAGAATGGGCCATCTGCAGTGGGCAGCCCTATCTCATCCTACAGTTAAATGTTCATGACATAGGGATACAGACCACTGACCATCTGTGAACCCCTAGCATCCAACCAATGAAATTTTAAATTTCCTAATCCTTCTACAGACCTACCCTGGTTGCCTACAAGAAGATCTGTGTACCTTTGTCAGGGATCTCCATTTTAGAGAAGAGTTGACCCCCATGTGCTGGTTGTTTTTGCAAAATAAACTCTTTGTTTTTGCATACTATCTCAGTCTAGGGGTCTTCCTTCAGTGATTTTCAGACCCTATAGGGGGAAAGGCACATGCTTCACACTATGACACACTGGTGTGCATGTCCACCCTGCCACCCCCATCATTCACTCTCACAATAATAAAAATAACAAAGTAATTTTTTTTTTTTTTTTTTTTTTTTTGGCTTTTCGAGACAGGGTTTCTCTGTATAGCTCTGGCTGTCCTGGAACTCACGCTGTAGATCAGGCTGGCCTCGAACTCAGAAATCCGCCTGTTTCTGCCTCCCAAGTGCTGGGATTAAAGGCGTGGCCACCACTGCCCAGCAACAAAGTAATTTTTAAAAGTGACAGTCAACCCAATCCTTTGCCTTGCCTCTCACACAGCAGTAGGGAGGGGGTTTGGTCTAACCTCCCCTCCTTTTAGAGCTGGAACTATTAAGTTTACTGGAAATTTAAGAGACAGAAAAAGAGAGGGGTCCCAAGAGCCATGACTGGGAAAACGTGGCCCTCCTGAGCTTGGGTGTCAGAAGCTACGATGAGCTGCGCCCCAGGAGAAAACATGGCTGTTTGAGGACCCAGCTGGCACTCAGTAAGCCCTGATCACTCATGTCTTCCTCTTTCCGCTCTTTCTCCTCAGCTTCCATCAGGAGTCCATCTGGAAGCACCATGGCTTCTCTCACAAAGAGGTGTTGATATATTTTGGCCTCACCAGTTTCGAGGGTCACCCAACTTCTATCTCTCCTGTCTCTCTAGTGGGACTTTGCAGCTCATTTCCCACTGTCTCTGGTTCTCCTTGGCTGCTGTGCTCCAACCGCTATTTCTACTCCTGAACGATAGCTCCCCATCCAGATTTCCCAATCACCTCAGCTATCACCAACTGTCTCTTCTCCAGTTCACTGTTGACCCACAGTTCAGAGCCCTTCCCAGCTCTCTGTTAAAGAATCCTTAACTTGGAACCCACACTCAGAGGCACAGTCTACACTCACTACGACTGAGGAAAGTGTGTCTCTGCCCCATCAGTGCATTTGCCACTCGACACATAGCTGCACTACAGCTAGAGGGATGGTTAAAAGCACTGGATGCTTTTGCGGAGGGCCCAGGTTCAGTTCCTAGCACCAGCATGATAGCTGCCAAGTGTCCGCAACTCCAGCTGCAGGGGTTCTGACCCCTTCTGACCTCTGTGGGTAGCAGGCAGGCACACAGTGCAGAGAGACGCGCAAGTAAAAATACTCATACACATGAAATAAAATAAATAGGTCTTTTTTTTTAGAAAGCATCACCCTCCTACCCCTTCAGAGTTCTCTGCATAGCACTGCCCATCCCCCACTCTCACTCCCCACCCACCACCACTGTAGCTCTGTTGTCCATGTTTCTTTTCTTTTCTTTTTTAGATTTATTTATTTATTTTATCTGTATGAGTACACTGTAGCTGTACAGATGGCCGTGAGCCATCATGTGGCTGCTGGGAATTGAACTCAGGATGCCCTGCTAGCTCTGGCGTAATATACTGTAGCTGTCTTCAGGCAGCACCAGAAGAGGGCGTCCGATCTCATTCCAGGTGGTTGTGAGCCACCATGTGGTTGCTGGGATCCGAATTCAGGACCTTCGGAAGAGCAGTCGGTGCCCTTACCCGCTGAGTCATCTCGCCAGCCCTGTCCATGTTTCTTTTCCCTCTTAGTTAACCGAAAATTTCGCCCAGTTCTAAGTACCTTGCTCGTAACTTGGGTGCACGGTGGTGGCGAGCTTCTGTCCTTCCTGTTTCCTTTTCTGGGAAGTGTATCCATCCTGTAGCTCTGAGTGGAGGGAGAAAAGTATCAGTCCCTGCGGGCCAGTGACAAGAGCATCACCTTAAGCCCTGGACAGTGGGGCTGGAGTCCAGTGAGAACAGTCTGACAGATGGAGCCTCTGTGAGTTTTCATAGTCGAGTGGGAAGTTCAAACCCTTGGGTCACTCGGGATATCGACGGTTTTTAGGACTGGATATAGTTTGTCCCTTCCTACAGGGCAACATGAAACATGAAAAACATGAACAACATGTTTTTCACAACATGAAAAAGAGAAAGCAAAACAAAACCCCTGGGGGTTGGGGAGAGGTGTTTTATAACGGATGGTTCTCAGCCTGTGGGTCAGGACCCCTCGAGTTGAATGACCCTTTCACAGGGATCCCCTAAGACCACTGGAAAACATGGGATATTTACATTACTGATGATCTCATTCATAACAGTAGCAACGAGAGCTGGTGGGATGGCTCAGCAGGTAAAAGCACCAACCGTACTTCTGAAGATCCTGAGTTCAAATCCCAGCAACCACACGGTGGCTCACAACCATCCATAATGAGACCTGACACCCTCCTCTGGTGTGTCTGAAGACAGTTACAGTGTACTTATTTATAATAATAAATAAATCTTTGAAAAAAATAAAGTAGCAACAAAATCATTTTATGGTTGGGGTTGGGGGGTTTCACCACAACATGAAAAACTATTAAAGTGTTACTGCATTAGGAAGGTTAAGATCCACTGCTATAGACAATAAACTTGAGATTATGGGGGTTTGGCTTTTGTTTTGTTTTTATTAAAGTCTATGTATGACAGTATGTGCTTTATGTGCTCATGGGTGTCTGTGGAGGCAAGAAGAAGGTGTTGACCCTGAAGCTGAAATTACAGGTGGTTGTGAACAACCCAGTGTAAGTGCTGGGAATCAAACTCAGGTTCTCTGCAAGAATAGCATGCATTCTTAGCTGCTGAGTCACCTCTCCAGCTCTCTTGGGTTCTAAGGATTATGACACAGTGGAAACATCATAAAAATTAATTAATTGGGGGTTGGGGACTTAGCTCAGTGGTAGAGAGCTTGCTTAGCAAGCGCACGGTCCTGGGTTCATTCCTCAGATCCAGGGGGAAAAGTATTTAGTTGCTCAATTGAGTGCAATGAAATCTTATTTCAGTTCACGGGAAGGGGTGCCCAGATCACAGGGAAGAAACAGGGGTTCCCTCTAGAGTAGAGTGAATAAGGTCATAGACCCACATAGGTGGTGGTGGTGGTTGTTAAAAGCCAAGAGCATCAGAGATGGGATCAGCAAAGAGGGGAGCCTGAGCTTCCTTGGGAGAAGAAGGATGAGCAGAAGTACAGGAAAGAGCCAGACATAGACATCTCCAGGGCGGTCCAGGCGCAAGCAGAAAAAAAAAGGTGCTTTGAGAGCTAAATCGGGAGTGAAAGAAACATCAAGATTTCATGAAAAGAACTGGAGAGGCCGCCCACAAAGTGAAACAGAGCATTAGCCCTTATGTCCATGACCCCGGCTCAGGCAATGGCACACAGTGAGCAATTTAGCTATATAGATTAAATGAATGAAAATAGAGCTGTATTTAAGTAGGACATTTATTTCAATCCCACGCCCTAAGTCTCAGGGAACATTAAAGAGGGCGCAGAAGGAGGATGGGGGTGACAGCTATGAAACGCTGTCTTCTGGATATCCTGTGACTGCCGAGTTCACAAACACAGCACAGCTGCGATTGCCTTACAAGAGCTACATATGAGCAAGCCAATCAGCTTGTCAGTACTAGTGGGGAGGGACTCACGAGGCTCTACCCTTAGCTGAGTTACTATTGGCAGTGAATGGTTTCTGGTAGAGAGAGTCAGTTTTTCTCTTCAGGGAACATGGTTGCTGGTAAGTTGTTCACACTTCAGTGGATGCCCCACAACTATGTACATATTAGCAGCACTAAATGTTCTGTACGTTATAAAAAGGAGAAGGTGGAAGAAGATGGAGACAAAAATGACAGTGAAGAACATAGAAGTGTAAGGGGTCATGCTGGGAGGCTTGGAGGGGAATTGATAGAGTCCTGGTCAGTTTAGAACTAGATACATTGCCGGGTGGTGGTGGAGCATGTCTTTAATTCCAGCACTTGGGAGGCAGAGGCAGGTGGATTTCTGAGTTCAAGGCCAGCCTAGTCTACAGAGTGAGTTCTAGGATAGCCAGGGCTACACAGAGAAACCCTGTCTTGAAAAAAACAAACAAAAAACAAAAACAGAAAAACTAGATACATTGTATGCACGTATGAGATTGTCAAATAATAAACAAAAAATTTTAAGATAGAATTTCACTGCAAAAGGGAGGTGAGAGAAGGACTTACCAGTTTCCAAGCTTTTATGAATCTCTCTTAAAGCAGGATATTCCTTCAGGTTCACTCTGCTAAACAGAGTCCAGAGAAATGATGAGTCGGATAACTTCTCCAGGTGACTGAGAACATTGTACACCACTTTCTCTATGGGAACCGAGTTCCTACAGGCTTCGTAAGAATCCTTTTAAAAAGTTCAACAGAGAGAGTGTCAAAGCACAGTTACTTCCGACACAGGTAAACATTATAACACTGTCTAGGGGACTGTGGCTTCTAGCTTCTCTGGGAAATCCCGTTCTGGGAGCCTTGCAGTCAGAGCAGAGACTGGTCCAGGACAAAGACTCATTTGTCAGTTCTCATAACTTGAGCTCCCAGCTGTACTTCCATATGAATATTCCTGGCCTGCATTTCATCTTTTTAATAAACAGATTGTAGCTTTGCTATTGGCAGAATGAGGAAAGATTGAAGTTTCTTTCTCAGAAAACTGGGGGGTTCTTTCCAGAATTTTAAGTCAATCTACTTTTCCCCATCAATTCCTGTCTCCGTTTTCCTATAAATCATTAATTGACAAACTTTAGACCCTGTAACAATATTATTCTCGTTCTTTCATTATTTTAACCTTGCTTTTTTTGTAAGTCACTAATCAATATCCATCAGTGAGACTAAGCAATTTCTTTCTTTCATCGGGTGGGATGGGGCGTGGTGAGGGTATTAGAACACAGCAAATTAGAACTCAGTCACTTTACACCCCAGCCTTGTTGTAATTCAGCCACAGTGCCTTCAGTTAGGAGCAGAAGTGGCTTGTTACCTTCTACATGATAGAATAGTTAATGACTATAAAAGGGTGTGCCCAGGCTTTTTAGCCAAGGAAAGAACCCTAGCATCCAGGATGGCAAATGCTAGTTAACAGTCTCAGTTATCGTGGCTGGTGAGATGGCTCAGCGAGTAAGAGCATTGACTGCTCTTCTGAAGGTCCTGAGTTCAAATTCCAGCAACCGTGCAGTGGCTCACAACCATCCGTAATGAGACCTGACGCCCTCCTCTGGTGTGTCTGAAGACAGCGACAGTGTACTTATTTATAATAATAAATCTTAGGGCCTGAGCAAGCAGGGCTGACCAGAGCCAGCAGAGGTCCTAAATTCAATTCCCAACAACCACAGCTATAGTGTACTCATATACATAAAATAAATAAATAAATTTTTAAAAAGACAGTCTCGGTTGCCGTGGGGTAGTGAACACAATGTCACTTACAGCATAGATTTTGTCTGTGATGAAGGAGTGGTCTCTTAGGCTTTCTAGGAGAGGAAACAGCTTGGTGATGGCATGGGCTATTTCTACTTTATTTTCCTTGAAGTAATTCAAAAATACTTCATTAAAACGTTCCTCTTTCTGGATCACTCCAAACATACTAAGAAGAGGAGAGGAGAGAACACAGTGAGTGAGAAAATAAACATGAGGGTTTTGTGGCACATTTCCCAGCTTCTCCCACAAAAGAAATCCAGGCCCAAGTGACTTCACACATATGGTTTTAAAAAAATAAACTACCAAACTCAAATAAACTCTGCCAGTGAATGAAGAAGAAGAAGAAGAAGAAGAAGAAGAAGAAGAAGA
>NW_022196896.1:111234134-111245837 GCF_008632895.1 Mastomys coucha
AGGGGGAGGAGGAGGAGAAAGAAAGACTTCCCAATTTACTATAGAAAGACAGAAAAATCTTGACACTCAAATTTAAAAAAGATGTAAAATATAAAATAAAATTAATAAAATGTAACATGTCAGTATCTTTTTCAGATGCAGGCTGGAAACACAAAACAAAACAGTGATTCCAATCCAGAAACATTCACAAGGCATAACACATGACTAAGGAGGACCTTTTCCAGAAATGCAAGGCATATTTAACATTTAACATTCAAGGACTAGGGGGCAGGAGATGGCTCAGTGGTGATGAGCACTGCCTGCTCTTCCAAAGGTCCCAGGTCCAACTCCCAGCACCCCCATGGCAGCTCACAACTGTCTCCAACTCCAGCTCCAGAGGATTTGACACCCTCACACAGACACACACACACAGGCAAAACACCAGTGCATATAAAATAAAATTTAAAAATCCATTTAAAGCTGGGCAGTGGTGGCACATACCTTTAATCCCAGCACTTGGGAGGCAGAGGCAGGAGGATTTCTGAGTTCGAGAGGCCAGCCTGGTTACAGAGTGAGTTTCAGGACAGCCAGGGCTACACAGAGAAACCCTGTCTCGAAAAACCAAAAAAAAAAGAGTCAAGGACTATATCACCACACCGACAGAAATAATGGTATTTAAAAAAAAATGTTAACTTCAGAAATCCCAGAAAAGATTGTTAATAAAATTAAACACTTGTTCATTATTTTAACTCTCAGAAAACTAAAATAATAGAAAGTAAATGGACTGATTTAATGGAGAATGTAGGCATGCCTACCATCAAAAATCCTGTGACAAGCATCAAACTTGGAAGCAAACTATTAAATATTTTTCCACTCGGGCTGAGTACAAGACACAGGCACCACTATCGCCATTTCCATTCAACATGGACTGGAAAGCTAGCCAACACAACAGGTCAGAAAAAGGAATGTTTAAACAAACCTTAAAAGAAATAACTAGAGGTTGGTGAGAAGACTCACTGACTGCTCTCCCAGAGGTCCTGAGTTCAAATCCCGGCAACCACATGGTGACTCACAACCACCCGTAATGAGATCTGACGCCCTCTTCTGGAGTGTCTGAAGACAGCTACAATGTTCTTACGTATAATAGATAAATAAATCTTTAAAAAGAAAGAACTAGCCAGTCGTGTGCATACCTTTAATCCCCGCACATGTGAGACAAAGGCTGGTCTATAGGTCAAGTTCCAGGACAATCAGGACTACGTGGAAAAATCCTGTCACAAAAGAAAACAAAGAAGAAGGCAAAGGAAGAGGAGAAGGAGGAGAAAGGGGATGAAAGAAAATAAATAAATATAACTATCCTTGTTTTCATGGAACCATATACTTTAAAAAGCTAAAATAATTTATAAGCAAACTAATAGACTTAATTAGTAATTTCAGCAAGGTATCTAGATTCAACCCCAATATGCTAAAATCCACTGTGTTTTTAAGTACAAGCAAGCAACAAGTTGAGATAAAAATAAAAAAGCCATTTCCAGAGGTAGCAAAAGCCATCACCAATAAAGATAAACCTATCAAAGAGTGTTTAAAATGCCAAACGAAAAATTGAAAGCCAGACATGGTGGTACACACACGTTTCCTGCACTAAGGAGACTGAGGTAGAGGAGCCATGAGTTCAAGGCCAGCATGGACAACAAAAACCCTGTTTTGATTTCTTTTTAAGACTTTAAAAAATTTTTAAATGGATTGTGAATTATAGCAGATGCATACAATAAAATTTTACTCAACTGTAAAGCTGGAATTGTGAGATTTGAGGGGAGGTGGATAAAAATGGAAAATATTATATTGAATGAGGTAACTCAGGCTTGGAGAGACAAACCCTGCATGTTCTCACCTAGATGTTGTGATGGTTTGAATAGGAATAGATAGTCTCCATAAACTTATGTGTTCCAATGCTTGGCCATAGGGAGTGGCACTATTAGGAGGTGTGGCCTGGTTGGAGTGGGTGTGGTTTTGTTGGAGGAAGTGTATCACTGCGGAAGGCTTTGAGGTCTCCTATGTTAAAGTATGACCAGTGTGGTACACATTCTTCGGCCAGCAGATCCAGATGTAGAACTCTCAGCTAGCCTCTCTGGCACCATGTCTCCCCACATGCTGCCATGCTTCCTGTCATGATGACAATGGACGAAGCCTCTGAGACTGTCATCCAGCCCCAGCTAAATGCTTTCCTTTATAACAGTTGCCATGGTCACGGTGCCTCTTCACGGCAAGAAAACCCTAAACAAGACAAAGTAGATCCTAGTCTCTAACATTTATATGGATGCATTTATGAGGGAGCGACTGCGTGTTAAGGAAAGAGTAAAAACCAGAAGAAAAGGGGGAAAAAAGACTACAGTGTGTTGAGCGTCTGTGTGTAGTAGAACAATGTAAGTTAAAACTGGAAGGGTCCTGGGGTGGAAAAGCCTAAGTAGACAGATGGAGCAGGGAGGTTGAGAGAGGAGAAGGGTGTGTGGAGGGGGTCAAGTAAAACTGTGTATGGAAGAACACTAAGGAAACCAATGTTTGTTAAACTAATAAAAAATTAAATTATTTCAACAGGGCACCCTGTGTGGGTGGATAAAGACACTCCCAGCAGCTATAGATTAGTAAGGATCTTAGTACCAATGACTTATGGACCAGAGAGGCCTTCTGCAACCTTCAAAACAATGCAGGCAATCGACAACCCTGTCACTTGTCCATGAGAAATAAATGGTAAGATCCTATCGCTGAAGATACCAAGAGCCTGGTCACAGGTCATAGAGAACCCAAGCTGGACCTGGTCCGGGAGCTTTCTCCCTGTTGGCTAGCTTTCACCGTTCAAGAAGGGGCTTTGCTGGTCACAGAGAGAGAATTCCCATCAGTAGTCAGTAGTGGACCCCACGTGCAAAACACTGACCAGCAGGGCAAGTTGAGCCCACTGGTTGGATAGCAGAAAGCCAGCTATGACTGCCTACCCAAGATCGCCACAAGGTCAGAGCCCTCAACACTCTGTCAAAGAAGCGGGAGAACTCATGATGGCCCACCCACCTTGAGGATTGATGATGCTTTGTTAGTATTTGAACTGGGGAGATGTTTTCTTCACTGGTACAGCCACAGATGAGACACATGTGCACCTGTACACAACCCTAACAAAACCAACTGGGTCACAAAAAGACATGAAAATAGAAGGGAGCTGGCTGGGGAGAGGAAAGGGATTAGTGAGAGATGGAATATAATGAGATCATGAAACCCACTATTTTGTATGATTTAAATATATTAATAAAAAATATTCCGGGCTGGCGAGATGGCTCAGCGGGTAAGAGCACTGACTGCTCTTCTGAAGGTCCTGAGTTCGGATCCCAGCAACCACATGGTGGCTCACAACCACCCATAATGAGATCGGACACCCTCTTCTGGTGCATCTGAAGACAGCTACAGTGAATTCCGCTGGAGCGAGCTGGGCCGGGAGCAAGCGGAGCCGGCAGAGGTCCTGAGTCCAATTCCCAGCAGCCACACACATGATGGCTCATGGCTATCTTTACAGCTATAATGTACTCATACACATAAAATAAATAAAGAAGAAGTGGCTCAGTTGGTAAAATGCTTATCATACAAACATGAAGACCCAAATCTAAACCCCAAACATGGGGATACAGAGATGACCCAGAGGTCAAGAGCACTTGCAGAGGACCTGCATTCAGTTCCTAGTACCCACACGATGGCTTGTAACCATCCATAAGTCTCTAGAAGATCTGACACCCTCTTCTAGACTGCAAGGGGACCAGGCACATGCACGGTACACATACACAGACACAGGCAAAATGCTCACTCACATAAAATCAGAATTAACAAATCTCTCTAAAAGATTTTTGTGCATTTTTAAATGATGACCGGATTGTCAATGGATTTTAAAGTTACAACAGTAACGAAAGAACCAATGAACACTGGCATTAAAAAGAAAAACCACAGCCAGGCGTGGTGGCACACACCTTTAGTCCCAGCATTTGGGAAGTGGAAGCAGGTGGAGCTCTGTGAGATTGAGGTCAGCCTGATCTACAAAGCTAGATCTAGGGAAGCCAGGGCTGCTACACAGATACCTGATTATAGAAAAAGAAAAAAAAGAAAGTAACAGAGAGAGAAAGAGAGACAGAGGGAGAGGAAGAAGGAGAGGGAAAGGGAGAGGTGAACCTGCAATCCAAGCTCTAGAGAGGCAGAAACAGAGGAGCCTCTGGGACTTGCTGTCCCACCAGTCTAAAAATCAGCAAGATCCAGATGCAATAAAATCCAGTCACAAAATGAGGTGGAGAGCAGGGCAGTAGTGGCACATGCCTTTAATCCCAGCACTTGGGGGGCAGAGGCAGGCGGATTTCTGAGTTCGAGGCCAGCCTGGTCTACAGAGTGAGTTCCAGGACAGCCAGGGCTACACAGAGAAACCCTATCTCAAAAAACCAAAAAATAAATAAATAAATAAAATAGAGAGAGAGACAAAGACGGGAGATAGAGGATGGGGGGAGAAGGGAACACGGGAGAGGAAAAGGACTGTCTCTCCATAGAGAGGAGACAGATGTGGCCCATAGGAAAATGGCAGTCTATAGTGGTAAAAAGGCAACCCTGTGTTAAGAGGTGTTTAATTTTTACCAGGCATGTTAATTAGGTGAGCCAAAGGGGCCTTTTGGTTACTGGACTTCAATACTTTTATAGCTAAACCTTGGTAATCAGCCTCAGGAGGAGGAAGTGGCCAAATATGCAACTATACATTGGTGGCTAATTTCAGAGATGTAATCTAATGGTTTTTAGGCAGAGGGAATGGGGGAGAAGGGCGAGGCCTGCCAGGGCCTTGTTTACCATGCTTGGGCTGGTTAGAGTCCCTTCAAAACCTTTGCCCTCAGAGCTGTAACACTTACAGAATCCATAACTTGTTCCACTTTTCCAATGACTGTAAAAACAGCTTATCTGACAAAGGTCTAGATTAAAGGCCAAACTCCTTTTGATGTATCCCGGAATCAAACCCTACAAAAGTGGCATACATACTTACAATAGTGAAATGTGGTGTCTGCAAGCCCCAGTACCAATGTATGCAGGCTGTCCTAGGGTCAATGTCCTTTAGTGCCACTGAGCATTCTCCAGTGATTGAACCAACAGCTAAAGAGTTTAAATCTAAAAAGAGCATACACAGGTGTTGAAAGGGAATGAAAATCCTAGGGGCTGGCAAGATGGTTCAGCAAGTAAAAGTACTGACTGCTCTTCCGAAGGTCCTGAGTTCAAATCTAAGAAACCACATGGTGACTCACAACCACCCGTAATGAGATCTGATGCCCTCCTCTGGTGCGGCTGAAGTCAGCTACAGTGTACTTATGAATAATAATAAATAGATCATTGGGCTAAAGCAAGCAGGGCCAACCAGAGCGAACAGGGGTCCTAAACACAATTCCCAACAACCACGTGAAGGCCCACAACTGTCTGTACAGCTACAGTGTGCTCATATATAAATCAATCAATCAATCACTAAATCAATCAATAAATCTTCAAAAAAGAAAAAGGGAAAATCCTCTGGCCCAGGATAGGCTACCTCCCTGTGAGTCATTGGCCAGGGAAACCCCTGAGGGTCCTCGAATTATATAGGCTTTGCTACTGCAGTTGGCTCTAAACATGTTTATTTATTGTTGAAGACACTACACGTCTGTGCTTTAACTTTAGGGTGAGGAATTCAGCTGTGACATAACCAGAAACTCACATCCTGCTGGCTGGTTTCCATAGTACCAAAAGGGGCCGCACAGGCTGCTGGTGGAGAACTGTCACCCAACGCTTCTGCTTGGCTATTGTCCCTGCATTTTGAAATACCGACTTTCTAGCAGGATGTGCCTGATTGTGCAAGAGTGGCTCAGCTGTCATGGGTAAAAGCTTCCCATTAGATTTAAGGCCCACTCCAAGAAAGGGAGTTCCCATCTGGTAGTGCACGCCAGTACAAAAACATGCAGCTGAGGAGGTCAGAGGCCTCGATGGGAAAGCAATTTCTATATGGATTATCTAGATGAATTTGATGTGCCTGTTCAACTTCCTTCTAAATATGTGTGTTTGCAACATAGGCACTGTTGCTGTTAATGTCAGCTCATAACTACTGAGTGAAGCTCCAGATAACAAGTGACTTGTTACTGGGGCATGGTGGCCTGCTTCCTAGCCATAGGTGGACCCCCCTCCAAAGCTCAGGAATCATTGCAAGAGATGAGGTGGAAAGAATGTAGTGAGAGGAGAAAGAGGTGGAATACTGTGTAACAGTTTCCTCAGAGATTGAAACATTCCATCCTGCTGGTAAAATCCTCAATCAAGAAGGTAAGCAACTCAACAGCTTCAGGAAGCTCCTGAAATTGACCAGATCCATCCCGCCCCTCTCTGCCAGAGTAAGAAGTCAGAGCTCAGAGTCCTTCTCAGATGAAAGTACTGCGAGGTGCTAAGAAGACTCTTGGAGAAGCAGCAAAGAATGGATTCTGAGATCAGAAGAGCTCCTTGAAGAAAGAGAAACCAGCTGAGCTGTCTGGTCGAGGTTTAGACCATCCGAGGCACCAGGAAAGGACATTGCCCAACCTGTTTGACGTGCCTGCAGGCTGGACACTGTGTTCCAGATTCCTCGCTTCCTGAGCTGTTGGCTTTGTTGGGGTGGTATTTGGTGAAGCAGCTTTGTGTCATTTCTGTTCCTGAAAGTAACCCCAGTAAAACACGGTAGTTCACCAACTTAGACATTGTTTCCAAACTTTGGTCTGTCATGGTGTCCCTGATGGTGAACATTGTGTTTAGAGGATGAATCTCCTGGGCAAGGCTTGTAAAAAACAAAATTGTTTTGAGCTTCTATAAGCCATAAGGAAGTTGCTCCTACTTTGAATGTATCCTCTCAGCTAGCCCGAGATAGACCATTTCCTGATGCAGTTGAGCTATTCTTAAAACCTACTGATCGTTATAGAAATATTTCACCTCCTCAGCTATTCCTAACAAAGTAATGGGGTCACAAGATCAAACAGGCTAACTGCTAAGTCCCACTTTTGTATGAAACCCTTGTTGCTTGGATCACCAAGGTACCTGCTTGGACATATGTTACAAAATCAAGCCCTGCCTGCTCCCAGACAGGATATGAGTTAATTTGGCTCCCCCAAATTACAACTTTATGGCTTCTGCCTTTATTATTTTTGAACTAACAATAGATAGGGCCTTACCTGGGGAACTCTTTCTGCTTTGGTCCTGGCCATTTTTATTTGTTTTCATAAAAATCTTTTACTTTACTAAAACCAAAGCTTGAGACTGGTGAATCTCTGAATGGCCCTGGACCCACAACTGGTTCCCTGTCTGGGAGTGAGCAGATGTGTGCTTGTCCTTCCCTGTCCCCGCATCAAGAACTGCAATTAGGGGCTGGAGAAATGGTTAAGAGCACTGACTGATCTTCTGAGTTCAAATCCCAGCAACCTCATGGTGGCTCACAACCATCTGTAATGAGGTCTGATGCCTCTTCTGGTGTGTCTGAAGACAGCTACAATGTACTTACATATAATGATGATGATAATAATAATAATAATAATAATAATAAATAATAATAATAATAAAGAATTGCAATTAGTAGCTCCTGAGAGGTTGCATTTGAGAGATGAGCCCCCTTATAGATCATCTGATCCCAAGTGGTCCTCCCTATACACACAGACATAGGAGCAACACTAGAGGAACTCAGGCTGTGCACATGAACATACATACATACATACATACATACATGCATTCATACATATATTGTATAAGTATAACAATAATAACAAAAGTGGAAGAGGCTACCACTTTGCAAGGGAGTGAAGGGGAAGAGGGGAGAGGAGAATGGAAATGATGTAAATACAGTGCCTGTGTATGAAATTCAAAAGCATTAAACATTTCAATTTAGTCTTAACATACCTGCTGAAAACCCACTATCCATGTCTGCTCATATATCTCCATGCTATCTCTTCAGTCCATTTTTTAGTCCCCATGCCAGAGCACCCCACTGCCTTGGTAAATGTAGGTCTGAAGAATGTTTCAGAGATGGAAAGTGTGACTCATCCATCCATCTGTATTCTTCTCTAAGACTGTGCTGGCTCTTCAGGGGCCCCTACAGTACCATAAGACTCTGAGATTCTGCATCTCTGTTTAGGGGAGGGACCCAAACTATTAGAATTTCGTGGGAAGGGCTGTTGAAAATTCTATAGTAGTTGTGTTGAATCTGTAATTGCTTTGGATAGTGTTGACAGAGAATACATAGCTGGTCAAAGGCAAAAACGGGACCCAGTGAGAGCAAAGTCTTGGCAGATCACCCCAGCTTTCTGTTCTGCTGGTTTATAGCTTCTACAAAGAAGCAGTGCCCCCAAAATGATACTGGTTATTAGCAAAGAAGGATTTCCGGAGTTGCTGCACTCCTCCCTCGATTAGGCCACGGCTGGGGGTGGGGAGGGGGTGGGCTGGGAAGTCAGGGTCTGAGTACACTTTTGAAATTTTAACAATAGAAAACGAAACCAGGAATGAAACTTGGAAAAGGGGGAAGTGTTAAGCCTTCATCCTAGCCCTTAACTCTTCCTCTGGAAGGAAGAAATTGCTAGGGTCCTTTCCTGAACGCTGGTGGATACACCCCAAACTCCACCACTGGTGCGATAAAAAGAAACAAATACACAGCTTTAGGGGCTAGCAAGTAGAATCTCCACCGCCCGCCCCCCACCTCCCAACCCCTCCCAACACCCCCGCCCCCCCACCCCCGCAACCACAACCCCAGCCTACTCCACCCCAGGAGGAGCTGGGTAGGGCACTAAGGGGAAATCAGCAGTGGCCCTCTAGCGGTAGACTCCACCCCTTCTCTCCCTGGAGGATATGATCTCAGGCCGGGTGCTCCACGGAGGCTGGTCGGTAAACGGCTCTTGTCCTGACCCTCTTACAGGAAAGAGTACAGGCCATCGAGGCCCAAGACTACCACTTTGGAACCCTTTGAGATGAGCAATGAGAAACATTACTTGCTGAGGGAGGCTTTCTCTGAAAGCCCCGTTCTGCCTAGAGGCAGATCTTTCGAGAGAATTCTCTCACATCGGTGCTTCCCTGGGAGTTTCATCAGAGAAGCGTGATTGTCTCATGCCAGGAGAGGAAGCTAAAAGTCAACTCTCTGAGAAACTCGCTCTCCAGCCACCATCCCTTCCCCTAAAGCACTTCACAGGCTGCCTACGGCCCCTCCCCTCTCCTCCAAAAGGATGCTTAAGCACCTCTCTTGTTCCTTAGTTAAGTTTGCTTTCTGTGGTGCATTAACCTGTCTGGTATCTGACTATTTCATAGACTCGCTTAAGGAGTCCTCTGAGAGTCAAGGCCTCCCTCCATCCTCTCCCTCACCTCATCCCAAGCACCCTCCACCCTCCTCCCCAGTTAGCCACCTTGGGTTTAGGGGAATCCGCAGGGGACACTTCAGCCTTCCTCCTGGCGGGCGTCAATTCTGGTCAATAGCAAGTACAGAGAACAGAAAGCAGAGCGAAAGCTGAGATCTCGTGCTGGGGTGGGTTTAGGGAAAACTTTAGTGAAATTTGCATTTACCCCCAGCTGTGCCTTTCCCTGCAGCACGGGTCTCTGCAAAGTCTATCCTGCCCTCTGGTGGTAGCACTTTGTTACTGCACAGCCACCTTTAGAAATTCCCGCTGGATGGCGTTCAGCCTGAAACGTTTGGACCATAATCATTTTTAGCTTTCCAACTTTTGGAGATGTGGTGATATTTGCTTTACACATAATGAAATACTTTGAAGATGGGACCTGTAGCAGTTACTTTTCTGATGCTGTGATAAGGTACCACGAGCAAGGCTTAAACTTAAAGGAGAGTTTATTTGGGCTTTTATGATTCCAGAGGGACAAGAGTCCAACAAGGCAGGGAATCATAGCAATAAGTGGCAGTCATGGTATAGGAACTACAGAGCTCGAACCTCTAACTGCAGGAATAGAGAGAGAGCCCTGGAAATGGTGTGTGCCTTCGAAACCTCAAAGCTTACTACCTTCCGACATGTACTTCCTCAGGGTACACCACGTCTAATCCTTCCCAAAACAGCACCTTGGACTGGAGACTTCACACCCAACCACCTCAGCCCATGGTAGAGGGACATTTTCATGCAAATCACCACACCTAGACATGGCAGGCTTCACGGAGATATCAAAATATTCCCCTAGTAAGTAATCATGCAATGGACCGTCTGCCCATCTAGAGAGTACTAACATAAAATTACAGTGGAGCAAGTTGTTGGGGTCCAGGAGTTGCCCCACAAACTACAGAGACCCCTATCTCAGTTGAACAGGGATGGCTTATTGAATGCACACCCCAAGACTGATCGGCCAGGATGACAGCTCAAAGGTACACACTGGACATTTCTCAGAACAGGCTTATCACAACTAAAGCTGCAAAGCCCGCCCACAATGAGCTCACAGGCAGGAGCTGGAAGTGCTGCCCGGTAGTCGGCCCTGACTCAAACCATTTTAGATGTAACAGTGCATATTGACCTTTAATTCAATGGGTCCTACCTAAAGCTTAGAGTTGTGGAACTTCTTAAGATTAACAAACCTCGTAACAAACGGAACATGACAGGGTTTGTGGTCAGCATGACCCTGCTGAGTCGAGTTATTTTTCTGCATCAATGACTGGCCAGCACATTACAGCAACATTATGAAGTAGGTGGCGGGCATGAAACAAAATGGCTACAGCTGTGCTAGGAGGTGGGGATGGGGGTGGGGGCCTTACCAGAAGGGTTTTTTTGGGGTTTTGTTGTTGTTGTTTTGTTTTGTTTTTTAAAAAAGAAGCCTTTTCTAAGCCTAACCTTTCCCCTCGACCCCCTTCAGTCTTGCAGAGACCAAAAGAAACAGTGATACAAAAGAAGGTAAAGCAGTTGGTCAACCTTCCTCCCCTCTCCCCCCTTGGCCCCGGTGATTACTAAACTAAATGAAAACTCTGGTGTTGCCAGGGACTTGAACTAGGTCTAGCAGAGGCGGTGATAGTATTCAAGCTATGGTGTCCGAATCTATGGGGGGCACCCCTGCTAATGCCTACAAGTCTGCCTGTGGGGTTTTATCCGGCCAGCCCGGATACTGAAACCCTGAAGCAGTCTAAACTGGAAGTGCTGGAGTTTTCCTGTAGCCAGAAGTAGGCCTCCACCACGGAGGAGCAGGAAGTTCTTGGGTGAGCGTCATAGTTCTTTGGCTCCTCTGTAGAAAAACCCTGATCTCTTTGCTCCATTACTACTTCCTTCCTTTAAAACAACTTACCTACAGGGCTGGTGGAATTGTTCAGCGGTTAAGAGCACTTGTGGCTCTTGTGGGAGACTCCGTTTTGGTTCCCAGCACCAAAGTACAAGATCATCTCTATCTCCAGTTCCAGGAGAATCTGGCGCCCTCTTCTGGCCTCTGTGGATATTGCACCCACATGCTGCGTATACATGCAAGCAAAAAACACACATGAAAGAACAATTTTCAAAATCGCATTAAAGTTATTTTGAAGTATGCATTATATGGGTGTAGATGTCTCTGAAGCCTGACACCCTGGTGTGTGAAGATTGAAAGTCAGCTCTCGCTGAAGTAGCCACTCTTGTTTCTGTTCCTACTAAGTGCTTCAGGCTAGCTGGCCATTGAGCTTCTGGCTGATTCCTCTCTCTCTCTCTCTCTGTCTCTGTCTCTCTCTATCTCTCTCTCTCACCCTCC
>NW_022196896.1:111245847-111253005 GCF_008632895.1 Mastomys coucha
CTCTCTCTCTCTCTCTCTCTCTCTCTCTCTCTCTCTCTCTCTCTCTCTCTCTCCTCTGTGCTGTAGGAATGTCAGGATGACAGATGCAGGCCACTGCATCAGTTTCCTATTGTAGGTTCTGGGAAGCCAACTCAGTTCATCGGGTAAGTGCTTCTATCCACTGAGCATCTCCGTGGCTGCTTCCCCCCAGTTTACAAACTCATATCTCAGTGTCTGTTTCTTAAGGAGATCAAAACCAAGACTCCAGGGAGTGCAGAGGTAGCTTAGCAGAAAAGAGCACCTGTGGCTCTTGCCAAAGATCTGGGTTCAGCTCCCGGCACCCACGTGGCAGCTCAGTAACTTTAGGGGCCCCAACCCCCTTTCAGCCTCCGAGAGCATGAGGCACACATGTATGCATACAAGGGTTTGAGACACATACATATAGACAAATAGTCATACATTTAAAGGAAAATGAATATATCTTTTAAAAATCAAAAATTCTAAGACACCAGGAAAACATGGGATGACTTCAAAGGCTTGAGCCTGTGTTGGGCTAAGTCAGAGGGTTGTATCTTGGTGCTTGTCCGGTCAATAAACCAATCACACTGAAGTTCTGATTTTACTCATTAGTGAGTTTCCTGCCTGACACCTGGGGATTAGAGCCAGTGGGGTTTTACCACATCTTGAAACAGAAGGTAGATTTTCATCACATAACTTGTCTGACTTCCTGCCTCTGAAATGCTTCATTTCCTCCCATGATGCCCTAGGAACAGGCAAGGCCAGTCATATATGGGGTCAAAGCATATACAATGCAATGTGGTAGTCATAAAGTTGGCGCTGGTGGAAGACTTAATTTTCAACAGCCCAGTTACTTTGTTTTAATTGAAGTGTGACTCTCTGGGCTGGTGAGATGGCTCAGTGGGCAAAGGTGCTTGCTACACAAACATGGAGAACTAAGTCTGACTCCCAGAACTCACGTAAAGATGGAAGGAGAGATCCATTTCCACAGAGTTACCCTCTCACCACACTACAGGTGTCCCCATGTCATAAGCACACATACATAATAATCATTTTTGTTTGTTTTTCAAGACAGGGTTTCTCTGTGTAGCCCTGGCTATCCTGGAACTCACTCTGTAGACCAGGCTGGCCTCGAACTCAGAAATCCGCCTGCCTCTGCCTCCACCACCACGCAGCCAGATGTGGGCTTCTTAAAGACAAGTCACCTTTGATGAGGTTTTAATCTTTTTTTATTGTGTAGTATAATTGATTAATTTTTAATTTTAAAAAATCATAAAGCTTTAAAAATCATAGATATACAGTCATACAACTACCACTATTATCAAGATCAAGTGTTTTTTTTGAATTTTTTGTTTTTGCTTTGTTTATGTGGTTTCGTTTTGTTGGTTTGTAAAACAGGATTTCTCTGTATAGCCATGGCTATCAAGGAATTCCATCTGTAGACCAGGCCTGGAACTCAAGAGATCCACCTCTCTCTCTCTCTCTGAGTGTGCACCGCCTCCCCAGGGTTGAGCAAGAACTAATTCTTATTAAGTTAGGTGAAGCCACTCGGAGCCTGACCCCTTGGCATGTGGCTGAAGGAAGTGCTGCAGGTGTCCTCTGTGATACCTGGAAGCAGAAAGGAATGTGAACAAACAGGCCTTGCTGAACCCACCCACCCCCAGCTCACTCAGACGTCCTGTCTGTCCAGCCGTACTTCCACACAACTGTCCATCCATTGCGTCTAATCAGAAAGGTCCAGTTCTCCCTGTGTCTGTGCATCTTCGCTTCTGAAGGCTCCCATCTCACATACAATCTTACTCAATACATTGTGCACCCTTTTCTTTCAGCCGCTGCCCTTGTTTTGGAATATCAGTTGTAGACCTTGCGGTAGCTGAAGAAAAGAAGTCTTTGGGGGGAGGGTAAGATGGTCCAGTGGGGAAAACGCTTGCCACACAAGCCTGACCTGAGTTAGACCTCTTAACACTCAGGGAAAGGTGGAGGAGTCCACTGATTGCCACATGGGAGCCATGGCATGGGTGTTAGCCCTCACACAATGCACAGACACATCATCATCATCATCATAATTATAAATAAATCTTTTCTTCCTTACAACTCCATTGTGTTGGCTTTAGCATTTAAGACTAGTCCCAGGGACTAGAGAGATGGCTCAGTGGTTAAGAGCACTGACTGCTCTTCCAAAGGTCCTGAGTTCAAATCCCAACAACTACCTGGTGGCTCACAACCATCTGTAATGAGATCTGATACTCTCTTCTGGTGTATTTGAAGGCAGCTACAGTGTACTTATATATAATAATACTTATATTATAATACTTATATTATTATAATATAATATATAAGTATATTATTATACTTATAATAAATAAATTTAAAAAATTAAAAAAGACTAGTACCTAGGGGCTTCCTAAGGGCTTCTAGAAATACCTCCTGTATTTGGAGAACATACAAGTAAACAGATATATGCCCAACTGTATGCACTGTATAATGGAAACACTGGGAAGAGGGAGGTCAGATTCCAAATGCCGCAGGGAGTTTATTAGATAAGTGATTATTCAGCCAGGCGGTGGTGGCACATGCCTTTAGTCCCAGCACTTGGGAGGCAGAGGCAGGTGGATTTCAGAGTTCGAGACCAGCCTGGTCTACAGAGTGAGTTCCAGGACAGCTATACAGAGAAACCCTGTCTTGAAAAAAAAAAAAAAAAAAAAAAAAAAAAAAAAAAAAAAAAAAAGAAAGAAAGAAAAATAAATAAGTGATTATTCATAGACACAACAGGACATCTTCAACTGAGAAAACAATGAGGTTCTGATACCAAAAGAAGTTTGATATATGCCCAAAGGTAATTGCCAAACAGTATCCATGGTAACATGTTACCAAGCTTGAGGCCACAGCCTGTACCCCCAAGAAATGAAATTCAGCCACCCATCCTCGAGGATCCAATTAAAACAAGCATATTAGTAGTAAAGCGGGAAAGGGAGACACATTTCATGTGGCCACATCGGGAAGAGGGACAAAGAGATGCAGATACATTCCCTCAAGCCCATTTTTAGGGTCCTGAAGTCAGGTTAGAGTTTAGATAGAGTAGGAATATGCAGAGCTAAGCAGTCCACACCAAGGGGTGGTGCTGTCCACCACTGACCTGTCGTTGTCCTTCCTGTAAGAAGTCTGTTGCTGGGACACAAGCTCCCTCCCTGCTCCGGCTCATGCCTTTGCCTTCACCCAGGGTGAGATTCATGGAGGAAATCCCCACTTCTTGAGTTCAAATGTTTTCAGTAATCTGATAGACTGAGAAACACTAGCCTGTCTTTAAAATATCTTCATTTCTGCCAGGTCAGTTGCCATAGTGGGGGTAATGATGATGATAATAGTAATGCCTGGTGGGGGGGGCAGGAAATCTGAAATTTCAGGGAGACATATACATCAAACTATTATTAATAGTTAATTGCTCCGTGGGGGAGTGGCTTGGGGAGGTGGTTCTGGTGGACTTCCATTGCCCAAGAACATATCTATATTAATCTTTAAGTTATACTTGTCAGCATCTAAATAATAGTGTTTTTAGGAAGGGTCTTGAAAGCTGGGGACAATGTAGACAGATGTGTGTGTGTGCCTTGCAGACAGATGTCATCCATTTATAAGGCTGTCTGAAAATTCAGACTCATCTCCTTGTTCGCTGACCCAGAGCATAGCCGACTAAGTGTTTGACATGGGAAAATTCTTGAGGACAAAGGAGTTTATTCAAGCAGAACTGACAGCCATGAGCTGTCTTATAATCAGCAGAGGCTGCCTTCCTGCCTGTGCTGGGGGGAAGGAAGTCAAGGAGAGCCCATAAGGGGGCGGGAAAGGGCCCTCTTTCTTTCTGGGTTAGGCCTGTGCCTGTGGCTTTGGCTCTGTCCCGTCAGTCATCGCAGTGGTGGCTGAGGTGGAGGGGAACCGGGAAGAAGTTGCTAGAAGCAACCCCTGTGTGAGTCAGAAGACCTCAAAGCTCAGACATAGTTCACAGAGGAATGTGGAGTGAGGGTAAAGTGTTAGAACGAACAGGAACTCTGCCTTGGAGATTAGCATAGAACCGACCTTCCAGACAGGTGTGGTAGTATATGCTGGACGTCCCAGTACCCAGGGAGTAGAGGAAACAATTGGAGGCTAGCCTGGTCTACATAGCAAGATTCTGCCTCAAAAATAGAAGGGAGAGAAGGAAGCTCCCTTGTAAGAACAGTGTGATCTCTTAACTGCTTGGCCTGATAGTAATGCTGGAAATCAAACTCAGATCCTCTGTAAGAGCAGTGTATACTTCCCTCCCCCATCTCTCTCTGTCTCTCTCCCCTCACCCCTTTCTGTTTTACTCTCTTTTCTTGAAACAAGATTCACTAGCTCTGGCTGTCCTGGAACTCACTATGTAGACAGGGCTGGCCCTCAACCCACTGAGATCCACCTGCCTCTGCCTCCTGAGCACTGGGATTAAAGGTGTGTGTCATCACGCTCCTCACTCCAGCCCTGTGATGCTTTTAAACATCAGCTCAACAAACCTAGAGTCATCTAACAAGAGAGCCTAAGTAAGGAATTGCCAAAATCACATTGGCCTATGGGTGTGTCTACTGGGGATTGTGGTGATTGTCAATAGATGTAGAAAGCTCCAGCTCGTTGTGGGCGGTACTATTCCCTACGCAGGAAGTTCTGCAGATGACAGCTAGATAAATAAGCAGGCAAGCAGCAGGCATCATTCTTTTCCCTCTGCTCTTATGTTCTAAGTCCCTGCCTTGATGTCTCAGCAATAATGGACAGTAACCTAGAATTTTAAGTCAAATAAATTGTTTCCTCCCTAAATTGCTTTTATTTGTTTCTTGGCTTGTTTGAGTCACAGTCTCACTACATAGTCCTACCTGGCCCAGAACTCTCTTTGTAAACCAGGCTGGCCTTGAACTCCTCCTGCCTTTGCCTCCTGGATTTTGGAATTAAACCCTTGTGGCACCCTGCCTGCGCTAGTTTTTTGATTTTGTGTTGTTACTGTTGTTTTGTTTGTTAAGTCTGCCTTTGGTGGAGCTATTTTGTTGGAGCAACAGAAGTGAAACTATGTCAGGTTACACCCTGTAGGTAGGAATCATAAGACTTTTTAGGGTGTATGTCCTTTTGTAGATGGCTTGTCATAAAAGGCTCATCTGGTGAGTAGCTCTAGATATGGCTCTCTGGTGCTTGGTCTACATTAAATGAAAGGCGTGTGTGAACTTTCCTTACCTGCCTGCAGTGTAACTTCCTTCCTCCACTCAATGGCTGGAAGAATGTGACTCAGAAAAGAGAGTAAAGGTCAATGTGTCACCTGGACAGACTTTGGCACGGCGTGTCACCTATGCTTCCGGGCAACTACTCGAAATTTTATCTGCTTAACAATACAACCTTTGTGTACCATGCAGTCCCTCCTCTGATCCTCCCATTGCCTGTCACCACCTTCTCCGAAGCCTTATATCCCTGGTTCTTTCTGGAAATCAGAACATCAATCCTCCGACCTTTTCCTTTCTTATTTTACATGACTACTGTGCATGGGCATAAAACCGGAATCTTTTCTCTCTTGTTCAGTTTGTCTACTGTCAACTTATTTCCAGAGGCCTAAACTGGTAGATGTGCAAAGAGTAAAAAGAAAGCTTAAAGTCCCCCTGTACATGGTAGAATCCCCTTCCTTCTCGTGACCCATAGTCCATTGATATACCACATTTTACTTACCCATTTATTTGCTCACTGATGGACACAGATTGCCAAGTCTTAAGTTTCTTCTTATTGTGCAGAGTATTGCTGGGAGCATACAAATAAAAACATCCCTTCGTGCCTCTACTGGCAATTTTGAGAGCATGTATCCCAAAGTCGCTCTGAGCTTTCCAGAAACAGGCCAACTCACCTCTGAAACGCGTAACATGTCTCAGTTATCCCAGGTTTTCACGCTGCTGCCTGCTTGTCTGAGTGTGCTCCCGTCTTATCTCTAGCTCATTTGATTCACAGCCTGCAGGGCAGCAGGGCAATTGAGGCATTCGTGGACAGGAAACCAAGGACAGCTCTCATTGTGTCCAGCTCTTCTACCCCTAAAGAAAGCGTGACTCCTACTGGGTGATTCGAATAAGAACACAGGTCTTGAGCCAAATGCGAAGCACACTTTAATTAAATACTGGCCAAGATGACGGACTGTGGCCCGGACCATTCTGGGGCTCCCTGAAAATGACAGAGAGTCATATTTTTCCCCCAGAGGCTTCTAAATGCAAACCCATAAGGCTGCATATTTCCCACCAGGTCCAATCGGGGATGAGCGTGTATCCTGATGTACTTCCTGCTTGAGTAGTCCTGCCTACACCCAATCAGGGCAAGCATCCACCCTGATATATTTCCTGTTACATACCTCCTGCCTACATATGATCAAGCACATCTGGTGCAATTGGGTCAGACAAACTGGTTCAGAGTAGCCAAAACGTGTGGCTTGTTTTTCTTTTTTCTTTTCTTTCTTTTTTTTTTTTTTTTTTTAAGATTTGCTTATTTATTACATGTAAGTATATTGTAGCTGTCTTCAGAAACTCCAGAAGAGGGCATCAGATCTCATTATGGATGGTTGTAAGCCACCATGTGTTTGCTGGGATTTGAACTCAGGACCTTTAGAAGAGCAGTCGGTGCTCTTAACCGCTGAGCCATCTCACCAGCCCAACATGTGGCTTGTTATCACAATAGCCTCCAGTATTTCAGGAAGTATGTACTCTTGGGCAAGAGGCTTACAGGTTAGAGGCACTGTTGTCTTATGGATCTCTTAGGCACAGTAATTAAAACTTAAAACTTAACTTTGACCCTCACAATATCACACACACATACACACACACACTTACCTTCTGGGGTGTATGAGTGACACACATCCAGTTCTTAGAGTATAGTCTCGGATAGACTTTTTTTTTACGATTTATGTATTTATTTTATGTATATGAGTACACTGTAGCTGTACAGATGGTTGTGCGCTTTCATGTAGTTGTTGGGAATTGAATTTTTAGGACCTCTGCTCGCTCTGGTCCACTCTGCTCGCTCAGCCCTTGCTTGCTCTGGCCCAAAGATTTATTATTATATCTAAGTACACTGCAGCTATCTTCAGACACACCAGAAGAGGGCATCAGATCTCATTATGGGTGGTTGTGAGCCACCATGTGG
>NW_022196896.1:111253048-111276176 GCF_008632895.1 Mastomys coucha
GGATTTGAACTCAGGACCTTCAGAAGAGCAGTCAGTGCTCTTACCTGCTGAGCCATCTCGCCAGCCCTTGGATAGACTTTCTATTTGATACTATGCTATTCAGGGCTTGCTTTTGTGTGAGAGCCTATCTTTGTGGAAGCAGATGAGATGTTTTTCTGTCCCTGTGTGCATAACACAAGCTTGCCCAGCCACTTCCTCCTACCAGCCAGCACTGATTTCTAAGCACTGGGTGGGCCTGGCACTGATTTCTAAGAATAACCTTCATTTCATTAAATTCCATCAGAAAATTTCTTATACTTTTTGCCAGGAATATTGACCCCAGTTACAACCCCTGGAGGAGGTCAATAATTGTATTACACACAAAACATTTTGTCTCAGACCAGTTTGGGCATGATTTTTCTTTTAGAGATTATCAACATACTATCAGAATTACCCACTTAGTTACTAAAAGAAATCAGTGTGTCACAGGGGCAGAGGGCTGGTCCCTCCACTCTCCACCTTTGTCCAGATGACCCCACAGATTGCTTTGCTAGTGTCATCCAAGATCAAAAATCCCCTGGGAAAGTGGGGCTCCCCCCCCCCACCTGGGGGTCCCTAAGGACAAGGAACTTGGAAGAAGTACAAATGAAGAAAGAGGGAACCTTGGTCTCCAATTCACATGACCTTTAGTAGTTATCTCCAAAGAGCAAGAGTTCTGAATGTTCTCAACACAAACATAGAAGGCTGAGGTAATGGGCAATCTGATTATTCACATGTGAAAGAGCTGGTTGGCTATTCGTGTCGAAATATACTAACAGTTCCTACATTGTACTTATTAATAACAACAATTTGCAAGGGTGGAAGGGGTTTGCCAAGACAGGCCCCTTTCCACCACAACAGTAAGATAAATGTGAATGTCCTAGGCTGGCCCTCCACACTGAAGTTCTGTGTCTCCTACTCATTCCTAGACTGACTCTGAAGCCCCAACCTCAACTCTAAGAACATTCCTGCCCCCTTTAATAGCAGAGGACCCTTGAACCGTAAACTCTACTTCATTTGTATATTAAAGGCTTATCAGAGACTGGAGAGATAGCTCGGAGGTTAAGAGCACTGACTGGTCTTCCAGAGGTTTTGAGTTCAATTTCCAGCAACCACAAAGTGGCTCACACCATCTGTAATGGGATCTGATGCCCTCTTCTGGTGTGTCTGAAGAGAGCAACAGTGTACTTATATACATAAAATAAATAAATCTTAAAAAAAAAAAGACTTATCAATGACTGACCAGGATCATCCTACTTTAAGGAAGGACATAAAGGTATAGTGGCCTTATTGCCTGTCACCTCTTCCTCTATGGCTCTGTTTTTTCAAAGTCAGATCTAGGAGTTTGCAATGGTAAGGACTCTTCGAGAGGAATGAAACCAGTAGGCCTAGAAGTTGTCTTCTGCCATCTAGAACAAAATACATCTTCAGCAAAGACTGGAGGGACAAATGTCAACTGTGGATAGAGTGGGAGCTGGTGGCAGTCACTGTTAAGAGCCCTCCTAATGACCGACCTCTTCCCCCACAGTGCTGCCTACCTCGTAGGGGCACCCCAGTTTGGCTTCGGCTACAACCAGGAGGGAGAAAATGAAATAAATCGAATATAAGTGGACTGTGGGGAAGGAATGTGGGATTTTCCCCAGAGGGGCAAAGCATGCTGCTACCCCGGTGGAAAGGGGTTCTGAGGCACAGAACAGATTATAGAAAAATAAAGTTTTCTTGATAAAGGTGTGAGGCACACCTTTAATTCCAGCCCTTGGGAAGCAGAGGCAGGAAGATCTCTTGTAGGTTTTTGGTTGAATTAGCTGCTATCCCTGTGTTATGCACCTAATAAAATCTAGGAACTGTTCTGGCTCCTGAGTCTTAGGTATCCTGGGAACCACCAAAAGTCCTTTACCCGCATTCCAGAGCCAGGTTCCTCCCTGCCTTCAGTGACTCAGAGCCCATGCCCTATCGTCACTAACAGCCAGTGCAATGCATTTCCACCATCACCAGCAGGCTGTATTTTCCCTGTACCCATGCTCCATGACCCCTATAATCTCGGCCTTCATGATACGGTCCACCACTGTCTCCATCTCTGCTCAGAGGCAGCCATTTTGCATCCCTTCCCACCTGATAAATCTCTTGCCTGGATTGTGTTGTGTGGTATGACTTTGGTGGCGTTCCTTGGCTCCCGATACTCTTTCAACACAAAACCCTTTCCATGACGGCTAGCAGTTGGGCAGAAGATCCTCTAGGAGCACAGGGCTGCAAGTAGGGAGCAGCCATAGATGGATGGTTCTACCCACACACCGTGCGCACCTTCCGTGTCCAGGAGACCTGGAAAGGTAACTGAGGGGAAATCCAGAAGCCATGGCCCCTGAGCTGATGAATCCAATCCTTCCTAGTAAGCTGATTGGAGGCCAGGACTAAGGTGTACACCTTTAATCTCAGCCCTTGGTAGGCAGAGGCAAGAAAATCTCTGGTGAGTTCAAGGTCAGTCTATCTACATAGAGAGTTCCAGGACAGTCAGAACTGCATGGAGAGACCCTTCCTCAATATAAATAGATAAATAAATAAGTAAATAAATAAATAAAATAGTTTTTTTTTTTAATTTTACAAGACGGGATCTCATTATGAAGTGATAGAAGGCCTAGACCTCATTATATAGGCCAAGTTGGCCTCAGACTCAGAGATCTGCCTGCTTTGGTCCCCCAAGTGCTGAGATTAAAGGCCCCTCTACCACCTCTGGCTACAATGGAGAGAATCACTTAAAGTGTGAAAACCTAGAAGGAATATAGTGATGGAAGCACTGAAAATAAAATTCCGGAGCTGGGACTGTGGTTCCCGTGTTAGAATGCTTGCCTGGAATGCATGAAGCTCTGGGTTTGATCCCAGCACCACCTGAAGTGGGTGTGGTGACAGGCACATGCCATGGAGACAGGAAGATCCTTCTCCAGAGTCCCCCTTGGTTATAGAGTGAGTCTGAGGCCAGCTGGGCCACCCAAAGAGATTGGAGCTTTCAGGGAGACTTCCATGGGCCTGACGTCGAGTTTTTGAAAGACAGCTAGGGCTGGGTAGTAGTGGTGCATACCTTTCATCCCAGCACTTGGGAGGCAGAGGCAGGCAGATTTCTGAGTTTGAGGCCATCCTGGTCTACAGAGTGAGTTCCAGGACAGCCAGGGCTGCACAGAGAAACCCTATCTTGAAAAACCAAAAAAAAAAAAAAAAAAGACAGTAGACAACTTGTCCACTGGGAAGGAGCCTGTTTGCCTCATGGAAGAGCTGGTCTTACCTGAAAGGTAACTGGAAGCCATTGTGGAAACTGTAGGATCTACATTCCTAGGACTCTGGTGTTGTTGTAGGGAATGGTAGGAAAGGCACCAGTAGTGGAGTAGGCAAGGGAATAATCAGTGGGAGAGGCTGAGAAGATGAGGGCCAGGAAAGAATGGGAAGACCTGAAGAGTCCAAAGGGACCAGCAGTCAAATGGATGCTGTGTGGACAAGAAAGCACAAAGGGGTGGGGTAGATGAAGATTCGTAACTGGACAGGCAATCATCGCATCCTTCGATGAGTAGCAGGTTCTGACTTGCAGATGGTCATTTGAACCCCGCCATTGTCTTCCCTGGACTATTGCTGGGATGGAGTTTCCTTGACTGCATTTGGAACACTCTCTATAGTGCCCAGGGCTGTCCAAAATTAGCTAAGGACACCAGAACCTACATCCAGGACAGTGAAGTCATTTCTCCAGGAACCTCAGAGGAGTCCCTCCCAGTATCCCAAGAAGCCTGTCTTCCCTAGCCCTCTACTAGGGCTTCCAATTGGCACTGGAATGTATAGTTCTTCCTACAGAAATGGCCAGCCGAAAGAGCAGGTGCCTAACTCAGTCCTCTATAGAGATGGGAAGGTACCCAAGATAGGCACACAAGGAATAGACCTTCCACAAGGTCGGGGGACGGGGGTCCCAGAGCTGGAGATAGGCAAAGAAGATGAAGTTCACCAGAGTCCAGCCCCGTAAAGAGTCAGGGAAGGGCAGAAAGGGCACCTAGTGTAGCTCCAGACAAAGCTGGCTCCTTGAGTAATAACACAGCTGCTGTTGACTGTGGCTTGCCCTGGCTTGGCCTGCTGCTAGCGCTTCTGAGCATCTCATTGTATGCTCGCAAAAGAGACCAAGCACATCTTCCTGACTACTCTTAGCTGCTGCCTTTTTGTACTATGGGCGTACCAACTGATCCACGCCTGCCTCTGACCTCTCTAGCCTCAGGCTGTGGTCCACTGAGTCCTCACTGCCTAGTTCCAGAGCTAATCCATGGGCCCCTCACCCAAACACTCCTATTCTGAGCTCCTCAGAAGTGCAGGGGCCTTTCTGCTCTGACCCACGTTAGGGTCCTCATAGTGGAGCCCTGAGGTTATCAGATCCTTCCTCTCTCCTTCAACCACCAGCTTCCTTCTGGGTGTCCCGTGCCCATTACAGCCTTTGAGCTCCTGCATCAGCAATTCTTCTTTGGGCTCTTCCAACAGGAAGTTCCATGTCCTCCTGGTCCTAGCCCTGCCTGTTTACCCCTTGTCTTCCCATCTCAACCACCGCCCCATACCCCAGTCAGAAGAACACTCCTGCCCAAACCCTGCTGCCCCCGACCCCCAACATTTCCTCTTGACCTCTTTTCCACAGCACTCTCTCCTGTTCCGATCCTAGGAAGGTCAGGTCTGACCTCAGCATCCTTCCACTCCGACTTTGAGCACTCTGAGATGTTCCCAGAGTCTCAAGGTACCTACACATTGCCTCCTCCCCAAGGAGGAGACAGAACGCCCCTCCTCAGAACACAGCAGCTTCTCCTCTCTGAAACTACAGAATCACCCATAAAATGATAAGCAGGACACTGACTGTCTGCTAAGTGAAACCAGGTACCTAGGCAGGATGTAGGCTGTGGGGGGCTGAGAGAAATGGGGGATCAAGGTGCGAAGGCAGTTCTGCTAATATTTCTTTAAAAAAACAAAAACAAAAACAAAACAAAACAAAAAAACCCAAGCAACTAGTCCCAAAGTAGAACCTGTGACCAGGAGGTAAGAATACCCAGCAGGACACAGAGAGACAGTCCCTACACTGTGACCATCCTCCTTCAGCAGGCGCCAGTCCCACCCCTGTGGTCACGGCTTGAGAGGCTCCGAAGGAACCCGTAGTCAGCAGCTTCTGCTGGGCTATTTGTGGGTACCTAGATCTGGGGCCCGGGCAGCCTTTTCCAGCAGGCATGGTCCATTACAGCCCCGTGATGCCTCCAGGGCTCCTAATAAAGTTGAGTCCCAGGATAACTGCCCTAATGTCAGTCTCAGCCTCTGACAGTCTACTGCCCAGTGACAGAGGCAGAAAACTGTCCCCTAACAGACACAGGTCATGCTTCTGTGTCCCTCCCCTCATCCCTATTTCCATTCTAGCCTCACCTCAGTCCGATATGTTCGGCTCTAGACACCCAATGCCCCTCTGGCCTGGGAAGGGAACAAAGGACCAGCCCCTACAGGTGTGACTTCAATAAAGGAGGAAGAGGCCCCCTCCGGGTAGATTCCAGAAACAGCGTGTACGGCCCAGGGACAGCCCTCTGCAGAGCTGTAGATGGACAGCCAGTTGCTTCAAGGCTACTGTAGTCTCTGCATTTCCAGCCCCAAAGTTATTCCCTTTTCTTGTTCTGGCGTACACTAGCCGGGGCATTTCACCATCAACTGTTGTCAGAGGCAGAGGCCCCTGGCCAGCTCCTGTCTACATCCCTGTGAAAATGGCTGATGGAGACAGACCTTGAAGAGCACAAATCCAAGCTGCGGTTCTCGGGCTGAGGTCATGGGTGGGGGAGGCAGAGCAGGCAGAGGATTACAGACCACGTGGGCGGTTTAGATCTCTGTCACACTAGTTGGCAGTTTCCGTCCTCTTACTCCGGAGCTTCCTTCTTGGTTCTCTGCCCAGCCCAGGGCTGTGGCGAGTGTGCAGCCAACTGCAGCCTATGACAGCACCAGACTGGGTGTGAGCAGTGTTGGTTCATGGTTAAGACAGCTGACACAGACAGAGCCAGCGTCTCGGCTTCACACGCGCGCTCTCTAACTGATGACTCTCATAGCTGCTGATAGACCACACAAAGAGTCATAGAACACACTAGTAAGGCATGGATCCGAGCCTTCAGTAAGAACTCAAGGCCGTGACTTGACTGGGCACGGTAGCTAAAGAGTACAGGAATCCTCACATTCTCTTCTCGCAACCCTTCCTCCCCAGCAGGTCTACAAGTCCGTGCCTGAGAACCGCAGCTTTGAACCGCAGCTTTGAGACACTCACGTACCCTTCCCACCCAAAGCAGCCTCTCTCCTCCCCACCCCCCACTGACCTCAGCGTCTGAAACTAGAGACTAGTGCTTTGGGGTTAACAAAGAGCCTAACAGAAGACCACAGGCCCTACACAGACACAGGCACACTGTGGCCCGTGAGAGTGCAAGAGGATTCAATCTTGGCCTTCTGAGGGGCAGGTTAGGAAGAGACAGATATGAGACAGGTCTGACCTTCCATTGGCTGCAGATAAGGAGGGAACTCAGAAGTCAGCCAGGCAGCACCCTTCCCATAAGTCCTTGCTCCCTCAGGGCTCACCTTCCCCCAGGCCTTCCTCCGTTGCCACTTTCCAGAGCTCCACTTCTGCATTAGAGAAATGAGCACATATCTCTGAGGGTTGTGGTTAGGATCAACTGCGACTAGCTAAGCAAAGTCCTTTCAAGAGAGCTAGACACGGACAAGACATAACGAGCCGAGCGGCAGTCACCTAGGACGGCCTTATCTACAGAAACGCCTTTCCCTTGATGGTGAAGCCTGCCCAGCAGAGCTCAAGTAATCACGTGTAGCAGGCTGTTGCTCCCCAGGCCTCTGGTGGGCTGCCTTCTCCCCCAGTGTTCATGTGGTCTTCCCTCTGCATGCATCTGTACCCTAAGCTCCTCTGCTTATCCAGATAGCAGACTCACCTGAGTTCACCTAAGTGAACTCATTGAGCCTCCTTCAAGATGAGCCATGGACTGCCATACTTAAACACTGGGAGCAGGGGATTCAACACATGGGGGCTCTTTGGGGTTTATTATTATTATTATTATTATTATTATTATTATTATTATTATTATTATTACCATTATTATTTGTGTGTGTGTGTGTGTGTACCACATGCATGCAGGTGGACATGGGGCATCAGAACCCCTACAATCAGAATTACAGTTGTTTAATATGGATGCTGAGAACCGAACCTGGAACCTCTGCAGGGTTAGTAGGTATTTGTAACTGCTGTTATCTTCCCAGTTCTTGATTGAGATTTTGTTTTTGTTGTTGTTGTTGTTGTTGTTTTACCAGACAGGGTCTCACTATATAAAGGTATGAGCCGTCCTAATAAAAATGGCTCCCAGGCCAGCCTCTCCCCTGCCTGCTTTCCTTTCTCCGTAACTACGTGTGTCACCATCAGGCTTTAGACGTATGCACGATGTGTGAAAAGGACCAGTTCTGTTTAATCCTGTGCTGTGTACATGAGCAATTGAATGAAGGGTCAGGGGAGCCAGGAGAACCCAACAGGCTGATGAAATGGGCAGTGGGCCTAACCAACTTACGGAACCCTCTGCAGGAGGTGACATGGCTTGTCCCTCAGACTTGCCTTCTCAAACCACCTTGAAGAGAAGGGAGATAAGCTAAGCAGAAACTCCCAGCTAGAGCAGAGGCTTAGACAGCGGAGATCAGTGGTGCTGAGAGGCAGCATGCTCTGAGAAGCTATACTTATGGAGAAGTTGGTGGTCTCGGTGAGAGCTGCTACTCCTGGGACAGAGAAGGTAGCTCCTTGGGTAATGTGTTTCCATAACATGAATATGTTCCTGGGCTCAGTCCCCCCAACACCATAACCACACTTAAAGCAGGTTAGTGGTACAAGCCTATAATTCCAGCTCCTGGGAGGAGGTAGCCGAAAGATTAGAAGTTCAAGGTTGCCGGGTGTGGTGGCACGCGCCTTTAATCCCAGCACTTGGGAGGCAGAGGCAGATGGATTTCTGAGTTTGAGGCCAGCCTGGTCTACAGAGTGAGTTCCAGGACAGCCAGGGCTACACAGAGAAACCCTGTCTCAAAAAAAAAAAACAAAAAAAAACAAAAAAAGAAGTTCAAGGTCAGCTGCACAATGGTGGTGCAAGCCTTTAATTCCAATGCTCTGGAGTCAGATATATGGGAATCTCTGTGAGTCTGAGGCCAGCGTGGTCTCCAGGATGAGTTCTGAGACAAGACAGGGCTACACAGTGAAAACCTGTCTCAAAAATAAAAATAAAAAAGAGAAAGGAAGGAAAGAAAAAAGAAAGGAAGGAAGAAACACACAAACAAACAAAGAGGATAGAAGTTCAAGGTTGTCCTTGGCTGTGAGGCCATGTGTGTGTTATTGCTGATATTTTAAAGCTGCTCCCCTGGCCCAGTCTGCTTCCTTAGCCTCTTCAGGCTAAGACAGTAAGAGCCATTTATTTGCCCTTACCACAGAGTCCAGGATGCATGTCTCCCTGGAACTCCTGGGAAGGACTCGATGTTGCAGTCCGAGTTTCCACGGCTTCCTTAGTATCCAAGATACTGTATGTGGTTCCCCATGTCCTTCTCAGTTTAGGAACTGCTGCCAAATCTGGGCCACATTTCGCTCAGTGCTCCACTGGGGACTCTGGTCACCCCCTAAGGACTGTGGGATAATGAGCCCTTGCAGCTTGGGGACACTACTTCCTCCAGGTAGGGTCCTTACTCTGCAGGTCACCTCCCCCTTGACCTCCCAAGACTACAGGAGTGAGCACACCATCCTCTGACCTAAAGGAATTGACTCATATGTTGTGTGACCAAAGAAATCATCATGCCATTCAAATCCATCTTGGTGAACCAATGAAATTATCAGCGTTACTTACAGGAAGTTAGGTTGCTCAGGAAGCTGTATGAACAAAAAGCCCCACCCCAACTTATGTGACAACTCCCAAAAGCTGCACCATGGGCGTTCCCCACTCCAGATGACCTTCTGCTCCTATGCCCTCTTGCACCGGGACCTTCCTGATGCTCCAGCCCCTTAATATAGTTCCTAGCATTGTAACATCCACCATAAAGTCATTTTTATTGCTACTTCATAGCTATAATTTTGCCACTGTTATGAATTGTAATGTAAATATCTGATTTGCAGATGGTCTTAGTTAGGGACCCCTTGTGAAAGAGATGTTGGCTCCCAGAGAGGGCACAACCCACAGGTTGGGAACCACTGCAAGTCTAGCAACTCCCTAGGTCACGTGCACTGAAGCAGGATTACATGCAACTGGAAGGTAAAGTGGGAGAGTAAGTAGAATCCATGTGAAGGTCTAAACACACAAACACACCACACACACCACACACACACACACACACACACACACACACACACACCACACACACACACACACAACTTCCTTAAGGGAATGCTGATACACCTGGTCTTGTGAATGTTCCCTTCGGTGAATCAAGACCACAGCACATCTACTGTGAAGAAGACATAGTTCTATAACAGCAGGTGAGAATGCAAATACATCTGGGCCCAGGCAGGACAGGTAACCGTCTAGCTACCAAATACGAGGGAGTGGCGGGGGCTGGTCTAGTTTCCTAGGGCTGCTTCACCAGTACCATGTGCTAGGTGATTGGAGACCAGCAGGAACCCACTACAGCACTGTGAGAGATCTGAGGTGGACCTGTGTGTTGGGCCACACTTCTTCTGAGAACACTGGGAAGGACTCATCCCAGGAGACTCTCCGGGCTTCCAGGACTTTTTTTCCAATCTGTGGTACTCCTTGGCCTGAAGAAATATTGTTCTGGTCTCTGCTTTTACCTCCACATAGCTTTCTCCCTTTTGTGTGTCTATGTTCTCCACGGGGGTTTGCACTATTCCAGACTGACCTCATCTTTTTTTTTTTTAAAGATTTATTTGTTTGTTTGTTTGTTTATTATATATAGCTGCCTTCAGACACTACAGAAGAGGGCGTCAGATCTCATTATGGGTGGTTGTGAGCCACCACGTGGCTGCTGGGATTTGAACTCAGGACCTTCAGAAGAGCAGTCAGTGCTCTTAACCTCTGACCCATTTGCCATTTCTCCAGCCCCTGACCTCATCTTAATAACCCTATTTCCATGGGTCACATGCTCAGGCCCAGAAATGAGGTATTTAACATGAGAACTGGGAGAGGAACGAACTCAGCTTTCATAGAACTGCTAAGATCTGGAAAGTAAGAGGGAGCATAGTTCTAGGGGCAGCCCCCAAATGTCACTGTGGCTCTACAGAGCTTCCACTGAAGTCAGAAATCCTGACTTTCTGTGACACTGATTCAACAAGTTAAAAAAAAAAATAAATCTTACTGTGGTCCCCACCCACTCATCCACTGAAATGTGTCTAATATAAGCAGCCAACTTATTACCCATTGGAGACTCTCCCAAAAGAGGCCATTTTTGGCTTGACCTAATTTCCAAAGCCAGGTTGGACAATACATAGGGTTTGTGGTGGAAGAAGGGTGAAGTCAGTGGGAAAGGAAGCCCTACCTAGTCAGTGTTTCAGTGAACTGCTTCTATGTGTACAGGAGGCTGGGCACCAGGGCAGAGGAGGGGCAAGAGGGCACGAAGAGGCAGACTAGTTTCTCATGAGGCTCTGTTTCCCTCACACCTTCTTGGACTTTCTGGGTCCCACTGCCCACGCTCAGCTTCGTTTTTCAGAAACTCCCAGCACTGCTGCGGATGAGGAATCTAGTGGCCATCGGTGGCATTTATTAGTATCAGTTACTGTTCTTATCACTGTGACTCTTTAGAGGGCCCAGGTTCGGTTCCCAGCACCCACATGGTAGCTAACACTCTCCTCTGGCCTCTGCTAGTGTGGCAACCACATGGCGCACACACATACACACACATAGGCAAATCCTCATTCACATAAATTTATAAAAAAAAACAAAAACAAAAACAAAAAGGAGAAAAGCCGTGGGAACAGGAGGCATGTTGGTCCCATCACATTTGTGGTCAAGAATCAGAGAGCAGTGGATAGTGGTGCTCCAACGGCTTTTTCTTTTCCCACTTGTTTTTCAGTGCAAGACCCCAGTCTCCACATTCAAGTCTCCTCATCAAAGCTCTCTAGGGATGCCTTACAGGCATGCCTCCTAGGAAGCTCCAGTCAAGTTGACTTATGAGGGTGAACCACCAGTATCGTGGTGTTTGTGATATGGTAGCGAGGAGGGTGGGGACACCTCAGACTGGAGGAAGGTGAGAAGACATGGGGCCACTCCGAGAATTTATCTTGATCTGTCTCTGCCACTGTCACAGAACACTTGAGCCTGGGTCAACTCGTACTCATGATTGCCAGGCTAGGAATCTCAAGAGAATGTCCCTGGCACTACCTTCTTGGTTTCTGGCAAAGGCTCGGTGCTTCTTCAACTCATGGTAGAACGTGAAAGGGGAAGTGGGCACACACCACTGCTGCTTCACGCCAAGAAGCTCTCACGGTAACTAATCTACTTAAGAGAACCCCTTCCAGGGCTCTAATCCTCCTTGATGACCCCAATGAGCTCCTAAAGGTCCTACTTTTGGGACCAAGTCTAAGTGTACGTTTTCCTGGGGACAAACCATATCTAAGCCACAGCAGCAATCTGGTAGGTAAAGCCAGGCCACGGCTGTCTGAAGCGGGGACAGATGCTCCATGCCCCATTACTTATCCTCATGACTGCCAACATCCCCAGGCAGGGACACCCCTTTTCTACCCACCCACAAGTACACACGAGGGTGTTCCTTACCCACTCAAACCAGCTTCTGCATCTCTAAGGTGTCTGGGAGCTTTTATGCAACCCGTAAGACCCATTGACAGCAAGAGCATGGCAGATTTGGTGCTGGGCTCAAGCAGAGGGGGGATTTCAGGCAGAGTTGGGAAGGGAAAGTGGGTAAAGGCGAGCTTTGCGGTTATCACTTCCCACTGTCCCTGGAAGCTGAGCTTGCCCACCGTGGCATCTGCCCATCAGGCCTGAAAAGGGGAAAGTGGAAGTAGAAGATGAGTGTCAGGGATGAGAGGCCAGAGGCTCTTCTTCCCTCTTGCCAGACACTGTAAGACTGGGGGACCCCGTCCCTTAGATGGAATCCCACGTTCTTGCTGGGAGCTGCATGTCCCACCAGTCAGTCCTGGGGAGCCTGCTTTGCCTGGGCAAAGCACACTGTGCCTGCATGAACTTGCTATTTCTGAAAGGGAGTGGGGGGGGGAGTCCTCCACCCAGCCTGGGCCAGCTGGTTGGGCTAATTATAAATTTTTCACAGCCCAAACAAAGCCCATTAAGCTCCTCTATTCTGGAAAATGCGTGGGGATCAGTGGGTACCTTCGTTCATGACGTCCTCCACCTCGGTCCCCTCAAAGTGCCCCTTGCTGTCTAATCTGTCTCCCTTTCACCTCCCTCTCTCCTCTAACCGCCACCTCACAAAGATCCCTGGTTTGGAAGTCACAGTGAAGCCCTGTGTCCCTAGGCCTGGCACAGTGCTAGGACCAAAAATAAGCACCGGTGAGTCGGATGGAATGAATGAATGAGCACTTTAGTGCGCAGTGCACCATGAAAATACTCCTGGAGGGTAAGGCTAAAGTTAGCAAGTACTGTAAGGTTAAAAGAGCTCAGGCTTTAAATCACCCAAGAAGTCTATCAATAGACTGACAGACTCTTAGTAAGTCTGGCCTCAGACACCCCTACCCCCAACCCCTGTCCTCGCGCGCTCTCTCTCTGCCTCAGATTCAGTACTACAAGTGCTTGTTCAGGCAGTCTTGAAGTTCATGCTTTGTGTCCCCTAAAGAACCCACACCTAGAACTCTTTCTTTTTTAATACTAATTTTTATTTTATCTTCCTTTTACTGAAAATAGAGTCTTCTCTTTCAGAATACATCCTGATGATGAGAGCGCCCCTCCCTCTACTTCTCTTATATTTTTGGTTGTGAGCCTAGCCTTTAGGCTGAGCCATCTCTCCAGCCCTCTACTTCTCAAAGTTCCTCTCCACCTCCCCTTCCCTCTCTTTCTGTCTCTCATTAGAAAAGAGCAGGCTTCTAGGAGGTAATATTAACATACAAGAAAATGAAACAAAAACTAGCCTATCCAAATTGGACAGGACAAACCAACAGAAGAAAAAGAGCCCAAGAGAAGGCACGGGAATCAGAGATCTAGAACCCTGTCATGATAAACCAAAATAAAATAAAATAAAATCAGAAACACTAAACTGGAAGCCATGCTATGCAGAGGGCCTGGGACAGACCTGTGCAGACCTGAGCATGCTGCTTCAGTCTCTGTGAGTTCCTACGAGCTTCACTCTTGGTGCAAAGGCCATGCTCTCCTGGTGTTCTCCATCCCTTCTGGCTCTTACACTCTTTCTACATCTTCTTCTGTGGGGTTCCCTGACCACTGTGGGGAGGGATTTGATGGAGATACCCCATTTCTAGCCAAGGGTTCCAAGGCGTCTCGCTCTCTAAATAATGATTGGTTCTGAGCCTCTGTATTTGTTCTCACCTGCTGCAAAAGGGAGAAGCTTCTCTGGTGACGGCTGAGCAAGGCACAGATTTATGAGTATAAGGTATATATTCATAAATATAGGTGAATATTCATATATTTTTATATTCATACATATATGGATATCACTAGGAGTCAATTTATCATGACATTTTTGCTGTTGTTCTTGTAGTTTTAGAGCAGCAGTATTTGGTTTTTATTTTATCTTAGGTCCCTGGGCTATCCAGTCCCTTGTTCTTCGTCACCCAACTGTTTCAGGTATGGCTTCATCTCCCGGAGAGGACCTTAAGTCAACTCAGATACTGGTTGGTTACTCCTACAAGCTCTGTGCCACTATTGCCCTAGCACATTTTGTAGACAGAACACTATTGTAGATCAAAGGGTTTGTAGCTGGCTTGGTGTTTACAATCCTCTTTTACTGACATGTGGAGAAGTACCTTCCTGTACCAGAGATGCTAGAATGTAGGGGTGAAGGCTCTGTGTAGGCACCAGCTCACCTTCTCCATGTTCAAGAGTTGTATGGGTGTTGTCTTCAGCAATGGGGCCTTGCTGTTGGTTTGTGGGAAACAACCTGTACTCTTGTTAACAGCCCGAGTTGTTTGGGGATTCCTATGAGACCCCTTTGACCAACAACTCAATTAGATGTAACTAAAGGTAATGGAAGCTTCCATTGTTGACAAAAGATGGCCAGCTGGGATGCTATCTCCCAAATTATTTGATGGTTTCATTTAGAAAACTTTGCATATATATTTTAGGAAGTTTCTACTGTATTAGGTTTCCATGCTACCCCTCAAATGGCCCTGAATTTTAGCTGTCTCCCCATATCTTCCAGTTCCAGCCCCCCATAACTATCTATTCTGTATCCCTTTTATAACAAGATCTATCTGTCCCCTCTAGTCCTTTATGCTATTCCATGACCCTCTGTAGTTCTACCAATTATAGCTTGGATATCGTTGATGTAGCAGCTAATATAATCCAATTCCTACCATATTTGTCTTTCTGAGTCTGGGCTACCTTACTCAGGATTATTTTATATATATATATATATATATATATATATATATATATATATAGTTCCATTCATTTACCTTTAATTTCATGATGTCATTTATTTAAAGCTAAGTAATGTTCCAGTGTGTAAATACATTTTTTTATCCATTTTTTTGTTGAGTGACATCTAAACTGTTTCCAATGTCTAGCTATTATCAATAGAGAAGTGTCTTAGTCAGGGTTTGTATTCCTGCACAAACATCACGACCACAAAGCAAGTTGGGGAGGAAAGGGTTTATTCAGCTTACTTCCACATTACTGTTCACCAAAGGAAGTCAGGACTGGAACTCATACAGGGCAAGAACCTAGAGGCAGGAGTTGATACAGAGACCATGGAGAAATGTCCCTTACTAGCTTGCTTATCCTGGCTTGCTCGGCCTGCTTTCTTACAGAACCCAGGACTACCAGCCCAGGGATGGCACCACCCACAATGGGCTGGGCCTTCATCACTAACTGAGAAAATGCCTTACAGCTGGATTTCATGGAGGCATTTCCTCAAGGGAGGCTACTTTCTCTGTGATAACTCGAGCTTGTGTCAAATTGACACACAAAACCGGCCAGTACAAGAAGCAATGAACACAATCAAGCAAGTGTCTCTGTGGTAGGATGAAGCATCCTTTGGGTAGATGCCCAAGAGTGGTATAGCTGGATCTTGAGGTAGAGCAAGTCTCATCTTCCTGAGGAAATGCCATGCTGATTTCTGTAGTGGTTGTACTAGTTTGCACTCCCACCAGCAATGCATGAGCTGTCGTTTGTTTTGCTGATCTTAGCCATTCTGAAACACATCAGCAGATCTTTAGAGACTTTGCATTGGCATCCTCCTTCAGGGACTGCCCCTCTGTTTCCATGTCAGCTGGGGCAGGAGCCCCAGATAATCTAAAGATTAAAACCAGAGGCAGAAACGAGGTCCCCCATGGTGGAAAATAGAAAACGTGGGTGGCTGGAATGCTTCAGTGTTGAAGAACAAAAGAACACGAAGAGCTATAAAACCATACAGTGAAAAGATCTCTTTGGGTCCAGGCAAAAGAGGGAGTACCCAGGCTAAAGCCCCAAAGGACCAACTGGAGTAGAGTGAGGTAGCACAGGCTTATGGGCTAGCAACTTGGGAAGTAAAGGCAGGAGGATCAGAAACTTAAGGTCATTCTCAGATACATAGCAAGTTGGAGCCAGCCTGGATTATAGAAGATCCCATCTTTAAAATAATAAAACAAAACACCAGCAGGAGCAATGGGGTACTCTTCATGTCCCTGCCTTCTTATTTGCCAGTGCCCAAACAGAAACTAGAGTATATCAAAGGCTCCCCATCTTTGCTCAGCAACCATTCATCCATGTTGGCCACCTTCTACCTCTAGCTGGATTTAAGGATTCCAGGAGGGACCCGTCAGCCCTAAATGTTTCGGCTGCCTCTCCTAAGAGTCGTGTACTCCTACATAACCACAAAGCCACAGAGTCAGTGGTGGATATTTGAATAAAAAAAAAAAAACTAACAAAAAACAACTTTCTTTTTTTTTTTTTTTTTTTTTTTTTTTCGAGACAGGGTTTCTCTGTATAGCCCTGGCTGTCCTGGAGCTCACTCTGTAGACCAGGCTGGCCTCGAACTCAGAAATCCACCTGCCTCTGCCTCCCAAGTGCTGGGATTAAAGGCGTGCGCTACCACGCCCGGCTAAAAAACAACTTTCTAAGTAGTATTTCTTCTAAATAAAGAAGCTTTCCATGACTAAAAAAAATAAAGAAGGGTCAAGGATTGGAGCTAAACCATCCTAACCCAAACCCAGATCTTCTCTGAAAAGCTTCTAAACTGGGTTCTGCTCAGAAGAAAACAAGCGACCCCTCAGCTCTGCCTAGCATCTCCCCAGGAAGCTTCTAGAACAACGCATTTTAAACAGCAAGGCTCCCAGGCACCTATTTATGCTTCCCACAATGGTGCCTTGTGTTATGAGAGCTTCTCCATATGTGGAAGATTCTCACATAGTAGGTGCTTACTAAATCCAAATATAAACTTAGCTTTGGTGACAGCAGAAAAGTCCCAAAGCCCTCTCCATCTGCGTCCAGTCGAGGCTAGCTCTTCTTGAACAAACTCAAACTCAGCCTCAAAAGATGGCTTTACTTAAGACAGGTCTTCTAGTCCCATCAAGACCCTAACTCTAGCTGATCTGACAAGACTTCCCTGGCCCTGTCCTCCCAGTTTGCCTTCTTATACACATCCCTAGTTTATTTGTGCCTAGTGTATTAGTTCTTTTCCTGTTACAATAACAAAAATATCAGAAGCTCAGTGTTGTATAAGCAAAAGAAGTTTGTGTAGTTTTAGAGTCCAAGAGCTTGCCTCTGAAGAGGGTCATCTGGCTACACCAGGACCCTATACTGTGTGGGTGGCAACAGGCTAGGCAGAGAGCAGTCTGTGGCAAGGCATGAAGCAATAGGGCCTGAGGGGCCAGGCTTTCGACTTCAGTAACAAATCCCTCTCGTGGGAACTTACCCGGGTTCCATGAAAGGCAACACCAATACTTGCAGGAGTGACCTAAACAGCCCCTACTGGACTTCCACCACTCCAGCATCACTGCCAGACACAGGCAAAACCACAAGGCTAGACCATATCTGAACCACAGCAGCAAGATCATAGCTTGGCTCCAGCTTTGCCCACTGCTGTCCTCTGTGGCTTCTCTTATCTCCCTAACCACAGCCTAAGCCCTCCTCTTTTCACCCTGCCACAGATCTTACAGGCAGAGTCTGTTGGTTGGTTCCAGGCAGCGGCAATGGCTGTTACTGCTTTTCTTCCTCCTCTTCCTCCTCCCCTTCCTCCTCCTGCATCTTCTTCCTTCTCCTTCTCCTCCTCCTGCATCTTCTTCCTTCTCCTTCTCTTCCTCCAACATCTTCTTCCTTCTCCTTCTCCTCCTCCTGCATCTTCTTCCTTCTCCTTCTCCTCCCCCTGCTTCTTCTTCCTTCTCCTCTTCCTCCTCCTCCTGCATCTTCTTCCTTCTCTTCCTCCTTATATTTGTTTTGTTTTATTCAAGACAGGGTTTCTCTGTGTAGCCCTGGCTTTCCTAAGAACTCACTCTGTAGACCAGGCTGGCCTTAAACTCACAGAGACCTGCCTGCCTCTGCCTCCTGAGTACTGGGATTAAGAGCACCATCAAAGCCCACCTTGGCTCCAGGCTTCTGAAGGTCAGAATTACGCCAGAAGCCCAATTTCTTGGAGTGGCAGGCACTGAGCTAAGCACCTTTCAAACATAAACTAAACTAATCTCCAAGAAGCTCATAATGCATTATAACTGTGATCCCTGGTTTACAGATAGAAGTGCTGGGATTTCCCAGAGATGGGCCAAAGTCACACAACTTGAAAGTAGCAGGGATGGTCAGTAGTTCCCAGATGTATCCCCATTTAGAGTGGTGGAGACGGGCTGCAAGGCGAAGGGAACCTTTGAGGGTTACCAAGCAAATCAGTGGAGGTCAGGGAGAATGTGACACAAGGAGCCAGCTGTGATGAGTATGAGCTACCCCCCCCCTACCCCCAGACAGTACCACAGAGCAGAGGACTCAATTTTCTCTTCTAGCCGTCTCCTTGGATTTCACATAACAGATGCCTTGTAAGCAGCACTCAGGGACCTAGGCAGGTAAAAAGAAATGTCATTTATTTCTCCTTCTTCCCCACTGTGCAGATGTCCAGATGGCGGAGTCCAGGGAATGCCACAGCCCAACCATTAGCATCCTGTTGACCTTTTTGCTGATTGAGACCAACTGTGAGGAAGGCGCCTGCTCTTGCCTGTTCAAGTTGAGTCCTGAGACCCTGGCATTGTCTCCGGGGGAATAAGGGGTTGTTTTTTTCCCCTACAACAGATGACCAGAGAAGATACCTCACATTCTTCCGTGATACGTAAGACAGCTGTGTGAGTTCCAGAGGGAGGCCAGAAACGGCATGCATGGGGTTGCTGGAACTTTAGGAAGGAGACAAAGTGAAGGGCTGACTTTAATACCTTCCTTTATTGTTTGAAGAGCTCATGATTCCGAAAATATAGGAAGAAGAAACCAAGAAGGCTTGGCTCTTCTCAAATGGTCAGAGGAAAGCTTTTGTTTCTTTCAAAAAACAAAAAACAAAATGTGGTGCTTGTGTGTGAAGGAGGGATCCGTAGGAACATGTACTTGTTTTGAGATAAGGTCTCATGTAGCCCATGCTGACCCTTAAGTTGCTACGTAGCCAAGGATAATCTTGAACTCCTGATCTTCTATCTCCACCCTATTAATGCTAGGGTTGCATGCAAGGACTTGGTGCGCGCAATGCTAGGGCCCTGAATTCTAAGCCCTCATATTGGACTTCCACCCGAGCCTAGGGGCCTGTCCTCATGGTCCCTGCAGTTGACTGAAGGAATAGGGTCCCTTCAGAGGCCCCATGGGTCCTATGCATGCTAGATATTGCAATCTATCAACCAAGCAACATCCCCAGCCCCACGGGTTTGAAAAATATTAATGAAACCTAGAAGCTCCGCCTTGAACCTCTGTTCCACTTTCTCGGAGCCATTTTTAGGATGTATTTAAAATCTTGAATTAAGAAATGAAAATTAGCAGGGGGTAATGGTACATGCTTTTAATCCCAGTATTTGGGAAGCAGAAGCAAGTGGGTCTCTATGAGATCTAGGCCAACCTGGTCTACAGAGTGAGTTCAAGGACAACCAAAACTACTTAGTGAGACCCTGTCCACAAATGAACAGAAGAAACAAACAAGCTAGTAACTGGGCTTCTGAACAGGAAAAAGTCTTGAAGAGAAAAGGGTTTCTTTCAAGCATAGTTCCACACATCAATTCATCATCAGGCTGGCGAGATGGCTCAGTGGGTAAGGGCACTGACTGCTCTTCCGAAGGTCCTGAGTTTGGATCCCAGCAACCACATAGTGGCTCACAACCACCCGTAATGAGATCTGACGCCCTCTTCTGGTGCTTCTGAAGACAGCTACAGTGTATTACACTGGAGCGAGCAAGCTGGAGCGAGCGGGGCCGTCCTGAGTTCAATTCCCAGCAACCACATGATGGCCTTGAGTTACAGTGTACTCATACACATAAAATAAATAAATACATAAATCTTTAAAAAAAAAACAGTTCATCATCAAAAGTTGTGACAGCAGGAACTCAAGCAGGGCAGGAACCTGGAGGCAGCTGATATAGAGGCCATAGAGGGATGCTGCTTACTGGCTTGCTCAGCCTGCTTTCTTTCTTTCTTTCTTTTAAGTACACTGTAGCTGTCTTCAGACATACCAGAAGAGGGCATCAGATTTCATTACAGATGGTTGTGAGCCACCATGTGGTTGCTGGGATTTGAACTCAGGACCTTTGGAAGAACAGTGAGTGCTCTTAACCGCTGAGCCATCTCTCCAGCCCCTCAGCCTGCTCTCTTATTGAACCCAAGACTACCATTGTCCAGGGATGGCACCACCCACAGTGGGCTAGCCCTAACCCGTTAATCACTAATTTAAAAAAATGCCGTACGACTGCATCTTAAGAGGCATCCTCTCAACTGAAGTTTCCTTCTTTCAGATGATTCTACCTTATTTGTGTCAAGTTGACATAAAACTAGCCAGCACAGGCCTTTGAGGGGAACTTACTCCCCTGCCATTTCAGGGACCTTGAGGACAGGCCCCTCTGCTCGGGTGGAGGTCCAAGACTGGGGCTTAGAACTCAGGGCTTAGTCTGTGGGCAGACACAGTTCTCTCGGGATGGCCTTCAGAGCCCACAGCAACTGAGCAAGGGGGGCTGTAAACTGAGCACTCACACCTCAACAGGCCAAGGGTGGGGTGCCTGGGTGGGTTCTGCTAAAAGCAGAACAGGCAGGCACCATCCCAGCAGAGAACAAGTGGGCCTTCTTCCACTCAGAACCCCTTCCAGCCGCAGGGGCCAGAGTGAGGAAAAACAGAGTCTGACTGAAGTCCCCATCCACTCACTGACCCACCGAGCGGCATGTCTCCTGGGGTACTTCTCACCAGGTCCTAGTTCTGACAATCCCCTGTGCTGACCCCTCTCCTAAAGCTCTCTTCTGCTGTGGAACAAGTCACCAAATACCAGCTAGGCTCTGTGGTCCAGAGCGATTGACTGCAAATTGGCTTAGCTTTCCAGAGACCAGCACCAAAAGCCACCAGCTCCTTCCAAGCCCTTCACTCAGACCCCTTTGTCCCCTCCCCTGCCCACTGTCTGTCACTTCCTGCTCCATCCATCCCTTCAAGCGTTTTTGTGCTGAGAGTACCCCTCCAGTACTGGGGTGGGGTGGATTGGGGGTGGGAGGGTGGGAGGGGGGGCTGGTCTTGTATTCTGAGCATTTAGCTATACTGCCTTCTCGCCTCTGCACCTCTGCTTAGTTCTTCAACTCCAGCTTCCCTGGGATTGAAAAACTATTTCTGAACCCTGTCTCAATAAAACAAAACAAGGCCAGGCGGTGGTGGCACACACCTTTGATCCCAGCACTTGGGAGGCAGAGGCAGGTAGATTTCTGAGTTCGAGGCCAGCCTGGTCTACAGAGTGAGTTCCAGAACAGCCAGGGTTATACCGAGAAACCCTGTCTCAAAAAAAAAAAAAAAAATCTCTACTAAGGACTAAACCCCAGTATCCTACACTGATGTTGCTCTTGGTGTTTCTTTCATTCATCCATTCATTCAGTCAATCAGCATGTACTTACTGTCTGGTAAGTACCTGTGCTGGGTACCGAGAGTACAGCCGTGAACACGAGACAAGACGTACATACCCCTGTCCCAGGGAGTTTCCATCCTACAGCATATGGAAAGGAGAGTGAGAGTAATGGAAGGTCGGCCTCGAGTTCACTGATCGCAAAGAAAACAGCAAAACGGATGCGGAGTGGGGCATCACGCAGCTACAAGTGCCAGAAGACCAAGCATTCTGAGTGTTTCTCTTTGGGCCTCCTGACCAAGCCATGTCTCCCCTGAGCCCAGGGAGTCCTTAGGCATCTGCACCACACCTCCCTAGAGTCCCCTACAAGACACCCAGAAGTAAGGTTTTAACAAGTCAAATCAAGGCTTCAACAGGTTTCCCAGGCTGCCCAAGAGACATCCACCAGCTCAGGATTTCTCTTTGCTTGTCTCTCTTTTTCTTTTTCTTTTTTTTTTTTCTTTTTTCTTTTTGGTTTTTCGAGACAGGGTTTCTCTATGTAGCCCTGGCTGTCCTGGAACTCACTCTGTAGACCAGGCTGGCCTCGAACTCAGAAATCCACCTGCCTCTGCCTCCCAAGTGCTGGGATTAAAGGCCTGCGCCACCACTGCCCGGTGGTTGTTTGTTTTTCAAATGGGGTTTTCTCTGTGTAGCCACAGCCTTCACTGTTCCGGAACTCATTCTGCAGACCCGGTTGGCCGCACACTCAGATGTCTATCTGTCTCTGCCTCCCAAGAGTGTTGGGGTTAAAGGCGTGTACCACCACTGCCCTGCCAGCTCAGGCCTTCTTCAAGCTAGGTCAGAGGGACAAGCCAACAGCACACATTCAGCCTTGAACCCCCAAAGAAGACTCCTGAAAACAAAGAAGCAATGGAAACAGTATTTTCCCCAACCCCCCAGTGTTCAGCAGGTATAAGGATAAAAATGGAGCATTGACAGGTGGCTGAAAGACATCCCTGTCCTGGTAACTATAGAGGCATGTGTGCTATGCCTGGAGGCCTCCCCTGTTCCACGTGTTAGTTAATCTATTCAGGGATCTATCCCTGAGAGGGTCAGCTTTAAAGCGACTTTCAGAGAAGTTATTTTCATATCCCTCCCTCTCATTTTTTTTTTTTTTTTTTTGAGACAGAGTGTCATATATCCCAGGCTGGCCTTGAACTCCCTATATGACTGAGAATGGCCTTGAACTTCTGATCTTCCTGCCTCCACTTCCCAAGTTTATACATTGCTGGGGTTGAGCCCAGGAAAACACTCTGCCAACTGAGGTGCAGCTTCAGCCCCCATTTTCATGTTCTTTTGTTTGTGGATATTTTGTTTGTTTGTTTGTTTGTTTGGCTTTTTTTTGTTGGGACTATTTTGTTTTTAAGACAAGGTATTGTGTAGCCCAGGCTTTCTGGACCCCCTGCCTCTATCTCCCAAGTACTAGCCTTTTCTTACGTGTGTGTGTGTGTGTGTGTGTGTGTGTGTGTGCCAGCCAGATAAAGACCTCAGGTGTCATTCCCCGTCAAGTGTCATCCTGCTTGTCTTCTGAGACAGATCTCTCATTGTCTTGGGTCCTGGGCTCCAGGGTCTCTCAGTAGACTGAACTCAAGGTACCAGCTTGGCCCAGAGTCTCAGCTAAAGGCTCAGCTTGGAAGGGTCCATTCCAGGCTCCCAAGCTCACTCCCGGGCTTGCAGGCAGAGTTGCTGACCTGAGGTTTCTGTTCCTTATTAAGTGGATCTTTACCATTCACTTCACCATAGTAAATGCGTGAAAAGAGCTATGAGAGAATATAAAAGAGAAGATAGCAGCCAGCCTTTTATAATTGATTTTGGTCTGTGTTTTTACCCTATGACTAGAAGGTTTGAGGAGATATAAAAATGCATTCTTTTCCCAAAGCAAATACCCTAAATCCACCATAGATT
>NW_022196896.1:111276186-111286169 GCF_008632895.1 Mastomys coucha
AAGACAGGATTTCCTGTGTAGCCCTGGCTGTCCTGAAACTCACTCTGTAGACCAGGCTGGCCTTGAACTCACAGAGATCTGCCTACCTCTGTCTCGCCAGTGCTGGGATTAAAGGTGTGCACCACCATACCTGGCACTTCCGTTCGTCATACAGATATAACCTCCTGTTGACTTGGAGCCCAAATTGCAAGAGAAAGAAGCTCAGTCTAGTGTATCAGCTTTGGTTCACAGCGTTAGGAGAATTGTAAGTAGGTATGCTTGCCCAAGGAGAGTTTATCTGTTTAACAAAGATTTTTGTTTATCTAAGTGCTGGGAGAGCACAGTGAGGATTTAGATTGCCTGGTCTGTCCTAGGAGCAGTTCAGGCCTCTCAGACTCGTTCACTTGTTGATCGAAACAGACCAAAATGAGGTTGGAGACTGTCATGGCTAGTTCTTGACACAAGCTAGAGTCATCTGAAAGGAGGAAAACTCAACTGAGAAAATGCCTCCTTGAGATCCAGAACTAGAGCATTTTCCTATTCAGTGACTGATAGGGGAAGGCCCAGCCTCTTGAGGGTGGTGACTCTGGGTTTTATAAAAAAGCAGGCTGAGCAAAACCATGTAGAGTAAGCCAGTAGGCAGCATCCTTCCATGGCCTCAGCTGCTGCCTCTAGGGTTCCTGCCCTCACTGCTTTTGATGATGAACTAAATAAACCTTTTCCTCCCCAAGTTGCTTGGGTTGTGGTGTTTCATCACAGCAATGGAAACCCCAAGACAGAGATGGAGATCTATAAATAGGATTGGAGTTGTAGATTTGTAGAAGAGTGCTTTCTGAGCATGTTCAAGGTCCTGGGTCCAATCTCTATACAAGACAGGCAGACAGACACACAGACACACACACAAACACACACACACACACACACACAAAGAGAGAGAGGGAGAGAGAGAGGAAGAGAGAAAGAGAGGGAGAGAGAGAAAGAACATGTGGTTCATACCACATGTTATATGAGCTCAGTATTGTCCTGAGTTCAAGGCCATCTTGGCCTACATAGAAAGTTCCAGGCCAGTATGGGCTATAGAGTGAGACTTTCTTAAAACAAAAATAAAATTAAATACATCAAAATAAATATTTCTAACAGTTCACCTGCATAGATTATTTGGTACTTTGCAAAGTGACATTATGTTATCTCACTTAGCTCTCAAAAGACAGAAGATACCAGTAGCATGATAATTTGGAAGTTTTCAGTGCAGGCTCCAGAGGCCACAGTGAGTCAGAGGCACGTGAACTTGGTCTTCACTTCCTTCCCCAAGTGGTCCTGGCTTTAAGTGTTTATGGGAGTCTCCCAGAGCTCTTATGAAAATGCAGTGTTGGGCCTGAATCTCAGGGGTTCTGACATGAAGATGCCCAAGAACCTGAAAGCACGGTTTGATGCTGCAGAAGGCTCCCAGAAATCTACTTGGAACGAATCAGGAGCCACTAGAATGAATCACCAACCCAGGGAACTTTGTTGAGATTCCTGAGCCTCTCACCTAAGATCTACAGATCCAATACAATCTGACCAACATTCATTTATTCAGCTGAAATTTTTATTATTTATTTATTTATTTATTGGTTTTTCAAGACAGGGTTTCTATGTGAAGCCCTGACTGTCCTGTCCTGGAACTCACTTTGTAGACCAGGCTGGCCTCAAACTCAGAAATCCAGCTGCCTCTGCCTCCCAAGTGCTGGAAATAAAGGCTTGTGCCACCACTGCTTGGCTGAAAAAAAATTTTTTTAATCTGGGGACAGAGAATCAGAAGATGCCAACATGAAGAAAGTGAAAACTGCAAACCCAAATCACCTTACAATGATTAGCTCTGTTTGGTTCAAGCACACACATTTAATGGACCAGTTAGAACATTTCTGGTGAACAACAGAAACTACCTATAACCGGCTAGACCCAAGAGAGTCATTGTGCTGCAGTGACAACACATCTACCGAGCCTGTCCCCTCTGCTTCAGGCATTGTGCTGGGGACGCAAGCTATCCTGATAGGGTCCCACAGTCCTCATCTTCAAGGACAGTCTCAAAGATGCCCTTGAGATCCGTCTGAGGTAAGTGCACCACATAGGGAAAGCTCCCTCACAGAGGCAGGGCCTGAGGTGGGAACTGAGCACAACTGAGGACCAGGCAGTGGAGTGGGAGGGAGATCCTACTGCTTGTAGCAGAACTCAGGGGGGTGAGGCTTCGGGTCCTGAGTGACCAGATTGGCAGTGAACACGTGGAAAAGGCAGGATCCAGCCCTGAGGTGCACACCTCATCTTGAGGAACTTGGTGGTTTGCCACATGACACACCATTCGTGGGGAAGCTGGAGAAGCAGTCCATGAGCTTCAGGGTTGTTGTTGTTGTTTTGTTTTTGTTTTTGTCCTGTGTGTGTGTGTGTGTGCCCAATTGGCTTCTTCCCAATACTGCGTTTCTGGATTCCATTAAACCCAGCTTTTCTCTTATTTTAGGGCCAGAAATAATACAAGCAAAGGTACCCTTAACATTGAACATACATACACACTGTGGCTCATCAAGATCTGTGGCTTGAATTCCTGATTTTGGAATCTAGAAACTAAAATTTAAAAAAAAAAAAAACAAAAAAAACCACCACCTTCAGTCAGAACAGATTGCCCAACGATCGATCGGGATCACTTGCTGCCCTGCAGTGGACCTGGTTTCATTCCCAGCACCCACACTGAGCCTCTCAGAACCACCGGTAACTCCAGCTCCAGGGTATCCAATGCCCTTCTGGTCTCCTCAGGCACCGTCATACAGGATCACAAACCCGCACAAAAAAATCCTTAAAGTAATTGTGAGTTGTTAGAAGTTCCCCCTCAGACTCTGTACAGCTGTTATTCTAGGCCTCGGAACTATCCTTGTCAGGGTAAAGTGTGCAGGCTCAGCAGGTGCCGTGAGAAAATGGGCCGGAGGACATGAGCCCAGAGACAGAAAGAAAGAGAGGGAGAGAGTGACTGGACAGAGACTCACGGAAGACACACAGAGAGAAACAGAAGGAAACACTAAAAGTGAGTAGTAGGATTCTGTCACCTTGTTGGAACTTTTGACTGGCAAGGGAAGGTCAGAGGCGTTAGCTCTAAGCCTGGAGAAGTACAAATGAGTCAGATGAGGCTCCTGAGTGCTTCTGCCAAGAGCAGAGTAGAGGTGCCAGGAGAAATATTCTTAGCCCCAGAGGGTCGGGGATGTGAAAGAATTGTTAGACTATGAATTCTCATCATTGTAGAGTTGGAAGCCAAGTGTCTAAACCCCTTTCTTTATGTTTTTGTGTGGAGGCTGACGATTAGTGCAAAACTAAAAGAGAAAAGAAATATAACCATTAAGATTGAGACTACAGCTGGGCAGTGGTGGCGCACGCTTTTAATCCCTGTATTACGGAAGCAGAGACAGAGACAGGTGGATCTCTGAGTTCAAGGCCAGTCTGTTCTACAGAGTGAGTTTCAGGACAGCCAGAGCTACAAGAGAAACCCTGTCTCAAGAAACAAAAGAAATAAGTAAATAGGAGATAGATAGATAGATAGACCGACAAATAGACAGACAGACAAACAGACAGGCAGGCAAGCAGATAGGGAGGCAAACAGGCAGACAGACAGGCAGATAGATAATTTAGACGACAAAGCAGGTCAGAGTGGCCTTTAATCCCAGCACTCACAGGAAGAGGCATTCAACTTGATCTGAGTTTAAAGGGAAACCTCGCCTCAGATTGGTTAGTTCTGCTGTTAAACAATAATTTGTCTTATAGTATGTCTTTTGGACAAGTTGAAATCATTCTCAGCCCAACCCCCACTGTCTGCTGTCAATCTTAGACTCTGGGAGACCCGAGTCTCAGCCTGTTTGCTTCCTGTTTGCTGCTCTTCAACACTCTTCAATCTGGCCACTAACTCAAGGGTTAAAAAGTAATTTTAGAAGGTTCTCTCTTCTCATCATTACTTCCTCCTGCCATCTTTGTTTCGGAGGGAATATTTCTCTTTATTTAAAACCCGTTCTGAATAAAATCAGAATAGGTAAACCCGACACTTTTCCAAGAGTCAGGTGCAGCTGCAAACAGGCAGGATTTTTCTGTTCCTAGCAAGTGAAGTGAGGAGTAAGTTCTAGGGAAACCAGGGCTCTGCAGAGAGACTCTGTCTTAAAAACAAAACAAAAAGAAACTCCAGTAAAATGTTTTTAGTGCCTACCTGATCCATGACTGTATTTTTGTTTATTTCAGTTTCCATTTTTTTTGTGTGTGTTCTTGTGGGGAATTTGTGTGCTTCTTGTTTTACTGTTGTTTTTCTTTGTTTTAAAGAGATAGAAAAAAGCAGTTGGGTGGGGTAGATTAGTGGGGAGGATCTGGGAGGAACTGGGTGGAAAACACGGTCAAAATAGATTGTATGAAAATGTTTTCAAAACATACATGTGCATATATACATATAGATATAGATGATAGACGGACAGACAGATGATAGATAGATAGATGGATAGATAGATAGACAGATAGACAGACAGATTTAGACTATCTGAAAGCCCGACTTCATCCTGGGGCTTAAAATCTCCTCAGCAACCACTTTTACAAGTCCTTTGTTCACTTTGAATTATGGCAATTTTGTCATAAATTTGTTAGGTATGTGAGAATTTTGGTATGAACTCTTGACTTCAATATTTGAAAATCTCATTTGGTTCTAAAAATATATTTAATATGTAATATGTTTATAAAAGTGGTTGGCCAGGTGGTGGTGGCTCATGCCTTTAATCCCAGCACTTGGGAGGCAGAAGCAGAGGCAGGCAGATTTCTGAGTTCGAGGCCAGCCTGGTCTACAGAGTGAGTTCTAGGACAGCCAAGGCTACCCAGAAAAACCCTCTCTCAAAAAAAAAAAAGTAGTTGGATATATATATATATATATTTGAATGTATGGTGGCACACCCTTTAATTCCAGCCCCCTCTCCCCCAGGCAGAGACGGGTAGACTTCTGTAAATCAAAGGACAGCCTAATCTATACAGTGAGACTCAGGCCAGCCAAGGCTATATAGTGAGACCCTGCCTCAAATAAAAAGTTAGACTTTTAAAAGTATGGTATGGCTCAGTGGGTATTTCCAGCCATGCCTAACAACTGAATTGAGTCGTCAGGATTCAAATGAAGAGTAGAGAGAAGTGATGCCCTAAAGTTGTCCTCCGACCTCCACCCATCTGACCTGGTACCAGTATACCCCAACACACTAAATAAATAAATAAATAAATAAGTGTAACTTTAAAACAACTTTTAAGAAATCGGATCTGGCTGGACAGTGGTGGCACACATCTTTAATCCCAGCACTTGGGAGGCAGAGGCAGGCGGATTTCTGAGTTCGAGGCCAGCCTGGTCTACAGAGTGAGTTCCAGGACAGCCAGGGCTACACAGAGAAACCCTGTCTCAGAAAAAAGAAAGAAAGAAAGAAAGAAAGAAGAAGAAAAAAATCAGATCTGCAGTGGTCTAGAGGACTTCTGGTGATCAATGGCAAATGCTTATGGCTTTTTAGGAGCAATTATAGGAATAAGAAAGGGAATAAAATATCTAGATAAATGAGCTTAGGCAAAACTCATGCAAGTATGATCCAGGGTGTTCATTATTTTCTGTGACAGGAAATATCAATGTATTTCTTAGCAGTAGAATTTTCCATGACGCATTACCTTTATGGCAGGATAAATCAAATGTGAAATTGCTTGGTTTTTGCATGCAGCTCCACATAGGATTCTGTAAAATAGGGTGGTTAATTCTGCCAAGTAGAAATTCAAAGCTGAATGAAAGTCTTACAGTCCGAAAACCCAGATAATACAAAAATGCAATACTGATATTCTTATCATAGAATAGCTTTGCAAAGGGTGAGCCTAGTAGCAAACAATGGTGATCATAGCATTTGGGAGGTAGAGGCAGGAGGATCAGGAATTCAAAGTCATCCTCAGCTCCAGAGCAAGTTCAAGGCCAGCTTGGGCTACATGAGACCCTATCACAAAATCTGAAGCAGCCAATAGCTCTGCAATTACTCACAGGTTTATAAATATCTATGATGTAATGGGTCCTTTATTTCGATCAAGATTTCTGTAGAGAATTTTGTTAAAGCAGTTGGTAATAGAACTTCATTTGAAACACTGAGTTCAAAACTGAGTTCTTTTAGTGAAATATTAATTGGAAACATTCATGCAATTAGGGCTAATTTGCTTGGTAATTTTAACCAGGGTGCGCAATGCTTATTGGTGAATTCATTGGCATTTTATGTTGTTGGGTTGGTTTTTCTTTTAAGTGTCTCATCTAGCTATAATCTAGCTTTGCACTCTGGGGTGATTTATGGTGTAATTATCGTATAGTAAGTCTGGGCCAATGCACACTGGTGACCAGCTGGGATACAAAGACAGACTACAACTTTAATGAAGATGTTTCAGTGTTAGTACTTTACACTCCGTGGAAGTCATTTTTACCTCTCTTAATCCGTAGCTCGTTTCTTGAGCAGTCATTCTGCCTCTAGGCTGATTTCAGAAAACGGCTGGGGATTTGTTGTCATGATCCTAGGGATGGTGTGAAATGTGCACTCGGTGTAGGATGGTTATGGTTGGAGGCTCTGGGCTTTGCGGAAGTTGTGCTGACATTGATCGTGTAAACTCCCCAGCCTGATGGAAATCAAGTTTCCTTTTGAAGGATTTGTTCTGGGCCACCACCAGCGTACTCTGTGTCCCCTGCATACGGTAACATACTGTCTCCTCGGACACTGTGACAATACAAATAACATCTTCTGCCTTGGACCTAAAATAGCTGGAGACATTGCAGTTCCTTCTTATGCCCTGCTGGCAAGGACAGGCTAATGCCGAATCCTCTGTACCCTCCCTGCATCAGCCCAGGCATGAGCCATTACATGTTGGCTTCTCAGCCCATGCCTGGACGAGAGAGAGCCTGCCTGCACCTCCAGGTAGGTCTGAAACAATCTTTTCTGGAAGCGTCAGGGGTAAATCATAGAAGCTGGCAGCTTCCCTGGGCTCTCTTCCACTGTAGCTTAATCATGGCTGGACTCCAAGTCACAGCTGCCGCTGAGCACCTTGGCGTGACATCTCCCTCCCATTCCTGGTGCAACCTTGATCCCTGGACCACCTTCTTTTTAGAAGGTGGGTCACTGTATACGGCCGCAGAGGTCAAGTGTGCCTGTATTGGGGCTTATCCCACTTGGAACTCAGTGTCTCTCATGTTTTCTTCTCAGTGAGGAATAAACTGAGTGGAAAATACGGGCTCATGAAGTCTTACCTCCCTTTGCTTTCCTGACTAGCCCAGCGAGCACTGTTTGGCACAAACTGGTGCGCTTTCTGTCGACGTGCTGTGCGCTTCATCTTGCTATAGCTCTGTCGTGCATCATGCTCTCTCTCATGCACATTTGTCTGTGTATATGCATTCCTCCAAAACACACCCTCGACAAATGGGTAGACTACTTGTACCACAAACACAGTTTTCCTGTCTGCCTTCCTTTCTTCCTTTCTTTCTCTCTTTCTTTCTTTCCTTCTTTCTTTCTTTTCCTTCCTTCTTTTGTTTTTTGTTTGTTTGTTTGTTTCTTGGGTTTGGTTTTCAAGAAACAGGTTCTCTTTGTACCCCTGGCTGTCCTAGAACTCTCTATAGTTGAGGCTGGCCTCAAACTCACTGAGATCCACCTGCCTCTGCCTCCCAAGCACTTGGATTAAAGGCATGGGCCACCACCACTGGGCTCCACTAGGGTTCTTTAGTGGAACGGAACAAAGAGAATTACTATATATTATAAAAGTCTCTCTGTCTCCTGACTCTCTGTCTCTCTCTCCCTCTATGTGTGTGTGTGTGTGTGTGTGTATCTCTGTCTGTCTATCTGTCTGTCTGCCTGCCTGTCTGTCTGTCTATGATGTCCATAGGTAAAGGCCAGCGGATGATGTTGGCTATCTTGCTCTATTCCTATCTTAATTTTTTGAGACAGGGCCTCTCACCAAATCTGGAGCTCACTGGTTGGGTTTAAATCAGAAAGTCAGCAGGACCCAAGGACCCTCCTGTCTCTGCTTCCCAGCTCTAGAATTGCAGGCATGTAGCACCATGCCCAACGTAAAAGATGGTTTATGACATCAGCCTACAGAACAGGGACGAGGAAGACAACACTAACTGCGCACTGGAGAGACGGAGAGCCCAGCAACTTCTCGGTCTGTGAGGTTAGATGCCTCCGCAGCCCTAATGCTGCCTGAGGCTCCCTGAAGAGTCCTCATGGGAAGGCTGAAGGAGCTGGTGTGTGACATCAGCTGAGGAGAGCAGCAGCAGCAGCAGCAGCAGCAGCAGGGATAAACACATGTGCTCTGGGAGCTGTAACGGCAGGCAATGCACACTGCTTTTTCCTCAGGATTCTACAGCAGAGCCGCCCACTGGAAGGTGCCTCCTGTGTTGAGAGTCAGTCATTCCTCCCCGGAGGTACCCTTCAGACATGCCCAGAGATGTATACTCTTGTCATTCTAAATTGCAGACCAACCAGCATGGGTATGTTAGCCTTCCACTGCTGTGACAAAATACTTGAGAAAAGTCAATGTGAAAAGAGGAAAGGCTTATAGGAGTTCTGACCTCAATGACTGAATTTCCTTTCACTAGGTCCCACCTTCAACAGGCTCCACCACCTCCTAATGATGTCACAGGCTGATGACCAAAGCTTTTCAAATATGGATCTGTACATTGAAGATCAGAACCATAACAATGGGCAAACTATGCAAGTGGGCCAACATCTAAGAGAACCATGATATATTCTTCTGCTTAACAGTAACCAAAGGTCATCCTGAGACCCAGAGCAGGAAACATCCAGCTATCCATGGAGCTGTGATGTTTGTCACAATAGATAATAGGGTACTGGGGAGACTTCTGAGCACTGTACCCCAATAGTATGGAGCAACAGATAGCACAATTGAGTGCTATTGGCTCTGAGGTGCCTCAGTGCCACCAAGAGAGAACCCACAGATCTCTTTGACTGCTACCTGTACCTCCTGATGGACATCTTGCTGCTGGTGGTGTCTCCTAACCAGAGGCTCTTGGCTCATCCTTACTTACATACTTGGACATGAAGAATCCATCATCTGACTTCTTGCAACCAACATCATCCAAGATAGGTATGCTCTACCCTGAGTATACTAGGGTAGCTAAATAGTCGTACCCATCTTTTGAAGTTCAGCTCTTCCATCCAAGGCAATTGAAAAAAAAAATACTAGAGTAGTTAGCCAGTGTATATGACCTTGCCCAGAAGGTATGAGTGCCTTTGTAAAGAAAGAAAACAGAACTTTGCCTAAGTCCTAACTGCCTAGAGTCAGAGAGGAGGCATGCAAAATGAGAGAAGGCCATTTGGAAAGGAGGCTAGCGGCCTGATAGACTGCGCATCCAACAATCCCATGTAGTTACTTAGATCCTAACACTCAGATGCAGAGGAATCTTTATGAGTTAAAGCCAGCTTGATCTATATAGCCAGTTCCAGGCCAGTCAGCTGGGTTTTTCTTTTTTGAGGGGCGGGGGAGTGGTGGTGGTTTCGAGACAGGGTTCCTCTGTATAGAGTTCGAGGCTAGCCTGGTCTACAGAGTGAGTTTCAGGACAGCCAGGGCTACACAGAGAAACCCTGGAGACCAAACCTATCAAACCAGCACAGGCTCACTCCCAGCTATCTGTTCATCAAGACGATGTTCCTAGTCACCAACTCTCTGATGGCCTTAGTTCGCACCCCAATCCTAAAGTCCTAGTCCATGGCTTAGTGTGGGTTAATCTGCCTCTTTTGTCTGTTTTACTAAAAGAGTGAGTGACGGGTTCCTGAGAGCTTCCACCATTGTCAGACACTGCTCCTCTGCAGGCAGAATCGACTCTGCTCAACCCTTGTCTGCATTGCCCTAGTTATTAACTTTTGAGAAAATATTTTCAATATCACCCCTGGCAACATGACACACAATCAGCGTGTCCCGTTCCCCTTACCCACCCCTGTCCGGTTTTCCTG
>NW_022196896.1:111286179-111288745 GCF_008632895.1 Mastomys coucha
TTCAGATTCTCAGTCGCCACGACCAGCACTGTGCTAGGCCCAAGGACAGCACACAGGCTACCCAAGGGTGCTAGCAATTTTCAAGGTTCCCTGGGACCTGGTTCCAAATACGTTTATACGTCCAAGAGGTGACAGATGTCAGCACACTTGCAGATGGAGTCCCCTTTCGCTCACTGCTTCCAACATTCTTGACTGCACACATTCTGTCCCATGGGACCTTCTTTGCCAGCTCCCACTGCCCTTCCAAGAAAAACAAGGCAGCGGGGCTAGGTTAAAGTCTTGCATGACTTTTTATTTATATTATTTTGGCTCTCTGAGGCCTCCATACCTCTAGTTTTTAAGCCCCCTCCAGGCTCACCCTAGTTCTTCACACTAGTCCCTAAGACCCTTGAGCGACCTCTACTCCTATTTAGCTCTGCTTCGGGACGGTCTCCTTTTCTTTTCTTTTCTTTTCTTTTCTTTTCTTTTCTTTTCTTTTCTTTTCTTTTCCTTTCTTTTCTTTTCTTTTCTTTTTTTCCGGAGACAGGGTTTCTCTGTATAGCCCTGGCTGTCCTGGAACTCACTCTGTAGACCAGACTGGCCTCGAGCTCAGAAATCCACCTGCCTCTGCCTCCCAAGTGCTGGGATTAAAGGCGTGCGCCACCACCGCCTGGCCCTGTTTTGTTTTGTTTAGGCAGGGTGAGGAGGCTTGAATGAAAATGGTCCCCTTAGGCTCATAGTGGCAGAATTAGGAGATGTGGCCCTGATGAAGTAGGTGTGGCTTTGTTGGAGAACGTGGGGGAGGAGGGAGGGGAAGGCTGGTGAGGGGGTGCTTTGAGGTTGCAGACTCAGAAGCTCAATGTCACATTATTTCTTCCTGCTGCCTGCTGATCCGGATGTAGAACTCTTAGCTACACTCTTCAGCAGCAAGTCTGCCTGGATGCAGCCATACTCCCCGCCGTCAATGAAAATGGACGGAACCTCCAAACAGTAAGGCAGCCCCAATTCAACGTTTTTCCTTTATAAGAGCTGCTGTGGTCATGGTGTCTCTTCACAGCCATAGAACACTAAGACACAGGGTCTCACATAGATCCAACTAGACTCAGACTTGCTATATTCAAGGATAACCTTGAGACTGCTGATCCTCCTGCCTCTGCCTCCTAAGTGCTGGGATTATAGGCATGTACCACAAAGTTTTACGTAGCATTAGGCATCAAACCCAGTGTTTCAAACATGCTAAGCAAGTGCCCTAACAACTGAGCTATATCCCCAGAATTCCTCCACATTATGTTTTGTTACAGGGTCTCTCACTGAGCCTAGGCCTTATCAGTTTGGCTAGACCACTGACCAGCCAGCTTCTGAGATCCTCCTGTCTCTGCTTCTCCAGCACTGGGATGAAGGGTGCGCATCGATGTGCTCCACCTTTTTCCTGCGAATGCCGAGGATCCAGCACCGGCATCTCACACTTGCACAGCCGGCACTTTGCCCACTGAGCCATCTCCCATAGCACCAGTGCCTTCCTTCTCTAGCCTGTTTGACTCTGGGAGGGTGAAGGGACTATGGTCCGTAGAGCTAAACCACGGGGTGACTCAAAAGAGCTCTAGGGAACAGATGGTTCACTCCAGCAAGACAGTCAGGCTGATGCATCAGCTACTGTTAAAAGCAGTCCTCAGCCTGGTGGTGGTGGTGCATGCCTTTAATCCCAGCACTCAGGATGCAGACACAGGTGGATCTCTGAGTTTGAGGCCAGTCTGGTCTACAGAGTGAGTTCCAGGACTACAAGGGCTACACAGAGAAACCTTGTGTTTAAAAAATAATAGTCCTCAATGGTGCTGTGGTGGCCAAAATCAGGTGATAATTAAGGAGGTAGTTTTATTCAGGCTAGGATAATCAGACACCATTCTTTTGGGAGTTTTTTGTTTTGTTTTGTTTTTGTTTTGTTTTTTGAGACAGGGTTTCTCTGTATAGCCCTGGCTGTCCTGGAACTCACTCTGTAAACCAGGCTGGCCTCGAACTCAGAAATCTGCCTGTCTCTGCCTCCAGTCACAGTTCTTTGTTGAGGAATGCCTCACAGAGAAGCTAGGGTTTGTAGAAGCAAGTCTTAGAAAGGACTTTTCCCCCCACCACCAAGGCAACAGGAGTCACAAGGAAAGATGGAAAGGGGGTTTCTGAGGAGAACCATGAGATCTGTATGGCTTCTGTAGTCAGCTCATCATTTCTGAAATATACAGGACCAGAGGCATTTTGTCACCATGACAGCTGAGCTTACCTAAGACTCCTAGAGAGCAGTACAGTGCTCAACTTCTGTTCAAGGCGAGTGTCTTCCATCAGTGAACATCTCCAGGGAACATATACCTCCTGTGTATCTTCATGGACTAAGTTGAGTCTATGCATTTGATTTCAATTCTGAGGACTGAACTTGCAATCTTGAAATATGAAATCCTCCTGCCCTGGCTTCCCAGGTGCTGACATTACAAGTATGTACTATACTGCTCTCAGATCTCTCTCTCTCTCTCTTGTTGCTGTGTCTCCTTTAAAGACCAGTTGAGCTGTCTGTTGAGAAGTGAGGTTGTTTTTTTTTTTTTTT
>NW_022196896.1:111288953-111339492 GCF_008632895.1 Mastomys coucha
ACTCAGAAATCTGCCTGCCTCTGCCTCCCAAGTGCTGGGATTAGAGGCATGCGCCACCACTGCCCGGCGAGAAGTGAGTTGTTTTAAGGTCTTAGAGATGGATTGCTACCTGGATGTGATGTCTCTGGCCTGTAATTTATAATCCCAAAACTTGGGACACTGGAGCAGGAGGGTCGTTATGAGTTTGACATCAGCCTGAGCTAGACACAGTCTCAAAACAATCCCACATAATAAAATAAATAAAAGATGGATGTCCAAGATAGAGAAATAAAAATACAAAAAGTTGATTACAAGCTGGTAGGATGGCTCTGAGGAGAAAAGTGCTTGCTCTGCAAGCCTGGCTGCCTGAGTTTGATTCCTGGGACCTATAGTAGAAAGAGAATTGACACCCAAAAGTTGTCCTCTAACCTTCCCACATGTACCATGGCACATGCACACACACACACACACACACAATTATAATAATAAATAACATTTTAAAAGAGGTAGTTTACAATAAAAACCCTCTAGTTGGACCCCTGAAAATTAGTTCAGTAGAGTTCAATAGCATAAAAATATCCCAGTAGCATTCCTTGTGCTCCCTAAAGCTCAGAGACGATGTTGTTGATGATGCCCTGGTCCTGCTTCTTCTATATGAGGACTTACATAACCTGAGACTTTGGCTAGACTCCTTAGTGGTATAGACAGTGACTTGTTCAGGGACAACTCTTGCCTGTCACTCCTGGTCTGCTGAGGTGTTTCATCCATTAAGGTTAACCCCAGACCAAAGTTTCTATTTGCAAAACTGCCATAGGTTCTGGAAGATAGGTCAGCTGCAAGGCATCCTAAACTCTTGCTAGGGATCTGGGTTTTAGTTCCTGACGCTGCCAGTCTAGGCCATTTGTGGGGAAAGTAAAACATTGAGTTAGTGAACTATGAAAGAAAACTGGAGAAATGGAAAACGTGGTACAGACGGACAATTTGGATAAGAAAACAAGATACAGTCCCTTCTTTAAAAAAAAAAAAAGATTTATTTATTGTATTTATATGAATGCATTGTAGCTGTCAGACACACCAGAAGGGGGCATCAGATCGCACACTACAGATGGTTGTGAGCCACCACGTGGTAGCTGGGAATTGAACTCAGGACCTCTGGAAGAGTTAGTCAGTGCTCTTAACCACTGAGCCATCTCTCCACCCCAGATATAGTCTTTACAAAAGAAGAAAACGCCCCACTATTTCCTTCAGGAGTAGGGGAAAGAGTTAAATCTCATCAGACAAGACAGTGTGTTGTCAACTACCTGCAGAGTGTGAAGAGAAACAGGAATCTCCAAGATGCATGAGCAGCATCAGTGTCCCAAGACTGGGAAGAGTGTACTACATATTGAAACATGAATTCTTTTCAAGGGTGTCTGAAAGATTCTTCTTGATCACAAACTAAAGCTGTTCTCCTTAGTTTTGGCCACTGTTTCCCAGAAACAGGAGGCATGGCAATCTATCATATAGTGTTAAGTTTGACTTGCTGGGCAACCTCAATGAACAATCTCAGAGTGACCTTTCCTTTTGTTGTTGTTGTTCTCTTGAGACAGGGTTTCTCTGTATAGCCCTGGCTGTCCTGGAACTTGCCCTGTAGACCAGGCTGACCTCAAACTCAGAGATTCACTTGCCTCTGCCTCCCAAGTGCTGGGGTTAAAGGCGTGCACCACTGCCCGGCTTCAAAGTGGACTTTAACTCAGACTGGTCCAAAGCTCTTTACATAGTTGAGGATGAAGTCAAACTCCTAATCTTCCTTTCTCTGCCTCCTGAGTGCTCAGATTATAATGTTTAATTAAAATGCCCAGTTACTGAAAGCCTTTTGAAGCTTGAAAGCTTTATTTCCAGAACCTACACATTACACTTGAACACATTTGCCAGGAATATATCTCCCTTAGTCTCCCATAAGGCTAAGGGCTCTATAAGCTCTATGTACCAAGTTCATTTTCCCAGGGCAGCATTAAGCATTGGGCCTATAAAGTCAACCTCAGTTGCTTAAAAATGCTTGGTCATTTCTGATTAAGTGAATGTCATTCTTAAATATGATGATCCAGACTTGGCCTCGAGGGCATAACCATTGTCTCCAAGCATGTCCTGTCCACAAGGGTGGCAGATTGTATCAAAGCCACACAAATTACTATATTGCTACAAAATTAAGACTATTCAATGAGAGTAGTCAAATTTTGGAGGTCAGGGAATATCTATTTATATATTCATAAATGCTTCACTTGACCAAAGCATGACATGCCAAATTGTTATGTTATGGGTTGTTTAAGACAAAAGAGAAACCAGTTCCTTACAAAGCCAGGAAGTAAACCAACTTAAACATCACCAATATGTCAACCAAAACCAATAATTATGGCTCACTCTAATTTTTGTGACTGTGACAAAACACCTTGACCAGAAGCAACACAGATGAAGAGAGCTTTGTTTTAATTTACAGTTCCAGATGACAATCCATTATTACAAGTAAATCAAGACAAGAACTCCAGTGGCTAGTCATATCACATCTGTGATGGCTGTTCTTGACTACATCTATAGTTAACTAAAATCCAAATATTGAGAACAAACCTGTGAAAGATTTTTGCTTAGTTTGAACATGCCTTTAATCCAGATTAAATGGGGGCAGGGCAAGGAGAGAAGACATACCTTCAATTTGAGCCACACCTTCTGCTGGCTGCCTGTATTTTGTTCTTTGCTTATTCTTACCTTTTTTTGTTTGTTTGTTTATTTGGTTTGGTTTGGTTTTTCGAGACAGGATTTCTCTGTATAGCCCTGGCTGTCCTAGAACTCACTCTGTAGACCAGGCTGGCCTTGAACTCAGAAATCCGCCTGCCTCTGCCTCCCAAGTGCTGGGATTAAAGGCATGTGCCACCATTGCCCAGTTTTGTTTGCACCTTGTTAGCAAGTCCATTCTTTGCTGTCATTAGAATCTACTTCTTCAGGATTCCAGTGTCTACTGAAGACCAGCTGAGGCACCTAGCCTTGTGGACTGAGAAATGTTTGGATTCTTGGATTTTCTGTTCATGGCCAGACATTGTTAGAAAGTTCTGGACTAGCCTGGCAGTCTGCTATAGCATCTGCTATAGCAATCCCCTCCTTCTTTAGAAACCTCAGGGAATCGCTCACGAGTCTGCCATGTTCAGGCTTCATCTGTCTTCTAGAGCCTTCTCAGCAAGTTTGACCCTCTCCAGCTACAAGCCACCACTTTTCTCTGTGCTCTGTGGTTTCATTGTTTCTGGCTTGACTTCTTGAAGTCACATCTGAGGTTCTCTGACACCCGACTGCTTCTTCACCCCCGATACTCCCGAAGCTGTTGCCGCACCCAGCAGGCTCTCCTCAGGCCTCCTGTCTCGTCCCCTTCTTTAGATTGCTGAGTACTCTTTCCTTGAGTTGTACTCATGTGACACAATGCTTTCCTGGTTTTTCCTCCTGGCTTCTGATTGCTCCCAGGTAATGTTCATCTAAGTAAATAGCCCTACCATCCAGTTTCCCAGGTCAAAACCAGCTCTCTTTCTGGAGTCTTCATTCCTTCTTAGCTCCATCAAATCGTCATACAGCACCCTCTACAAATGTCAAACTGATTCGTTGACTGACTCGTTGACTGAAGCCCACCTCAGACCCCATCACCTCTTGCCTGACTTGAGAGTACCTTCTTACTGGTCTCACTGTCTGTGTAACCTGGCCCTCCTGTGGTTCCATGTATGTATGATTAGAGAGGGGTTTTGAATTCCAAAGTACACTTCTGAAGGTGGTATTGGAAGACAGCTCACTGGAACACTGCTGGCTCAGCAGGAGCAATGTTTTGGGTTTGGATTTCACCCTGAGCCCTGCACTGGAGGGAAGGTGGGGGAGGGGGGTGATGACAAACAACAAAACCCAAACACATCTGCAGGAAGCATTCAATGACAGTTTCAGTGTGTACCTACCTGCCCTCCCAGTATATTCATGCTGAAGTCCAGGCGCCTTAGCACAGGGGACATAGGTTTTCAATGACTACAGCTTTGCTTATCTTTCCAATTTTATCTATTCCCTTCCCCACCCCCAAGTCTAAGCTCCACATATGAAACAACTTGTACATAGGTCGGTCTTCTAACTCACCATGCTTTTTGTGCTCGTTTCATGTTCCCCCTTGAACATGAACCCCATTATTCAATGAACTAGGTCTCTTACAGGCTTCGTGTCGTCTCCCTCTCCTGTAATTGCCCGTTCTCCCCAGTGTCTTTCCTGGATGCCGAGGGGAGCTACGAATCAGCCAGTGCTTCGCCCCGTCATTCAAGGTCATCGTTTACTCTGGAGAAACATCTGCCAAATAAACAAATTCTAATGAGATTTGGAGCAGGTTTGGTGAGTCTGAGGGTGTGGACCAGTGGGTGGATGAGAAGGGAAGCAAACAGAAGTGCTGGAGAGTTCAAACTTCAAGAGCAGAGCCATTGTGGAAACTGCAGTGTCCAGGGTGAGGCTAGCCTAATGGCTGCTGAAGCGCTGTGGATGTGAGGGTCATTGGGACAGCATGTGAGGGGACCATATCCTATAGGGTGAGCTGCAATGGTAAAGACAGGTGAATGAAGACACTGGGTGGGGTGGGAGAGAAGCCATGAGTCAGGCTCCAAAGTCCTTTCCTAGAGGGTCTAATTAAGGCAGGGAAGTGCCTCCATCCCTTGGCCCAGCTTCAGCAAGGAAGAGGAGGAGATGGCATGATGGGACAATTACACAGGACCGGCCAGCACTGGCTCTAGGGAAACACTAACAGCAACAACCCAGACTTAGGACCCTGTGTTCTGTGGCCACCGCACAGGAAAACAAAGGGCCCCTGAGAACGTTTCAAAGTGAAGATGCAGAACTTTCTAGAAAGTGGCATGGCCAGAGAAATAGTCTAGTAGAAACAGCTTTCCAGAGGCCCTCCAAGAGAATAATATGGAAAACAGCCTGACTCTGTAAGAGGCCACCAAGTTTTGGTAGGCAGCTAATAAGAGCTGTCCCGCAGCTTCTTGCTATAACTTTGGGTAGAAGGTGGCTGTAGCCTTTGGCCCTTTGTAAGTGAAATTCATCAGTCTGGCTAGTTTCCTTAGAAGGGTTCAACATGTTCTAGATGAACTCTGCTTGGTTGAATGGATTTAAAGTGTTAACATGCTGATGGTTTTGTTTGTTTGTTTGTTTCTTGAGACAAGTCTGTCTGGCCACCACACTTCCAAGAGATTGACCTTGAATTCTTCATTTTCCTCCTCCACTCCCAAGTGCTAGGATTACAGGTGTGCACTGCTATTCCTGACTGGTGCAACAGACACACACATACGTGCGCACACACACACAGATTGGGGGTGGGGCAGGGTTGAGACAAGATCTTGCTATGTGGCACTAGAAACCTGGAACTCACTATTTAGATCAGGCTGGCTTCAGATTTGCAGTCTCTGCTTTCCCAGAACTAGGATCATAATGTAACGGGTTCCCAGACCTTCACACGATGGACACCATGATGAGAGCACCATTCAGTCCTTGAGACCCGGGACCTAGGCAGCACCGCCTGCCAGAACAAGAACACAGATCTAATCCATCAAAGTCCATGGTTCCGGGAAAAGTCCAGAAAGGTACTAATCTTGCTTTTTGGCTTCTGCAGTTCCGCTTCTGGATGACTGTTCTTGCTAACTGAGGTGTGTCAACCCAGGATATGGTTTTCTGTGTGTGTGCTTAAAAAGGGGGGTGGGAGCCATTGGGATGTAAATTAGATAGATAGATCGATAGGTAGATAGATAGATAGATAGATAGATAGATAGATAGATAGATAGATAACTAAATAAATTCACCCAAGAAAGGGTCAAGACTACACTTGGATCCCAAACACCCAGGGTAGTCACTGGCTGGTAATAAGGACTTTCTACTGGCTTGAACCCACGTCCTTGAGTGATGTTCTCTATTGTTGTGGATACTTCTCTGTCCCCCTCATCTTTGTCTCATTTTCTGTGTGTACACAAGCTACTCAGGACTGAACCCAGGCCTACCATATACTATATAGCTTGAGCTACACCCCCAGCCCTACTAGAGGATTTCAGCAACCCCCCATCTACTGTATTTGTGGAATTCCTCCCACCCTTCACTCTTATCATCATATCACAGTCACAGTAATCAAAGACTTTTTTTTTTTTTTTGGTGTGTTTCTTTTGAGACAGGGTTTCTCCGAGTAGCCCTGGCTGTCCTGGAATTTACTCTATAGACTAGACCAGGCTGGCCTTGAACTCAGAAATCCGCCTGCCTCTGCCTCCCAAGTGCTGGGATTATAGGCATGTGCCACCACCGCCCAGCTTTTTCTTTCTTTCTTTCTCTTTCTTTCTTTCTCTTTCTTTCTTTCTTTCTTTCTTTCCTTCTTTTTCTTTTCTTTTCTTTTCTTTTCTTTTCTTTTCTTTTTTTTTTTACCTTTTAAACATGCCAAAGCCTGTCCCTTTCCTGTGGATAGCTTGCTTCTCTCAGGTAGCGAAGTCCTCACAAGACGCTCATATCGCCTTCCCTTCTTCAGGGAGCCACTTCCTTAGCACACTGTAGCTGTCCAATATCCTGTCATGTTGTAAGTCGATAGCAAAAGAGCCCACGTGTGGCATGTTTGTGTACCAGACTCTGTCATCAGACCTCTGTAATGCATTATTTTATTCCTCTGAAGTGTGTGCTCATGGCACTTGCTACTGTATCACTGCATTCATTTATTGACAAGGTTTTTCACACAGCGGCGGCTGACCTGAACCTGTGAAGTCTAGGATGACTTTGAACTCCTAATTCTCTTGAGTTCACCTCCAAGTGTTGAGATTTCAGGCATGCACCACTACACTCCGCTTTGGAAAAAGTAGGATTTGTGTACCCTGGTTGGTTCTTGTTTCTTTGGAATATTTCATCACTTTTTTCCCCCCTGTCAGGTTCTGCACAAGCATGACAGAACCCATTTGAACAGTTTTGAGCCCTCCACAGATTTCAAGTTTTAAGACTTGAGGAAGTGGACGTGTGTCCCTCCAGGAACCGGCAAGTGAGGGGCACATAGACGACGACTCGAGCTCGGCTTCTGCTTTTTTTTTTTTTTCCCTTAAATGCCCCCAGCTCTTGCTCTTGCCTGCCATTTCAGTCCGCCCGGCCGCCCGGGGGCGCCCGAGTACGCAGAGGGCGTTGCGGCGCCGCCCGATGTCCCGCCTTTGGCGGCTGCGCAGTGCGCACGTCAAAGCCGGGCTCAGGCCGGAGCTGGGCGCGGAGCGCCGGGAGCCGCGCGGCCTGAGAGAGTCCGGGGCTTCGGTAGCCGCGCGAAGGCTGAAGCAAACCTCAGAGGCAAAGGCAGTGCCGGACCTCACAGCCGCAGCCGCAGCCGCAGCCCGACCGAGCGCAGCAGCGCGGCGGCCACAGCAGGACACCCCTGGGCCACCGTCCGCCCGCGCAGCCGCCGCCGCCGCCGCGGGATCCCGTCGCCCGGAGCAGCTGCGGGCGGAGGACAACGGAGGGCCGGAGCGTCCGAGCCGCGCCGCGGGGACCGAGCGAGCAGCCCGAGGCGGCGGCGGCCGAGGACGGGGACGGAGACGACGCGGAGAGGGAGCTCCCCGGCCCGGCCCAGCCCCGTGAGTGACCCCCCGGCCCGGCCCTGCTCGCGACGCGGACGCCCGCCGGCTTCCGCCCGACCCGCCTCCATTTTCCCGGGTGGCGGCGGCGGGAGCGGGCCCGGGGCAGCCGGAGCTCTGGGCGCCGCCCTTGTCCTCGCTCCCGGTACTAGGCTCCCGGGGCCTGCCGGTCGGGACTGCGGCTAACCCGGGGAGAGCTGGCCCCCCGGCTAGCTGTCACTCCCGTCGCGCCGGGGGCTCCGAGCACCTAGCCCCGGACTCCGCGTAGCCTCCCTGTTAGCGGGACGCAGACACACTCTTTGTAGGGCCCCTTTCAGGAAAATGCCTAACTGATTTCTGGCTAGGAATTGTGCGGTCGGCGCGTTCCCGGGTTCGGTTGGAGCAATCCAAAGCGCCGACTGCGTGCCGGGTGCCGGTGCCGGTGCCGGAGCGACTCCGAGGTGAATCCGGCCCGGAGGTGCCCTCCCCCGGGCTGCTTTAACGCGGTGATGTGAGAGATAAGACCAGTACACAAATAGCTGAGATACCAGGCGGGAGGGGACAGATAAGTTCCGTTTAGGAACTACCAATTGCTGGAAAGGTGCTCCGGGGAGACGGGACCTGTCGATCGTTTCCGCCTTCCCACGAACCTGGGAGGCTTCCTGGGCGAGGCGGTGCTAAACCGGGTCTAGAAGGCTCGATTGGATTCGGGAGGAGAAGGGGGTTGCAGTGGAGAAGGGCGTGGAGGGGCAACAAAGCTGGAGGACAAAGGTACAAAGAGCACGCGAATGTTGTTGCTAATTCCATCACCGGGTGCCGCGATAGGTGGGGTAGACTAAAGAGGCAGTTGGAGTGAGATCTTTGAATGCTGTGGCGGAGGAGCTGTTTGAGCGACCTTCCACGGAAAACTTAGAACTCATTTTTCAGTGACTCATGAGGCCGGAAATGTATGCTAGGGCATATTAAAGGCGCTCTTGTGAAAGGCAGGCGAGCAGAGAAGGCCACAGTCAGGAGTTGACATTGTTTCTTAAATATAATGCAGTTTGAAGTCGATTTTGACAGCTTCCGGGATATTGAAGTAAATCTATGACCGAGCCGAGGGAAAATACCTTTTGCAGAAAGTGTCGCTAGATGCGTGCTTATCTGAAGTAATGAAAAGAGGTGCCTAAATTAACCACCTCTGCACACAAGGCATTCGTGTTGGTGAGTTCTCTAAAATTGCATCAGAACTTCTGGATCCCTGTGTTGGAATTGAAAATTAAACTGCGGATTTATAAAAAATAGTAGTAAAAACTGAACTGTTATCAACAGTCCAGACAGACAGTTGGACACATCATTTTCTGGAAAGGTAAAAATTTTCTTGTTAGTTTTTAGTTATGAAAATATTGGAGAGACAGGAGTTTAAGTTTTTAAGCTCTATTTTACAGGTTTTAAAAAATTAGCAAGTAATTAGTAACTACTAAAAGCTTACAATATGAGTTGTAAGAATTGCCTTAGGCCGGGTGGTGGTGGCACACACCTTTAATCCCAGCGCTTGGGAGGCAGAGGCAGGTAGGTGGCTTTCTGAGTTGGAAGCCAGCCTGGTCTACAGAGTGAGTTCCAGCTGGGCTATACAGAGAAACCCTGTCTCGAAAACAAAACAAAACAAAACAAAAAAAGAATTGCCTTAGAACTTATTGGTTTTGTAAGCGCTTATATGTACAAGGAAATATCTACTTTTTTCAGTCTTACATTTTTCTTTATCAAAGTAAGATCTAGCTGGTGGTGACCACTTTTAGCCTCTGCACTTTGGAGATGGAGGAATACTAGGCCAGCCAGATAGATCACAGTGAGAGACTTTGTCTTTTTATTTTAATTTTTAAAGTAAGATATACTCTTTGAAACATGGAAGTAGTAGTCCATCTTTCCTTTCTCTACTTCCCCCATCTCCCCCACCCCAACCCCATCTTTTGAAACAGTGTCTCACTGTGTAACTCAGGTCTTCCAGCCTGTCATCCTTAATTTGTGTTTCTAAGTGCTAAGATTACAAAATTGACTGGGGTTGGGCAGTGGTGGCGCATGCCTTTAATCCCAGCACTTGGGAGGCAGAGGCAGGTGGATTTCTGAGTTCGAGGCCAGCCTGGTCTACAGAGTGAGTTCCAGGACAGCCAGGGCTACAGGTTCTGGGAAAAAACCAAACCCACTTGTTTTGTTTTGTTTTGTTTTCAAGTTTTCTTAATCTGGTCTAGAACTAAGAAATCCCCCTGCCTCTGCCTCCCAAGTGCTGGGATTAAAGGCGTGTGCCACCACCGACTGGCTAGATTTTGTTGCTGTAAACATTTTTGCATATTTTTCTTTCTGGTCTTTTTCTATGTATATTTTCATAAAAATATATTATGTACATTCATTTATTTAATTCTTTGTTTATTGGCATTTTGAAACAGCCTCTTACTCTGGCCCAAGTTGTCCCGGAACTTGCTGTGGAGGCCAGGTTAGCTTCAAAATTTCAGATTGTTCTCCTAAGTGCTGGTTATGAACCAATGAAACCAGTCTGAAAGTTTTCTTAAATGTTTTGTTAGGCTTTTACCTGTCAAGGTTGCATTGTTACCTAAGGCTTCTTGTTAGAAGTCTGTTTATTAGCTTCTCTCATCAAGGTTTGGACCTAATTGCTGCTTATTGAATGTATTTTGTTTGGTAGAGTACATGTATGTGATCATGAGGAATGGAGAAGAGCACACAGACCTCTACTGTGTGAGCAGAAGTACTCTTAGAGGGCACTGAGGGGCTTGAGAGGTGGCTCCAAGGTGCTCCTGCAGAGGACCTGAATTCTGCTGCTGCTGGGTTCCCAGCATCCAGTTTAGTTCACCACTTTCTGTACAGCTCCAGTGACTTCACACACTCCTGTCTTCCAATGGCACATGAACTCATGTTCATATACCCACATGTGTACACAATTTTTTATTTGAGGGGGGGGAGTTTCAAGACGGGGTTTCTGTGTTTAGCCCTCCCAGGTGCTGGGATTAAAGGAGAGTGCCACCACTGCCCTTCATGTGTACACAGTTTAAAAAGAAAATTAAAGGACACGGTGAAAAGATTATATTCATACCCAGTGTATAATCTGTTGTGGCCCTACCTACCCTCTGCTCTACTACTAAAAAATAGTCTATCTAGACTCTCCACAGAGCTAGCTACTTTTTGGTCATGACATCAGAAGTCAGGCTAAATTTTTGTTGTTTTGGTTTTTTGAGACAGAATTTCTCTGTGTAGCCCTGGCTATCTTGGAACTCATTTTGTAGACCAAGCTGGCCTCAAACTCAGAGATCACCTACCTTTTGTTCCCAAGTCCTGGACTTAAAGGCCACTACCACCCAGCTTTGTTCCTATATTTTTGAGAAAGGTCCGATTCAGTACCCCAGACTTATCTGAACTTATGATAATCTTTCTGCCTGAGCTAGATACTGGAATTACAGTTGTGTTCACCATATCCTGCAGATTTGAATTTTCAGATGACTAATATGAAATAGCTTAAAAAGCCCAGTTACTTATTGGGTTTGACTTTATAATTTGTTTTATGTGAATCTCTTGTATATTGCAAATATATACAGTATAGCGTCTTGGTTATTTTCCAATACTCAGAGCTTTTCTTTTGGCCCATTTTTGTTAAGTATAGATTTTTGTAGCAATTGCTATTTGTTACCAAGAGTGTAATTTTCCTGAGAAAGTTGATCACGGACTGTTGATACTTGTTCTGCTGGCCTTATAAATATTTACATATAAACAGACCCATAAATTCCCCCTCCCTACAAGCATAAACATAAAATTCAGTAGTAGATTAGAATTTCAGGTGGTGTCTTTTGGTTACCATTATTCATATATGTAGGTTATCTTCTTTTGTTGTTGGGTTTTGGGATGTTTGTTTGTTTGTTTGTTTGGTAGGGTGTTTTGCTTTGTTTTTGTTTTTTGAGACAGGGTTTCTCTGTAACCTTGGCTGTCCTGTAACTCAAGATGAGGACCAGGCTATAGACCAAGGCTGGTCTTGAACTCACTCATTGCCATTAGCATCTTGTGTGCACACACATATGTGTTGGTGTGTATGGTCCTCTGCTGTGCCATGTTTATCTTCCAGAACTTACATGTATAGTGTCATTTTAACTTCCCCAGGAAGAGGAAGATAGACTTGGGATCTATAGTAGCTGTGAATTTAAACTGGCAGACAAGGGAGAATGGCATGCTGAGAATTGCAAGAGGTCAGTCAGGTGTGAAAGTAGCCCTAAAGGAGAGTGTTTGTAAAGCCTGCTCATGCCTTTTGTGTTGGCTGTGTCCAGCACTTACCTATTCTTTGATTATTTCTTCTAACTTGAAACCTTATTACTCTTAATAAATATTCAGATTCCCAAGTACATTGTTTACTTTTATGTTTGCTTGTTTATGTGTATATTTTGGGGGGAGTCCGGGCAGGGTCTCGTAGCCTAGGTTGTAACCTCAGTTCACTGTTGGGAGACCAGCTTAGTTTCCAGTGCATTGTCTTCCTCCCTTACTTTCCCAGGTACTGGCTTATGGGCATGTATCACCACACTTAATTCTCTGTGTGTGGTATGTGTTGTGCATTTTCAGGGCATTTTACAAAGAAAGAAAACCGAGTTAACCAATGTTTAGTGGCAGCCTGGTTTTATTGAGTAATATTCTTTGCAGCATTATCCGGTGGGTACATTGTTTAAGACCAAGGAAGTACAGTAATGTTAAAACTCATTGATTAATTTTGATAAAATGTTTGCCTGGGAAACAAAACATAGGTTTTGTGGCTTGCTGTTAAGTTTCTACTTTATAGCCTTGTCTAATGGCCAATACCTTGCCTTCTAATAGGGCGCTGTTAATTATACTGGTCATAGTTCTTCCTCCACAGATTACAAACTTGCTATATTAAGCACAGGGGAAACAGCCTGAGCAGGTTGTAGTTTACAAGTTTTTGTGGCCCTCTCTTGGGTTCATGGGATATGGAGAGCAGGATTAATCTCGGGGTTAAAAGCATTCTGCTTGGACTGGGATCCTTAATCTCTTACAATGGGTTCTCTAACCCCAGGCAAGCTCCTGAGCTCCCTTTTAGTTTAGGTTCCTCTGATAGGAATGGTATGATTACATTTAAGAGGCTTGTAGGGGTACTAGACTTGTCATGCACTAACTGTTCAGATGTCGTAAGTTTTGTAATGGCAATAATAGACTGTTCTGGGTGGAAGAAACTTTAGAACTTCAGAAACAAGCCAGGCGGTGGTGGCACACGCCTTTAATCCCGGCACTTGGGAGGCAGAGGCAGGCGGATTTCTGAGTTCGAGGCCAGCCTGTTCTACAAAGTGAGTTCCAGGATAGCCAGGGCTATACAGAGAAACCTTGTCTCGAAAAACAAAACAAAGAACTTCAGAAACAATCTAGTCAGAATGGCTCTTTCTGCATATGGAAACACTGAAGCCCACTGTAGCTGAAGGCAGTGTTTGGCTAACTTTGCAGGCAGTGTTCTGTAAAGTGCAGCCACTTGCCCAGGGTTGTACAGCCGATGAGCTGCAGGACTGGAACTGGAGCTGGCTCTCTTTGTTCTTCATTTAGATTACTTGAGTGGAATTTTTGTACTTTATGCAGTAATGTCATTAGAGTCTGTTTTTTAAACATTAACAGAAATTATATTCAGTATATATTAAATGGTGTTTAACACATAATAGGCATTTTTGTTCTAGCATACTATGTTTGGAGTAGCAGTCTGAAGATTAAAGGTGAAATAGAGATCAGGGCTACTATTGCATGTAGACATGTTAGAGGAACATCTGAGGTGGGTAGTGCCGTCCCGTCATCATTACAGATGGAAACCAAAGGGAGGCTTATCCAAGGTCTACAGGTACTGCAGTTGAGCTGGGACTAGAAACCAGGTCTGTCTTACTTCAAACAAAGCAGGAACTCTCTGGACTGTGCACTACTTCATCATCTGAAATAGTTTGTTTTCAATAGTAGGGGTTTGGTTTCTTGTTGAGGATTTTTGAGTTAGTGTTTTATAAAGGTTTATAAATAAAGGCAGTTGAGGATTTTTAATAGATTTCTAAACAGTAGCCACATTTTATAATCCAAAAAAGATGATTTATTTTAAATGCTTGAGCTGTATAGTTATAATTGCTTAGTAGTTTATAGTTTATGCAGGCCAGCAGGTAGCATTTTTTTTTTAAATGTTACTCCTACTTTGAGGATGGGAGGAGGCATGTGGATAATAGACAGGGCTGGGTTCTGAATGGGGTGAATAATGTTGTAGCTCTGGGCTTCAGTCATTGTTGATTCTACCAGGAGGCCTAGGTTGGAAGCCCCTAGAGTCTAGATTGCTCCTGTTTTCTGTGATCATGTGTGGGGATGTGACTTGCCTTTTTTCCCTCTGAGGTTTGGTTTGTGGTCGTGAAGTCTGTTCCTTTATGAGAACTTGAAGACAGTGACTGCACTTGAACATTTTTTTTCCAGTTGGTCAGGTTTCTGGAGTTACTTTACAATATTTAAGTAGTCTGCATAAGGTAAACAAAAAAGTCTATTTTCTAATTTTCTACTTTGTACTTACAAAATGTTGAGAACTAATGTTACGTGGTAGTAAAGTACAAGTTCAGTAAGTCAGATCAGGGGTAACAAGTTCTAAAAGTGAGTAACATTGTCACTGTGAGCTGTCTGGGGAGAAAGGAAGACATGAACCAAAGGCCCTGAGAGGAAAGGAAGGACCACATGTGCAGAATCCAGTCGGAGACAGCAATATACTGTGGTAAAAGACAAGGGGACACTCACCAAGTAGCAGCTCCTCAGATGGCTTTTGCTTGACTCACATGTTATATATTGTTTTAAATGCCTGGCTTCAAGAAATTGTTTACCTAAATAATTCTTTTCTGCTTTAATAGCAAACTATGCGCCAGTTGATCTGCTAGATACTCCTGGTAGGCGTGCAGGCAGGCATACTTGGCTCACCAGTGTAATCTATGCAGATTTTCTGGTTCTTATCTCTTTACAATCATAGCTTTATCATTTGTTCAGCCTTTGAGTTATGCTTGCTATAGAAGTTGTAAGTTGTTTGGAATTAAAAGATTGTTTGTTTTTTGTTTTTTGTTTGTTTTTCGAGACAGGGTTTCTCTGTGTAGCCCTGGCTGTCCTGGAACTCACTCTGTAGACCAGGTTGGCCTTGAACTCTGAAATCCACCTGCCTCTGCCTCCCAAGTGCTGAAATTAAAGGCATGTGCTACCATCGCCTGGCTAAAAGTTTCTGGTTTTTTTCTCACTTTTGAAAAATTAAGGTCTCTCCAGTTTGTACTTTTAGGAAACAAGATGTTTCTGTAAATAATAAATGATCCAGGCATATGATATTGTGATGAAATTTGTAGTCAGTAGAGATGAACTGCTCAACTAGAGTATATTTTCCTGTTCACTTATCTGTGTTGTATTTGCACTTGAAAGGGTTTACATAAAAGAGACTTTGGTAGAAAGTTAAAGGAACTCCTACCCCTTTTCCTGTAAGTTTACTAAGTCTTTTTGTAGAGTTGTCTTTTGATAGATCAGTAACTCTGTTATGATCTTTGGTTGGGGGGGTGGGAAGTGGAGCAGGATCTCATGTCCAAACTGGCCTTGCATTTTTCTGTATAGCTTAGGATGACCTTATATTCCTGATTTTTCTGCTGCTGCTTTCCAGGTTGGTTACAGGCATAAGCCAATTTGTTTAGTTTGTTTTATTTTAATAATTGATCCCAGGACCTCATGTATTCTGAGTGGACATTCTATTACTGGGTGTTAGTCCTTAGCCCCAGACTTTTTTGGGGGGGGGGGTGTTGTTTTTTGAGACAGGATTTCTCTGTGTAGCCCTGGCTATCCTGGAACTCACTCTGTAGACCAGGCTGGCCTTGAACTCAGAAATCCGCCTGCCTCTGCCTCCCAAGTGCTGGGATTAAAAGGCATACGCCACCACTGCCCAGCAGGTTTTTATTTTTGAAGGTGATTATTTTTCTGCAGAGCTTGTCAGAGAAAAATAGTGTCCGTTATGACCTTTTCCAGCGGTACCATACTGGGCAGTAGTACTTCCCAACTTGCTAAGGTTATTTGGTCTTGCTGTCCCTTTCCCTGGGAAGACTGACAAAGACCTTAAAATAGGTTCCATCAGGGATAGTTTGAAAAATGTTCTCTTTGCACGCTTACTGATTTATTTTCATGCATTTATTTTTCTTACTAAATTAACTTTTTTTTTTTTTTTAAATAGCAGTCATGCTTTGTTCTTCTGCCTGATCTGAAACTTAACAGGTAGACTAGATTGGCCTAGAACTTTTGGCAGTTTTGTTTCTTGCTTCCTGAGTGCTGGGATTACAGGTGTGTGCTACCATACCCAGCTGGAAGGTGATAACTTTTTATAGAGTTAAATTTGTTATTTTAAAATGAGTATTTTGTCTGTATATATGTGTAAGTACCATATGCATACCTAGTGCCAATGGAGACCAGAGGTGTCAGTCAGATCCACTAGGGCCAAAGATACAGCTGGTGTGAGCCACCATGTGGATGCTGGAAGTGGAATCCCGGTCCTCTGGAAGAGCACTGTACCATATGTACAGTGCATGAAGCAGTTTTTAAACCTTAGTGTGGGTGGTGTTCTCCAGTATTCTGATTTGTTAATGCCTGTTATGAGCTATTAGCAATAACTCGCCATGCTACTGAAGATACTCTCTTAGGGTACACTGATTTATCATCGCAGGAGATAAAAGAATGAAGCTGTACCAGAGAGACAGTCCTATAAATGAAATAGCTGAAAAGCCCAGTGTTAATAGGGCCATAAGAGAGGCTTAAGTCCCACTTATATGCTGCTGGGGATCATATTGTATGCCTGTCCGTAAAATAAGAGTGGACTGATGTCTGTAAGGAAGTTGTGGAAGTTCAATAGGAAAATGCTGCGAGTCTGGTATGCTCCCAGTTCCTAGTACATGGTAGCTATCATGATGACTGAAGCTCTCAGAGCTTTGCTTCTGTGCACTCTGTACTTTCAGCGATACTTTATGACTCTGGAAATGCTTTAAGTAGCCAGCAGTGAACCTGGACTCTTGGTCTGTAGTTGAATGTGTCATTTGTTGTGATGTCAGTAGAAAGGACATACTTAAAGTTTTTACCTCCTAGTTATGAGCTTTTTGGTACAGTATTGCACAATTAAAAGATTTCTTTTACACAATTACTTTCTTTTTTTAATATTTTTTAATGTTAATTTTTTATATATAAATATACTGTAGTTGTCTTCAGACGCACCAGAAGAGGGTGTCAGATTTCATTACGGTGGTTGTGACCCACCATGTGGTTGCTGGGATTTGAACTCATGACCTTCCAAAGTGCTCTTCCCCCCTGAGCCATCTTCCCACCACCCCCCCATCCTGAAACTCACTCTGTAAACCAGGTTGGCCTCGAACTCAGAAATCCACCTGCCTCTGCCTCCCAAGTGCTGGGATTAAAGGCGTGCACCACCACCGCCCGACTGGTAGTTCTTTATTTAATGACTTTATGTGCATTGGTGTTCTGCCTTTATGTGTGCCTGTGTAAGGATATTGGGTTCCCTGGAACTAGAGTTTACAGACAGTTTGTGAGTTGCCATATTGAGAATTGAACCCCAGTTCCCTGGAGGATCAGCTAGTGCTCTCAACCACCCAGCTATCTCCAGCTCCATTTTTATTTTTTGTATTTTTAATTCCCTAAAAGAAAAATAAAAGTTGGTGTTTATCCCCATTTCTACAGGTTATTTTTAGTTCTCCAACTTAAAGTATTTCTGCTGCCACTAAGGCCTTCCCCCAAGAAGAGAGACATTTAGAAGAGGTCAGTAATGGTGGAGGCCAAGTCAACTATTATGTTTATATGACCCATGACATATTTGAGTTTTTCCCCACTTGATTTTTTCCAAACACTTTAAAAATTATGTTTCGTAACAACCCCTCCCCCAAATAAAAAAGGTCAGGTGTAATGGGACACTTCTTTAATCCCAGCACTTAGGAGGCAGGCTGATCTCTGTGAGTTGGAAGCCTGCCTGGTCTTAAAAAAAAAAATTGTTTCAGCTATAGTGTATTTGAATGTAGGTGTGTGCACATAAGTACAGGTGCTTCTAGGGGGTGGGGTAAAGAAACCCTTGGACCTAGAGTTAAAGGAAGTTGTGAGTCACCTAACATGGGTGCTGAGAACTAAATTTAGGTTCAGGCACTCTTAACTGCTAAGCCATCACTCCAGACCCCTGGTGAACAGTTTTTATGCGAGTTTTGGTGTACCTGAAAAAGGGCTTCTCTGTTAATTAAGTACAAGTAGTTAGTGGAGTCACTAGTCTAAAGTATACCAAAGGTCCTAACAAAAGAGCTGCTGTAGCCCATGCCCTTTGCACATGCCAACTCTCTATGAAAAAATAGCTCATGAATTCTGTGCTAGTGTAAGCAGGAAGAACAAGATTAAAAGTAAATAATTGCCAGCCTACACAAGTGGCCAGTTTTTGGTCCATTGTCAAGACCTATATACGTAGGCACGTATTCAGCCCATTTATAAGAACCCAGTATTTTCAGGTGTTTAATCAGTGAAATGACAGCCTCAGTTATTAATCTAGAAAGGGTTCTGCATTCAGAACTCTGGGGCAGAGCCTAACTGTGTACATGCAGTAGGGGTCTTTTTGTGTTCACAAGAGAATGGGTTGTAGACCCATCCTGGAGCAGAGCCAAGCCTCCTGGCCCAGCTGCGTATTACCAAGTTACCATCAGTGCTGGTTAAGGAGCTGAGAAGTGAACTCTTGGAAGGCAAGAGAAGTTCAAGTACTGTTCTTCCTCAGACAGGAAAGGTAAACTGCACAAGCCTCAGAGCCAGAACTTGGTGTGATTGCTGGAGGCCATGGCCAGATGTTGGTTCCTAGAAGCTCCAGACCATTTATTAGATAACGTCTTTCTTTCAGGACCCTAAGTAAGGAAAACCTTCAGACTGCTTTAAGTTGGACTATTTTTGATGTCTAATTGTGCTAGTTAAATTTTGGGGGTTTTGGTTTGTTTGCTTGTATTTGTTTTTGTTGTTTTGGTTTGGTTGTTTTGTTTTGTTTCAACTTGTTATAAGCTAGAATTATTTGGGAAGAGGGAACCTCAACTAAAAAAAATACCCTCATCAATCACATTGGCTTTAGTAAAAATCCTGTGAGGGATTTTCTGGATTCCAGACTTAGGCAGGTGGATCACAAGGTTGATTGTAACCAGCCTTGGTTACAATGAGATTTTTACCTCTAAAAAGAAAATCTTCAGGGCTGGTGGGATGGCTCAGCGGGTAAGAGCACTGATTGCTCTTCCGAAAGTCATGAGTTCAAATCCCAGCAATCACATGGTGGCTCACAACCACCCATAATGAAATCTGACACCCTCTTCCGTGTACTCATTTATAATAATTAATAAGTCTTTAATATTGCTATTCTTTCCCTTTATGTACCATGCTGGTCGTGGTAGCAGGCAACAGGAGAGTTGTTTCTAAGCACTCATGCTCAGGAAGAACTGTCTAGTTAGCACTCTCATCATGAAGAATGCTAGACAGAGAAAGCCCGAGGCTAAGTATCCACTGGTGCTAGGCCCACCCAGGCTCCGTGGCTTACATCCTAAAACTCCTGTTGCATTTCTCTGTCTGTGTGACTAGAAGAATAATGTAGGGCTTGCTGTGAGATACAGGTGAGATGAACAGAACAGCACACAGTATCTACCAGTTGTTACCCTCTTGTTCTCTGTCTAACTAAACTTGCTGGTATTTTATAGTTTCTAGAACCATTTTGGTAAGTGCTGGGATTATCAGCATTGTGCACTATACCTAGCTAGTTAGTAAACTAGTAAAACCAAGTTCTGCTCAGTAGCTATATTTTATACAGAGATAGATATTTCATTTCTTGTTAGCAGTATTATAAAAGTAAGGACAAAAATACTCAGACTATGGAAAAATGAAATCTCTAAGAAATATTTGGGATCACTGAAAAAAAACTAAAGCATGACTTAAGAGTTACTGTGTCTTCGATGAGCGGTGGTGATGCGCGCCTTCAACCCAGCACTTGGGAGTTCCTGTGCTCTCAAGTGGAAAGACTATAAGCAAGAAATCCCTCACCAGTGTATTGCTGGCCAGAGTATACTCTCTCTCTCTGTAGCCCTGGCTGTCCTGGAACTCACTCTGTAGACCAGGCTGGCCTCGAACTCAGAAATCCGCCTGCCTCTGCCCCCCAAGTTAAAGGCCTGTGCCACCTCTGCCCAGCGCTAGAGTATGCTCTCAAGGTTTATTGTTATTATTATTTTTTTAAAGATTTATTTATTTTATGTATATGAGTACACTGTAGTTGTACAGATGGCTGTGAGCTATCATGTGTGTCGCTGCTGGGAATTGAACTCAGGACCTCTGCCGGCCCTGCTTGCTCCAGCATAATTCACTGTAGCTGTCTTCAGACACCAGAAGAGGGCGTCCGATCTCATTATGGGTAGTTGTGAGCCACCATGTGGTTGCTGGGATCCGAACTCAGGACTTTCAGAAGAGCAGTCAGTGCTCTTAACCCGCTGAGCCATCTCGCCAGCCCTATTGTTATTATTATTAAATTGTATTTAGTATACGTACATTCATGTGTATTGTGTAAGAGCTTGGATGCACATGCCATGTCATGCCTGTGGGGACCAGAGGACAGCTCGGATGACTTGGTTCTCCTTCCACTGTATGGGTTCTAGGGATCAAACTCATACTGAACCACCTCAGTAAAGCCAGCTTATAGAACTCAAGATACTTAGGAACTTGTATCAATGGCTACAATCACAGTAGTGGGATGGAGAAAGGATTTAGGGGTGGAGGGAGGTATGTGTTACCCTGGCTATTCTGAAACTAACTCTGTATATAAAGGCTGGCCTCTAACTTAGATCCGCCTTCCTCTGCATACCAAGTGCTGGGATTAAAGGGCTCTACCACACCACACCTGGCCCTGAGAGAGTATTGAGTAAGAAACTTTTAGACAGTTGTTGTTGAAGAGAGATCATGGAAAAAATATAGTCAAGTCAGTGCAGATCTGAGGGCTCACAAGAAAAGTTTGCTAAGGATGCCTAAGACTCTGGATTCAGTTCCCAGCACCACCAGAAAAAAAGTGCAAGTACCATGAGGAAAATAATAATGAAGTGTGCCTGAAAATGGCATTTAGTTCACCATCCAGGATGGATGTCTGCTGATGGGAGATTGAAGAATTGGGACATGTGCCTCAAGGGGAAAATTTAATGCAGTCTACCATGGGGGTGGATGGATGTTGATGAGAGATTGAAGAGTTGGACATGGGTATGTTCTCCTGTAAACATAAGGAATTATATTTGCCAAGGGAGAGTTGTCTTTCATTACTGAGAAATTCTTAGGCACAAGTGACCCTGTGGAGGGTGCTTTTGCTCTTGCTTGATCTAATGTGAACAGGAACAGAGTGGGAACCTTGGCTAGATCAAGATAGCAGGAGGTAAAAGACCCTTATTTGTCAGAGAAAAGTATGAATTTGTGTTTGTCCTCACATAGTTGCTCAGTTAATCTCTGTTGGTTCCGAATTGTTCTGGTTTAGAGGACAGTATCATGCTACCATTTATTGATACAAGAGTATAACTGTCTCTACCTAGTTTGACTCTAAGGACTAATTCTGGAGTCCACTCACTCACAGGTCCTTTGACAACAAAGTAGTTTTTAAGAGATTTACTTTTCTCAGAATGAAAGCTGTGTTGTCACAGTACATCTAACTATAAAATTTTCTGCCCTGAGTCAATCTTTGTTTTTTTTGTTTTGTTTGTTTTTTGAGACAGTGTTTCTCTGTACAGCCCTGGCTGTCCTGGAACTCACTCTGTAGACCAGGCTGGCCTCGGAACTCAGAAATCCACCTGCCTCTGCCTCCCAAGTGCTGGGATTAAAGGCGTGTGCCACCACTGCCAGGCCAATCCCAACTTTTTATTGTGGGTGCTGGGGATCTCTACTCAGGTTCTAGTATTTGCATTTTACTGAAAGAGCCATCTTCCCTTTGTGTTTATTTCAAACTCCCATCTTCCAACTTACCATAGAAAACAAGATAAGAAACTGTAGGAAAACAGGAAAAATTAACTCTTAGGTCAGGGTTAATATACAAATAAACATCTGTTTTGTGTACTGCCTGGTGAAATCCCACATTTGGCTTTGAATAGAGTAGCTAGAATAAGGAGTCAGTTCCAAGACAGTGTAAGACACAAGCTGGTCACCTAAGAGATAGACGCCTGACATTTTCCAGGAATTAAGAAGGTCAGTATAGCTGGGCAGTGGTGGTTCATGCCTTTAATCCCAGCACTTGGGAGGTAGAGGCAGGTGGATTTCTGAGTTCAAGGCCAGCCTGGTCTACAGAGTGAGTTCCAGGATAGCCAAGGCTATACAGAGAAACCCTGTTTAAAGAAAAAAACAAAACAAAACAAACAAACAAAGGTCAGTATAGTGTCTACAAATGAGCTACTTAGGTTTAAGAAATTTTAGTTTAAGACCTAAAAGATAATATTGGCCCAGAGTGCAGTATTACTAAATCATTATTTTTCTGAGTGGTCTCAACCCACTTGGGATTCTTCCACTTTCACCTGTAGTTCTGGGATTGTAGGCATGTACCACTGTACCATGTTAAAGTCATTGATTTCCTGATGCTCTGAAGCTGTCATAGTGGCCTTGTAATAATGCCGCCAAACATCTTATTAGACACCAGAAAGGTTCGAGGTTATAATCTCAGGTAACTGCTCTGGCTTTAACAATTGGCTAATCCTAGTGGAGAGCACTAATAGCTGCCTCTGAAAAGTAAAGAACTTACCCAGGGCTTGGTTGCAAATCTAAATACCTACATTGATTTGGAAGCCAGTAAAAATGCCAGATGACTTGGCATATGCCAGCAATCCTAGTATTTGGGAAACAAAGGTAAGAGGACAAGGAGTGTGAGTTAGCTTACGTTACATGTTACATAAGACTTACAGATTATGTTCTGTCCATGACATAGGAACAAAGTGTTAAGACTGGAGCAGACTGACCTCTTACTCCAGAACTTCTACCACAAAGTTTGAAAGCTTTCAGTACCATAGCCATGCCTTTTCTATCAGAAGATGCTTCTGAGCTTGTATTGTTCTTCTCCCATTGTTTTGAAACAAGTTCACCCTATTTGCTTCACTCCTAGAACACCTGTAGGAATCCAGTTTTAATCGTTTAATTTCCTGTTCAAACCACTGTGATTCTGATATTTCAGTTAGCAATAATCTCAGTATTTGGAGGAAGTGAAAGAAAAATTTAAAAAGATGCTGGGCATGATGGTGTGTGCCTTTGATCACAGCATTTGGGAGGCACAGGCAAGCAGATCTCTGAGTTCCAGGGAAAATGGGATATCAAAAAACTAAAAAATAAAATAAGAAATTAGAAAATCAATCAAGTTGGAAGATGTGAGGTATCTGCATGTGGATGATAATCTGTGTGGTTGAGTTGCTCCTTTGTGTGGGACAGCACCCTCGGGTATTCGGTCACTGTAGTCACTTGGTAGCATTCCACTTTTGAAATAGTGAAGGAAACATTAAGTTCTGTGTTGAAAATGTGTAGAGGACAAAGTTTTCAATGTAAGTAGCTCTTCCTGGTTGGAGTGTCTCTCAGCTGCTGTGCTCCCTTGGCTGTTAAAAGCTATTGCTTCCTCATTTTAGATAGAGCTTTCAGATGAAAAGGCAGATTTTCCAGTTTGACTGTATAGTGCTGTCAACACATCAGGAGTGAGTGGAATGTTCTTTGAGCAATAAAAGAAGGCATGTGGCCATTCTGTAACAGCACTTGGGCTTCTCAACTTTTGCCTACCCTTCCACTCCATACTTTATTACCCACAGAGCTGAAAAAAAAATTACAAAATTTGTTTCCATATCAGACTTTAGACTGTGGCATCTAGCTCTTTAGCCAATTGTAATAGATCTTCTGGGTTTCCTTCAAAAGTATCAGTATCTAAGAGCCAGTTCCGGGAGCATCATCTCCTGATGCCTGCCTGCATGCCTTTAGCATGCAGTGCTCCATGCTGTCCTCTGAACTTGGTATTGATGAGAGTTTCCATTAGGATAGATTTTAAGTCTGCTCTGTGTACCTATCTTATTAGTCTGCTTTGCATCGTGAGCTCATCCTTTTAGATCCATGAGCTGAGTTATTTGTGTGTAGTGGAACTCATTTCCTCTAAAACACATGCAGCCACTTTGTGTGGTCCTGCCAGCGAGTTGACAGCTGCAGTCTAGTTGCTTCTCTGATGTTAAACACTATTTAGCCTCACTGTTTTCATTGAGAACTCTCCTCTCAACCTAAGATCAAGCCTTCCTAAACCAGTTAATGTGTTGACAAAGAAGCTAGAAAGGATGTGGTGTCTGGGTAGAAGAAAGGGCATCTTTGGTAGTATGTTCTACATCGGCGGTTCTCAGCCTATGCGGTTCTCAGCCTATGCGGTTCTCAGCCTATGCGGTTCTCAGCCTATGGGTCACGACCCCTTTGAGAGTTGCATATCAGGATGTCCTGCATATCAGATACTTTCATTATGATTCATAATGGTAGTAAAACTATAGTTACAAAGGAACAACAAAATAACTTTATGGTGGGGGGTGATCACAGCATCAGGAACTGTGTTAAAGGTATGCAGCATTAGGAAGGTTGAGAACCACTCTTCTACATGACCCACACGCCGTCTAAAGTGCCATGCATTTGTGCATTCTGTCTCCAAAGATTTCTGCTGAAAAAAGTTTATTTACACTAAATACTACTATTTGACAGCCTTTGGGCAGTTACAAAGAAAACAAACCTGCAGATCTCCAACTATGGTGGTGCAGCTTGGGCTGGCTCTGTGGTCTGTTTGTGCTTTTGTGGGCATTTGGCCAGAATAAAAATAGTAATGCCAGACCTTGAAGGAGAGTGATTTTCCAGGTTTATATATCTGATTTTGTAGACATTTAAAGCTGTGAGTTTAAATTTTTTTCAAAATATAGTTCTTTATCAGAGTAACTAAAGGCAAATTTAGAAATTACTTTTTACAAATATGACTTTTTAAAGCCACCAAATTTCTAACACATCATTAATTCTTCAACCTAAAGGGAATTTTCCGAAAGGTACTTTTGTCTGACCATACTTGAGATTTGTGTCAAGTTTTTCTCATCTGTTTACAGTTCAAGTTTGAATATTTCGTTGTTCTTCAGGAATTTGCTTTCTAAAGGGCAGGGTTGGCTATTTGCTTTTCTTATTTACAAAAATGTGGGTGAGACCACGGTGTTTGTTCATGATCATATGGACTGTGTTTGCACAGCCTTGTGGCAGAGCAAGTAAAGTTTACCCTGAAAAAGTAGATGGCAGTTTCATTATTTAAAAAAAAAATAATCCTATTCCTGTACTGGTTTATTATATGTGTATGTATGTCTCACTTTGCACATGTCAAGGTCAGAAGGACAACTTGTTAAGAGTGGGTTCTACTATCTGGGTTCTGTGGATTGCACCGTCAGGCTTGGTGGCATATGCTTTTACCCACTGAGTCATCTCATTGGGCCCGTTTGTCATACTGTTTTTATTTTATATGTACAAGTATTTTGCCTACAATATGTGTATGTACTATGTGGGAACCTGGTGTCTCTCAACACTAAGAAAGTGTCAAATCTCCAGGAGCTGGAGTTAGAGTTGGTTGTGATCCACAGTATGGGTACTGGGAGTTAAACCCACACAATCTGCAGAAACAGCAAGTGCTCTTAACTGCTGGGCCATCTATCAACCCCAGATTTCTCTCTCTCTCCTTTTAAAAGATTTATTTATTTATTATATGTAAGTATACAGTAGCTGTTTTCAGACACACCAGAAGAGAGCATCAAATCTCATTACAGATGGTTGTGAGCCACCATGTTTTTGCTGGGATTTGAATGCAGGGCCTTCGGAAGAGCAGTCAGTGCTCTTAACCACTGAGCCATCTCTCCAGCCCCCGGTTTCTCATTTTTAAATGTGAAAATTAGTTAATTTTCTTACTAAATTATTTCTTAATAAATTACATCTACTGTTTATAAAATCACATTTTTTTGAAATTGATTCTAAAATTATAACTGTAGCTTTTAATTCTTTAACATATCTATGAATCATTTTAGATAGGACTAAAAATAGTAAATCCATATTAATTTTAAAAGTTAGAAAAAGCAGTCAGTTATGTATTATAGTTGTTTATAAATAATAATTTGTAGTATGTAAATATAATTTCCAGTCTCAAATTATATGAGTTCTTTATCTTGTAATAGTTTGAGAAGTCCTGCATTTCAAAGCTTTTTTTTTTTTTTAAGATTTATTTATTATTATATGTAAGTACACTGTTGCTGTCTTCAGACACACCAGAGGAGGGCGTCAGATTTCATTATGTGTGGTCGTGAGCCACCATGTGGTTGCTGGGATTTGAACTCGGGACCTTTGGAAGAACAGTCAGTGCTCTTACCCGCTGAGCCATCTCACCAGCCCTCAAAGCTTTTCAGATTGACTTATAAAGAAATTTTATTTAAATGTTGCGTATACATACAGTGTGCATGTGCATACCACATGCTTATCATCAGCAATCACTGAGACCAGAAGATGTTGCCATTGGAGTTGTGAGCCTCCTGGCATGAGTGCTGGGAACCTAGCTCAGAGAGGCAGCTGGGAAGTTTCTTAATGTTCTAAGCCATCTTTCTAGACCCCGCAGATTAATTTCCAGCCTTTGTTTTGGTTATTGCAGGTTTCACTAGTAGATTAAGAAATTACTTTAGTGAATTACCACCAGCCTTTAGAAGAAGGGAGTAGGGTGGAACAAAATAAAACAGAATACAAGTAAAATTATGAGAAATTTACTGAAATATACAGTATAATTTTACCAATTAGCAATAAGTACTGTTTGGTGATATTGGTTGGTTGGTTAGGTTTTTGTTTGGTTGTTTTTTGTTGTTTCTGTTTTGTTCTTCCTTTTTCCTTTTAGTTCTTTCCAAGCTGACCGTGGAACTCGATGGCTGAGAATGAATTTGAATTCCTGATCCACTGCCTTTATCTCTCAAGTGTTAGAGTTACAGGTTTATGTCACTGTACTCTTCTTATTGTATAAATGTGTGTTGTGGGCTTAAAGAAATCTGTAAGCCTCCATTGGTAACAGGAATAAAGTTAGATGTCTTAGGTCTTGTAAGTCACTACCCAGGAGAGACTGACTGCAGACTTGAGTTGGAAAGCTCCAGTACTGTGTCTTGCCTGGGTTTGTGTCTTTAACTGAAAGTAAAGGAAGACCTGTGTGATTTAGTCAGCAAAGTTATAGTTGGCAGGAATTCGATAGAAGAAACTACTAATACAATAACTGACAGAATCAACATTCAAGAAAAATTTTGAGGTGAGGGGGTGCCTTTGTGTCTGTCTGCATAAATGGAGGACAGAGGGCAGCTTTGGAAGTCAGTTCTGTCCTTCCACCAGCTCAGGTTGTTATTTTGGCAGCAGGTGTCTTTCTGCTGAGCTGTCTCATTGTTCTCTCGATCACATACACACCCTAACTTAAATGTACTGTATATTGGATCTACAGCAGAAGAAATTTAGTAGAAGTAATGCTCATTCCTACAGGCTTTCCCAAATGGAGCAGTAAACAGGTGAGGATGTAGAACACTCAGGAAAGACTGGAGTTGATGGCATTGCTCAGGAAGTTTATCAGCTGCATTCTTAGACTATTGATATTTATGCTGGTCAGATCGATCACGTATGTGGAGTTGAAAGTTTGATCCACCACACTCTGACAGGTGAAGACATGCAGAATAGTTGTGGAAATCCCAATTGTGCCAGCTGCCTCTGCGCTCATTTTTGCCTGTAACCAAACTTGAGCTGGATGAACTTTAGAGGAATTCTGTTGCTAACTTGGCTATTTTGTGCAGATAGCATGTGCACACATTCCTACCTTATTTATTTATAAAGCCCTGGGGTTTGAATTTAGGGCTTCAAACAAACCAAACTAGCACACTGACAACGTGCTTTACTCCCAGCACCTTGTTTGTTCTTGAGACAAGGTCTCCACCCCCCTCCCCCTTTGGTTTTTCGAGACAGGGTTTCTCTGTGTAGCCCTGGCTGTCCTGGAACTCACTCTGTAGACCAGGCTGGCCTCAAACTCAGAAATCCACCTGCCTCTGCCTCCCAAGTGCTGGGATTAAAGGCGTGCACCACCACCGCCCAGCGAGACAAGGTCTTGTTCTCTAGCTCAGGCTGGTTTCAAATTCATGATCTTCCTGTCTTCTTATGAATGTAGAGATTACAGGCATGTACAAACTCATGGTTCTACTGCCTCCTCCTGAGTGTTAGGGTTGTAGGTGCTTACAGCCATATACCCACCCCTCTCTATTATTGGATGTCATTTGTACAGACATGTGGATGAATAAGAGAAAGCCATAGTGTGGGGCTAAACACTTATGCATACAATATAGGCCTAGCCTAGAAATGGCAGAATGAGTATAACTAAAGCCTAGAGTAAGGGGAAGGGGGGTGAGCCTGAGAGGGACGGATCACAGGAGCCTCATAGTCTTGGTGAAGAGTCAGATTTACTGAATGAAATGGTAAGTCATGGGTGGAGATAGAGGTTGAGCAGAGACGCAGCAGTGCTTTGTAAGGTGCTATACTGTTTTAGATGCTCGTGCTACCTTGCCATTCCTACCAACATCTGTTTCTTATCTAGACTGTAAAATTTTACTGTCAAGTGTTTGGTTAGCATTGGCCAGGAAAGAAGCTTCCTCTGTCCTCCTTCTCAACCCCAGCCTGTGTGTATGCGTGATTGGTGTGGGTCTCACTGTGCAGCCTGACCTCAGTCTAACTACATCCACCTCAAGGCCTGAAAGCCCTTGTTAATTACAAAACCCACTCTGTCCAGTGTCTCCCGAGCAGTTTGGTATAGTTAGTTTAGAGTTGTTTCTGGTGGCTTTGCTAATTAACCAAGGCTTCAGCTGGCTTCTTAATAGGTGTTCCTGGTTTAATTTTAATGAGGCTGAGTCATCAGATCTTATTTGTAGTTGAGGAGGAAGGGCAGCCCTCTCTTCCATCCAAAAGCTGAGTGGAGTTTTTTTAGTTACAGCACAAAAGCAAAAGATGTGCACCTCACTTTATTACATTGTATAGTATCTAGTTATATAGATAATTGCCCATTTGTTTTTATTCTGAAATTAGTAGTCATGAATCAGTTTAGAGACAAGGGCGAGTAGCAATCCCTTCTATTCAAGAATTTCTATGTGCTTCAAACAACAGCTACTTTACAGTGTGGTGTAAAATGAAAATACTTGAAACACAAGCTTTTACTTTGCACATCATGGTTTGGAGAGGTGAGTGAGTGATTGAGAACATGTGTGCTGCTCCTTCAGAAGACCAGAGTTCAAGTCCCAGCACATCAGGTGTCGCCCAAGCACTCAGAACTCCACTTTAGGGCCATTCGATACCCTTGGCCTCTGTCCAAGGGTGCATGCACACCAAGGCATGCATATAATTTAAAAATAATAAAATATCTACTTCAAATAGCTTAGTACTTTGAAACAGTATCTGTTTATTTGATAATTGTGTGGATTAAATGGCATTAACATGGTAGTGTAGGGTTGGGTCTTAAGTGTCAACTGAAAAAATAGGGTTTGCATGATTGCATACTCAATCAGGAATCCTAATGGCCTTGGATGTAATCGTTTTACAGTGTGTGGGCTTTTTGTTCATTTATACGTTTTGCATTTGACCACCAAGTTGATGAGTCAGATGGAATACATGTGTTAATGCAGAGCTTTAGGAAGTCAGCTGTCTAGGAATGCGTTGTCATTCAGCAGTTTTCATTATTGTCTCCAGACACACACCCACACCCATTCGTACCAGGATTTTGTGTGAAAAGCAGCACTAGATGCCTTTAGTTTGTAGCATGTATTATAGCATGAATGGCTGTGTCCTGATACTGGCTTATGTGTCGTCTGAATATTTTCAGTGTTTATTAGCACTTGGGTAAATAGGAGTGTGGTGCATAAGCCAAAGCTATCCAGTTGCCAGAGTGGCACCTATGATTCCTAACTTTAATGGTGTGGATATTCTGTTAATAAAGTTTTTAAACAGAAGTGGCCATTGCTAACATCCTCTGCTCTTCCGTCTGTTTTAGAGAAGAAAGTAGATCCCAGTGTAAACAAGTACAAATAGAGTAAAAGCAAGAAATGAAAAGCATTGTTTGTCATACATAGCTTTTCACTCAGGTTAACCTTCATGTCTGAATTTTACAGAATAAACAGAACATTTTCTGTAAAAGCTAGGTGTTTATTTGTAAGTGGTGAACTTAGATATAGCAACAGATGGAAAATATTCATCATTCTGACTTACACCCTACCTAAGAATATGGAAATTCACAGGGTTAGGTTTACATGTCTCCCAGTCCGAAAGTAGTGCTCTTTTTCCATTGATGGCAGTGCTGTTTTCATCAGTCAGGTAATGCCTCACTCATTGTGACAGCCAATATTTTTCATCATTCTTGGCTTACTTTGGACTGCTATGACAAAAGGCTTAGTTAGCATTAGGTAACAGTTCCGGAGGCTAAACCCAATGAACAGGTTGCTAGGTGGAACAAGTGGTGAGGTCCATATCCTCACATAGCAAAAGAAAGTGAATACATTCTTTTTTTTTTTTTTTTTTAATTTATTTGTTATATGTAAGTACACTGTAGCTGTCTTCAGACACCCCAGAACAGGGCGTCAGATCTCATTACGGACAGTTGTGAGCCACCATGTGGTTGCTGGGATTTGAACTCAGGACCTTTGGAAGAGAGGTCAGTGCTCTTACCCGCTGAGCCATCTCTCCAGCCCCCGTGAATACATTCTTACAAGCCCTTATAAAAAGTCAGCATTAATCAATCCACAAGGTTTCATTCTTGTGAAAACCCCCCATTTAAGGCTCAGCCTCTTGGTGTGTGTGTGTTGAGATGAGCTTTGCAGCTTATGGATTTTCATATCATGTCCTACAAGTAACTATTGATTCCATTGCAACCCCTGGCCTATATAGAGAATGCTGAGTGTCCAAAAGAAAAAGTTGGGCAAGTCACATCTGCTGTTATGGCCAGGTGTTGTGATGGAATGGTACTCTAGGGTATGGCACTAGGAACAAGAAGTAGGACTTGGTTGAGTGGTGGTGGCACACCTTTAATCCCAGCATTCAGGAGGCAGAGGCAGGCAGATCTGAGTTCAAGGGCAGCAAGTTTCAGAATAGCCATGGCTACCAAAAAACTTCTCTTGAAAAACATATGCATTGAGGCTGTCAACAAGTAAAAGGCAAGAGAGATAGTAACACTGGAGCAAAGATGAGTCATTGAATTAATTTTAGAAAAAGTAACATGCAGAAAGAAGAGAGGAACAAAACCAAACAAGCAAGATACATTGGGTACCAGTCCCAACTTCAGCATTCAGTGGTCTAAGTATTCATTGGAGCATAAAGAGGAGTGTTCTTTATCTTGCCCTGCCCCCTTTCAGGTCACCTTTAGCCTTCAGATTCTTAGGATTCAAGCACATATCACTGATTACTATTACAAATAGGTCTCTATACTTTTACTCTAACTTTAGTTTTAAAAACTTATTCATAGTAATATATAAAGGGGAGGGGTTTGCGTCCATCGTGAATTAAGTTCCCTGATGTGATTGGATCCTTTGTGGAATACTTAGTTATTGTCTTGAGTACATTTCAGGGACTACTCATATCAGAGAGTACATTAGATTCATTTGTATGTTCCTGTTGGGTAGATCAGTTAAGAAGAATGATTATGTCATAAACTTTCCTGAATAAAGTAATTCGATCTACATGTTCTCCCTGGCAGCTGTGTTTTGTGTTGTGACTGACACTCGTAGGACCTTTTAAATCCCCTCTAACCTGGCCCATCTGCACTGGGAAGAGTAGAAAGTCCATGATGTAACTCTTAAAGGAGATTGATCCAAGGTTGTCAGGGTTTCCTCCAGCTCTGAAATACTCAGATGCTAAGGAAGTGCATGCATGGGTGTTGCAGAAGTGTGTGGGGGCAGTATGAACCCTGGGATAGCAGCATGATACTAATGCTATGTGGCGGAGCTCTTTGCCTGTTGTCCTTACTTTTGTCAGTTGTGGGTATAGTATTGCAACTAAGGACACAGTCAGTAGGAACTGGAGCTTGTTTTACCTTACGCCAGATTGTCAACCTTACTAAACCTCTCTAAGGAAGCAGTAATGACTTGGCAGGCTTGCCGGTGAGCCTGACAGTAGTAGTTGCTCTGTGAGAGGTAGACCCTGGGATACAGGTCAGCAGCATCCACATGTCACAGAGTTGTGAGTGCTGGGAAACAAAGCCCTGTTTTCTGAAAGAACAGCAAGTGCTCTTAACTGCAAAGATGTCTCTGGCCCCCAGTATGGCTTTCTTCTCAGGTTGTAATGTAAGTGTGTATCTTCTGCTAACTCTACTTGTCTCATGTGAGTCTTTTACTGTGTTGCAGGTCAGACAGGTGGCGTGCAGTGGAAGCCTCTGGTGCTGCCGTCATGCCGTTCCCGTTTGGCAAGTCTCACAAATCTCCAGCAGATATTGTGAAGAACTTGAAGGAGAGCATGGCTGTTCTGGAAAAGCAGGACATTTCTGATAAAAAGGCAGAAAAGGTATGCATCTGGACACCCTTTAATTCCTTCATTAAGGACCAAATGCAAAGTAGACTAGGAGGCAACTTTTAAAAACCGATAAATTCCCATTTGGATGTAGTTGGGGTTTTTTTTTGTTTTGGTTTTTTGCTTTTTTAAATATGGTCTCACTCCGTAGCTCAGGCTGGTGTAGAATGTGGGAATCTTCTGAGAACTGACATGGGATTGCAGGTATGAGCCACAGTGCCCAGCAGTCATTATTCCACTCTTGAAGTGCTGGTTACCTGATTCTTGGAAGCAGTGTTTCCACCAGCCCGGGGCTGGGCATTACGCACGGGCTCTTGCGTGCTAGGCAAGTGCTCTTCCATAGTCACAGTTTATAGGTTATTTTGTTTTGTTTTGCTTTGCTCTCAACCTATAGCACCTCCATCTGCTTAATCACTTACAGTCTAGCCTGGCTTGCATCCCAACTGGGCCTCACCAGTTTTCTCAGAAGAATCCTATGTCTTTTGCTTCCTAAAAGGCTGTGAATAGAGCCTGTGAGTTCCACATGTTGCTGACAGTCCTTGTAATCTACCTCGTGTATCTCAGCAGTGGTTCCAGCCTTCGTGAAGTCAGATAATCAGACAGACTGTAATGCCTTTACTAGGTTTTCCCCATTGACTGGTATTCCCCACATCGCCCCGTTCATCTTTCAAAATTCTTACCAATATTTCCTTTTCTTAGAAAGCATCTCTGGGTCTTCCTTCTTTCATCCTACTTGTGCCCACTAAGACACACCTCCACTGTTTGGGCACCTGCCTTAAAATGTCAGAACTGCCGCCATCTTCAGTTTATTCTCTTGAATTCTGTTCCCCTTGCTAGACCAAGAGCGGGGAGCACTGTGCCAGTAACTGTCCCTTCTGCCCTCTAGGCTGCCTTCCATTAATAGCCTGAATACCCATCATTTATGTGTGAGTTGTGGCATTGAATCTTCCATCTTATCTTTAGTTAAGAGATTATTTTCTTTATAGGGATGAAAGATAGGCTACTTAGCTACTTAGTTATTTTTTTAAGCAACAATAAGACTTTAAAGTTTACCTTTGTTTTTAGCTAGGATATAACCATTGTTTGATTTGAGATTCTTCCTCTCAAATAGTATGCCACAGTATATTATGGATGCCTTTAGGTGAATTTGTAGGACATGGGACTGGTTTTTGTGACTGGTTCTTCCTATTCTGAATGGTTTCAGAGGGGATTAGCACTTGCTACATCCACGTGTATCCACCCACAATTGCCTGTAACTCCAGCTCCAGAGCTTTGATGCCCTCTTCTGGACTCCATGGGCACTTACACTCAAACATGCACACATCCACACACATGCGCACATAAGTAAAAATAACACAAATTCTAAATAGTCCCAGAGCCTTTGGCTGTGAACCATCATTTCTGTTCTGCTTTCCTCTGCTGCTTTGCCAGTGTCTTTCAGTATATGGCCTGCTGACCCAGGCTCCTTTTGTTTTCTCATTTTATCTTATATTTTCAATGCCCTTTGAACCAGGAAACAAAACTGATTTAAAGTTGTAAAGTGTGTGTGTGTGTCTGTGTCTGTGTCTGTCTGTCTGTCTAAGGCAACTGGATAAGTCCTAGTGTGTATTCAAATGTAATACTGTCTCATGTGGTTGATAAGATGTAAAAATAGGGAAGCCTAGTTGCAGACAATGCAAACAGGTTTTCTCAGGAAATTAGAGGAAGCAGTGAGCAGAACCACAACACCTGCAACTCATAGGGCCAGAGGGTCCACATGCACACCCTGGCCTGCCTCACCAGCAGTCCCGAATGACCACAGGGTCTGGCATCAGCTGGAACTACAGCTATCATGAAGCAGAACTGACACCTGTGGCTGGCACATGAGCTGGCCCCCTGATCTAAGAAGGCAGTGTGGCTGGGCGGTGGTGGCGCACGCCTTTAATCCCAGCACTTGGGAGGCAGAGGCAGGTGGATTTCTGAGTTGGAGGCCAGCCTGGTCTACAGAGTGAGTTCCAGGATAGCCAGAGCTAGCCTGTCTTGAAAAAACCAAAAAAAAAAAAAAAAAGGCAGTGTGAAGGAGAACAGACCCCATAGAGGAGTGATTCATACCATAGGAATTACCTCAGTTGCGCTCCTTCATCCTAAATTGTTTATCATTGAAAGTATGTGTGTCTCTTAAGATGATTCGTCTTTTGTTTGTGCCTAGATATATAGTCTACTTAAATTCATTCTGTTCATCAAAGTGTGTGTGTGTGTGTGTGTGTGTGTGTGTGATGTGTTAGTTATGCTGGGGAGTGAGTCTGGGCTTTGCAGGTACTAGGCACATAACTAACACTGAGCAGCAGTCTCATCAGACTCACTCCATTTTCAGCACTAGGAAGATCAGACAGGGTATCTGCTTCAAGACAGGATTTCTCTGTGGAACTCACTCTGTAGACCAGGCTGGCCTCAAACTCAAACCGCCCCCTGCCTTCTGCCTCCCAAGTGCTGGGATTAAAGGTGTGTACCACCACCACCCGGCAGTTTTTGAGTTATTGTTCACAGAACTTCTTTATACTCTCAATATTAAGACAAAAAAAAAAAGCAAATACAAACAAACAAACAAAAAACTTCATGCATGTGGAGTATTAATATTATCCCATTAGAAATTAAAATCAAGAAAATTTTAAATAATCACTCATAAGTAATGCACATATTCCGGTTTAACAAATAACATATTTTATGAAAAATAAGCATATCATTCCAAATGAAAATTTCAGAAAGAAGAGTAGCAGTTTTTAAATCTCTTTACTGTGCTGACAGAAGGCATTGGATCTGCACACCTGTGCTGCTGTACATCATGCTGATAAAGAGAGGGCTAGGGCTACAGAGATGGCTCAGCACTCGCTGCTCTTGCAGAGGACCTGGGATCCATTCCCAGAACCCACATGGCATCTCAGAACCATCTGTAATTCCAGTTCCTGAGAACCTGACACCCTCTCCAGATCTGTTATGCACCCCTGCATACATTTGGTGCATATAAACTCATGCACATACATTTTTCTAAAGAGAGAAAGCTATTTTACTAGCATTTGAGATAATTTTGAACATTGATACCATATAAGAATTTTATAATTGGCAGTTACACAGTTTACACATTTCCCATCTTTTATACCAAATTGTGTACTTAAAGAACAAAAAATAACATTAATCTACTGTTTCCTCATAGGTATTCCTTTCTTCTCTTCGCCACCTTCTCTCTTAGCCCAGACTGAGAATTGTGACCCTCCACCCTCAAGTCTCTGAGTACTGAGATTATGCATAGGTGCCATTGTGCACAGGTCTCCTGGGCAGCCTTAGGTGAACCTGCAGGTCTTTTTAAACTAACCATGAGGTCGTGCAGGTTGAGTAACTGCTGATGTAGTTGTTGTGCTGCCTGAGTGTTAGCCCGTTTAGTATAAATAGCAGTGCAGTGAGCACAAGGCAAGTGACACCTACCAATGCTGTAAAACCCAGTCTGGACAACCCAAGAGCCCTTACTTTGCAAGGTGCTGTGATCATAAGAATTAGGACAGGAAAGGGACTGGCCCGAGAGTTGGAGAGTATCCTAATTTCTGTAAAGTTACAGAGAAAACTTAAGAAGAAGCTATCTTGATGGAGGTGGTAGAAGAAAGTGCTGGGATCCGTACCATCTGCCTGACTGAATGGGGGTTTTGTTGTTGTTTTTGTTTTAGTTCACGAGCTGTTTTGTTCTCTTAGAGTACAGTTGGAATGCCAGGATCATTTTTGGTGGTAGCATTAGGGGGAAGGCAGCTACTGGCATTCAGTTAGTAAAGCCAGGGATGCTAAAAATAGAACAGCAGCAAAAAAGAATTACCCAGCAAAAATGTCATTAGTGCGGAGGCTGAGAACTCCCACTGTAAGCCAACAAGTGTTGACTTGCTAGGAGTATAAAACATGGGAATTTCTGAAAAATAAATTCGAATTCAAGGTGGTAGGGCGCTCTGAAGAATTACATGTAAATTACTTATTGGGAAACAGATTAAGAATAGAGGGAAAAACACCTGTGATTTGTGACTGATTTGTCAATATCTAAAAGGAAATGACAACTAGTGTACATGGTGAAAGAGAACTGAGACCTAAAATATAACTACTGCAAATAAATAAACAAAATGCAAAAGATGATAGGAAAAGTTAGGACTGCTAAATGAGTAGCACACCCAGCCTTCTTTAACTGTCAGCTATAGAACTGTCTATATCAGTGTCATCTGTCTGTCTCATTCGCTATAACAGAAGTACAGACTGTCCAGGATCACTTAAGCCTTTGCATTTGCCTCAGCTCCCTCTGTGGTTCAAGTCTTGGCTTAGATGCCATCTTTTCACCCAGTTTGCTATTTAAGATGAAGTCCTGCTGTTCTGCATCCCACCTCTTATCTTGCTCTCTTTTCTTGTGCAATATATGCAATTGTTTCTTCTTTAGTGGATTATAAGGCTTTCAAAGACATACTTCAGTAATAACTTATTTTTTGAAGATGGAATAGAGAGCAGAGCTAATGTGAACTGCTGCCACTTTGCTGTCATGCTGCACTAATGACTACTGAGTGTGATAAAATGTCCACATTGAGTATATAACTGACAGTAAAGAGCTGTAACCAAGTGACAGCTAGACTGACTGAAGATGACCAAGGGCCGTATTTCTCTTTAATCCTGCCACCCAGAGCTCTATAACTCACTGCCGAGTTATAGGTCTGTCCTGATGGCTGCACTGCTGCTGTGACAAAACACCATAATCGTGTCAGCTTATAAAGAAAGTGTTCAGGCTCGTGGTTCTAGAGGGTTCAAGTGTTTAGTGATGGAGTGAAAGCTTGCCAGTGGATGGCTGATGCAGAGAAGACTCAAAATGGCATGAGTGTTTTAAACCTTAAAGACCACCCCCAGTGACACACATCTTCCAACCAGGTCACACATTCCAGTTCTTCCCAGCTTCCAACTTCTTCTACAGTTCCACTAAATAAAGACCAAGTATTCAGATATATCAGCCTGTGGGGTCATTCTCATTCATACCATCACAGTGACCATTTCTCTCTCTGTAGTTCAGGCTAGTCAGAAAACATTTTCATGATTAGATAATCATGTATGTAGAGTGATATGCCTAATAATAACTGAGTTTAATCACAGGATTCCTGAGATCTGCTACAAAATATAGCCCTCAACTCTGAACTTACATTGTGGTTATCAAAACTATAAGTAGCAGTTTGATTGACAAGGAGAATAAAAACCTATAGGTGAATGAAATTAGTCACCAAAGAAAAATCAGTTAACAGAGTTTAAGGGTGTTTAATACAGACCATATTTACTATGCCAAATGTTGAGTACAGAGCAGCTGGGGTATGAGATGGTATAGCCACTTTAGAAGGCAGGTAAATTTCTAAAGAACTGAATTAAATCAGCTTTGATCTAATCATGACACTCCTAAGTATATACCCAAGAAACCATGGTATATATATCCATACAGAGACTTGTCTAAGTGTTAAGTTTTATGTGAAATAGCCCAAGTCAGGAAATAGCCAAATGTGTGAATAAACCACTTGGGCCACATTGTTAATAGAACACTATTAACAATAAAAGGGTGAGCTATACATAACAGTCAAATCTCAAAATAATTGTGTTGCTAAAAGTAGCCAGTGTAAATGATTTATGCTTTATACGAAACTCTAGAGAAAGTAATCAATCTATAGTTGCAGAATTCAGGCTGGTGGTTGCTTTGGAATAGAAATAGAGGGAGAAGAAATCAAGAGGAATGTAGAAGGGGACATAAGGAGACTTTTGGTAATTGTGTCTCTCTTCACTGCCTTGATGGGTGTATACACACATCAGCATAGTGAACTGTACATAAACACACAAACTGAACTTGATATGTTGTACATCAACTATAACTCAGGAGACCGTAAGAAGAGATGCTTGTTTCATGCATCAGCTGAGGCAGATGTGTCTTAGAAACCACATATATGTGAGGGCATATGTGTGCCCCAAGAATAAATAATTAATAAAGCACCCAAAGAGAATATTGAGGATGGGTTGCAGTAACAAGTATGTTATTTAAACTTTGTTCCATGTGGGCAAGTCCTTGAGCTTGTGGAATGAGAACTGTGTGGCAAGGAGTAATTAAGCTGACATGGCAGTTCAAAACTACTGTAAGTAGTTCAGTGAACCGGGAGTTAGATTTGTGCAGTGTCTTTGAAGAATACAGAGCCTCAGTGTAGTTCCTAAGCAAAATATTTTTAAGGGACCATCTACTATAAACCTCCTTCACATGTAACAGGAGATGGAATTCAGGCCTATGGGTGGAAGTGTCCAGTAGGGAATCTAATTTTGTCTTTATATTAGGTGACATAAAGTGGAACCTGGGTTCCTCAGAAGCTTCTCGTTTCAGGAGTATTGGCATGAGCTTGGTGACCATTTGGTTAAGGGCTGTAGAAGGAGTTCTAACTGTACTGTTGGCACATCCTACACCACCCCACCATCCTTCTGTAAGGTGCTTCACAGAGAGGCCTCTGTTAAAATTCTCAAGTGAGAAAAACTGCTTCCTAAATAACTCATTATATGGAAATGGAATCCACAATTAGCTAGGCCAAGCCATAATAAAAGTGTACCTTTCTACTTTAGCCACTATGTTCATGGGCATTTTCCCATTGAGTGTTTACTCCTTCATTTGCAGCATTCTAGAGTTTTTACTTGTGTTCTGTGGTGCATAATTACTGTGTGGGGTTGTGTGTTATACATGTAGGTCAGTCTCTTGAACTTTGCTTCAGCCTCTTAATTTTTATTTTTTTATTTTTATTAATTTTACAAACCCCTTTCTTTATACCAAAAAAAAAAAAAAAAAGGAAAAGAAAAATAAAATGCTTACTATCCTTATTTTTAGGTAAGTGGCAGACAAAAGTCGGGTAAAGCTTACCCTATCACTAACAACAGCCTGACAGCCGTGTTTTCATATTCTCCCCACTACCTGCCATATACAGAGGGTAGGGCGACCATCCTCAGCCTGTGCTCAGGCCCCTTCACCAGCCTCCATGCTTCTGTTCTGGGAGGAGTATCGGTAGGTTTGCCAGCATCTGTAAGAGGGGGAGGGAATGTCCTCTTCACAGCATGGCTGCTTAACAGTGACTTGTAGTTAGAGAGGTGTTTGACACTAGGAATTATTAACAGATTTTTCTTAGTCCACGTTCTTTTAGTTGAGAATAGCCAGACACTTTCTATAATGAAGAGGTTGGGGATAGTGGGCTTTTAAAAAGCATTTAACACAGGAACTAATAGACTAATGGAGTCTTTTCATCAAGTATTTACCACAACAATATCTATTCTTTTTTTTTTTTTTTTTAATTTTGTCTTTACGTGAGAGAGGGTACATGCCATGGTGTGCCTGGGATTAGAGAACCAGCCCCAGAAACCCTTCTGCACTGTGGGACCCAGGGCTCCTGCTCAGGGTTTCAGGCCCATGCACAAGCTTCTCTATCTGATGGACCATCTTGTTGATCTTAATTTACTTTAGATTCCTACAACTTTGTCTTGTCTTCATATCTTTCTGTATAAAAACTTTGATTCTGCTTCCATTTTTAGACCGTCTTACTCTGTGGGTCTAGCTAGCTGTCTTGGAACTTGCTCTTTAGACTAGGCTGGTCTTGAACATAGAAGAGTTCTGTCTGCCTCTGCCTCCTGAGGGCTAGGACTAAAGGCACTCACCCCCACACTCTCCTCTATTTCACTTTAAATATTTGTTTTGAAATTGCTAATTCATTAAAACGCTTTCCCTGCTTTTACCCAGTGGACAATGGCCTTATTCTGTCTTCCCTCTGTCTGCTTGATGGTGGTGGAGCACTAGCTCTGGGCCGATTGACTATAGGGCAGCCTGAGCCACAGCAACACAAATGAGTGTTATGAGGATGTGAAGCTTAAGGCAGAGAGGCTTTCTGGTTTGGGGTGGTCCTGAAATAGACCAGTTGCAAAGCCGGGGTTTTGGTTTCTTGAGTACTTAACTTTTCCCCTTCACGGACTCATGCACCCTCGGGTATGTTACCCAGGCTGGCCTTGAACTCCTGTATCTTTTACCTCGGACTCCCAACTTATATTTAAGGAGAAAATCTCATAGCTTGTGTGCTACTAGGGGAGGTTGTACTGGACACAACCACAAAGGCTGGAGAACATCCCTACAGTCCTCCGGGGTAGGAAAGTTTTGTTCTAATACTGTTGCCAGTGACACACACGTTAGGTATGAATTCTGAGATGCCTGGGCTGTTTACATTGACCTAATAATTTAAATATTTTCAAAATAATCCCTAAAAGCTAAATAAAGTTCTCCTTTGGTTATATGTGGATGTAGGGAACTTTTCTGCTTCAGGAGTCACTTGCCTTCTCTTCCAGGGACTTGAGAGACCTGAGCTCTGCTCTTCTACTCAAGCACCTGAATTCCAAGGAACTAACATGCCCAGACTCTGTTCACCATGGGCCCTGGTGCATGTAGCTACTTCATAGGTCCCGTCTCAGAAGTCCTAAGGAAACAACTAAGACCTTAACCACAATTGTTTCCTCTTGTCATAGAGTAAGAAATGAGGGACGTGGGACTTCATTTTCCAGTCAAATGAGTAGCTTGTCACAAGGGATACTCTTGACTAAGTATTTATAAACAGTTGGCTGCTGTTAATGAAGCAGTCTGTCTATGAAATCCAATATGAGGCTCCCTGGCCATGCAGGAGCAGCATCTGTGCCTCAGAACACCATGTCCAGCTGATGAGCACTCAAAGAGTGTTCTGCCAGCTAACAGAATCATGAGGTCATTCTATGTGTAAATTCCTGTCAGACCCTGGGGTGTAGAAAGTGAGAGGCCCGTGACGAGGTTCAGCCCTGCAAGGCTGGCAGCTGAAGGAAGGCATAGCTGCTGCAGCTGGAGTCCACCTGGAAGGGAAGGAGTGGAGTGTGAACACTTGGGCTTCACCTGGGGCTGGGATGAAGCTATTCAAGGGGAGAGTGAAGGTAGATGACAGGACAAAAGAATTGAAAACCTTTATTTGAAATCTGAAGTCAGTTGAGGGAACAGATGATCTTCTAAGACGCAAAGGGTATCTTTGAGGCTCCTTGTTTAAAGGCCCTTTCTGTAGCACACCGTGACACAGCCATAGATTTTGGTACTGAAGTGAGAGGTCTCTTACCTGGGAAGAAACAGCAAAACAAGACGACTGGTAAACTTGTCAGCCTCCCCCACTTGCACAGATGTTCCATGTGACATCACCACAGTGGGAAGATGGACAGAGTGACTGTTAATGGATGCAGCCCTACTCTGTCCCTCTGGACCAGCTGTCCAGGTCAGCATCGCACATTGTATTTAGTTGCTTCAGGCTGGACCAGCTGCTCAGTCTTTCTTTAACCTTGTGACCTAAATACTTGAATGATTTATAGAATGATCCCTGATTTGGGTCTTGCTGGTGTTTCTTCAGGATCTAGTGTAGGCTGGACAGTTTGGACAAGAGCTCCACAGAACTAATGTGTCCTGTGAGGGACATACCATTAGGAGATCCTTGGTTCAGTAGTCTCATTACAGGTCAAAGTGGTATTACATGTAAAACTACTTTGTTTTTATAATCAGTATCTTGGGAGCTGGGTTTATAGCTCAGTGGTAGATTATGTAACTAGCATGTTCAAAGCTCTTTGTTCAGTCCCTAGCACTGGAAGGCAGGGTTTGTATTTTAGACCAAACATGGTAGCATAGGGTGAGGCAGGAGATTACTGTCAGTTTTAAGTTGATTCATACTATATAGTAAGTTCCAGGTCAGCTAGTGCTATGGAGTGAGGCCATGTCTCAAAACAAAAAAGAGTATTTGAGGGCACAGCACATGTAGTCAAAAGGTAGCAGGAGTGTAGTAATATGGATCAAGAGTTAATCAAGATGACAGTCTTATCTTAGAGAAGTAGAGCTAGGTGTCTGTATCCAGAGTAGGATACTAAACAAAAGTCTGGAGGAAAAGTGCGCCATTTTGAGATGGTATAACTCCTCAGGAGTTACTACTTACTAGGAATGAGTCCTGCTGACAGAAATGTTTCTGAGCTGGATTGATATCAGACAAGAACACAAATCATTGGTAAACCAAGTATGCATAGACTCTGTTACCATTTACAGTGATTACAGTTCTGAGAGCTAGTGTAGAAAAGTCATCCAGGAGTGCAAGGAATTCAAAGGCATTGATTCCTGTGGCAGTACTGAAGCACACAATCTTAACACAAAGGTAATGAGGTCAGTGAGGGGCCAGTGGATTAGGTGAGTGGGGATTTCCGCAGCCTGAAAGGGAGATTTTAGAGGTACTGGAGGTAAGAATGGCTGGCTACTCTGTAGGTGTGATACATAAGTAGGGATGCAGATAAGAAGGGTGTGGTCATTGTGATCAGAGATTCGGAGTATACATTGACTATTGCAGACCCTCCAGGAATGGGGCTTGGGTGTGGCCACTAGAAGAGCACTGAAGGAAACCAATCAGCTCCAACAAGACCCACTGTTCTCTGTGGCAATTGAAGTCAGTAAATGCCTGCTGAATACCTTGCCTCATGAAACCCAACCCCACCTCTGTTCCAAGTGTGTGCATGAGTGTGCACAAAGTACAAACTTAAGGGATCTTTGGAAAGTCAGTTGGGTCAGATGGTGTTTTGCTAAGGAATGTTTTCCTGAAGTGGACACAAGTAAAAGGGTGTTTTATCAAAGCAGACATGTGAAAAAATGTTTGCTGAGGTAGACACAAATGAAAGGATGTTTTGCTAAGGCAGACTGATGAAGAAACGTTTTGATGAAGCAGACACCAGCAAAAGGATGCTTTACTAAAGCAAGCACGTAAAAGAATGCAAGATAAAGGACTCTTCAATAATGACACATATATATTAGTCCACCTTACGTTTTGTAGTTGAACTCCATTTGTTCAGACTCCATAGAAGAAAAACTACTTGTGTTAGTATGCTAGTGGCTTCTTGCCACTTCTGTAACTCTGATCAACTGTCAGAGTGATACCAGCTGGTACAGGCTCACATACTGAGGCAAGACCCATAGAGGACTCAACAGACTGAGAGGAGCTTGCTTATAGAACTAACTTTACAATACTTCTTGGTCTCTGTCTTTGCTAATCTTCACTTCATTGAGAGGCACGACAGAGAACTTCTGGCGTCCCCGACAGTCCTGTTCATCTGAGGCCTGGCTGCTCCTGTTAAGCTGTGCCACTGCTGCTACTATCCTGACACTACTGAACTAGACTGCTGGTGTATCCATGAAGTGTTTGCAAATGGATTGGAGCTGCTGTTGCTGCTGACCTGTGAACTAAACTGCTAATTTTCTGAGAATGCAGATGAGATTTGCTCCAAAGAACCATTTCTGAACAGCTTCACTTCCCCTATATCCTAATAACCCTTCTTTCCCACTACCCCTGGTGAGTGGTAGGCTAGAAGAGAAGTTAAAAACATTTAAAAACCCGTCATTAATAGTAAATCTTAAAAAAATTCAAACTTACTTGAGTTCACAGGTCAGCAGCAACAGCAGCTCCAGAGGTGGGAGGGGTGGGAGAGGGAGACCTTTCTCATTGGGTTGCTTGTTCAGGTTAATAGGGATCTGAAACCACAAAAGTAGTTGAAATAGTTAAAAGACTCTGCCTTTGATCCCCAAGTGCACAAATGAATAAGCAAACAATAGATAAGTAAATAAGCCGTAAAGTGGCAGAACATTCCTACAACTCTGAAATAGAGTGAATGGAAAGTAGAGAAGCAAACAGTGCTCAGTTTAGTGTGGCCTGTGCTTTTAGAGCAGTGGTTCTCAACCCTCCTGGTGCTGTGACCCTTTAATGCACTTAGCTCCCCATGGTGTGCTGACCCTACAACCATAACATTCTTTTCTTTTTTTTTTTTTAAGTTTTTTGTTTGTTTGTTTTATTTTTTGTTTTTTAATGTATTAGCTATATGAGTACACTGTAGCTGTCTTCAGACATACCAGAAGGGGACATCAGATTCCATTATATATGGTTGTGAGCCACCATGTAGTTGCTGGGAATTGAATTCAGGACCTGTGGAAGACCAGTCAGTGCTCTCTCCAGCCCCATAAAATTATTTCCATTGCCTCTTTATAACTAATTTTGCTACTGTTACGAATTTTAATATAAGTATCTGATATGCAGGATATCTGATATATATATACCCCTTTGAAAAGGGTTTCTGTACCCTCAATGGGATCACAACCACCAACTGAGAACCACTGATGTAGACTATGTAATTACAGGAATTAGGCTGTAAGTTGAGCAAAAGGTACACTTAATCTTTGAACTTACTAGTTCCCCATACAGAGTAATATACAGGGTAGGTATGCTGCGATTCAAGATTTCCAACACAGCAGCATGGAACAAGTTTCTTTTCAGTTAGTAAAGGACCAGATACAGGAACTGATTTTCCTTGGTGTTAGCTTGGGGAGATGTCTGCACTGTGACCATGTGAACACCAGGATCCAAGTTTAGAGCACTTAGCCCTTATTGATTCAGTCAGCCAGTTCAGTTCTTTGCTCACACTGTACCTTGGCAAGCAGACACTGCTATAGTTGTTGCTTTTAGTTGTTGATTCCCTTCCATTGAACTGCAATTCCTTTCTCTTCACACACATTCCCACCTCTTTGCTCATCATTAAAGTCAAGTCTTTTTTTTCCAGGTATCAGAAAATTTGATTCCTAATCCATCATCTTCCCTGTATCAATAACTGAAATATAGCTCAGTTATCTTGTGTTGTTTGTGTAGTAAACCAGCAGTGCTGGGGGTCAGAATTTAGTGGCTTCAATCTAGAAGTAAACTAGATGAGTTGCTCCTACATATTCCTGTACCTCCCCTGAACTGTTTTGCATAATCTAGTCTGCTTCTGGGCTCTTTTAAGCACTTGTCTTTGCCTTTTCAGTGGGGTTCTACAGGGTTACTCTGCCCTCGAGGCCCTGTATCTACTATCTACTACAAGCTCTCAGTGTAGCAGAAAGGACCAGTAACTGGGAAATTACAAGGAATATAAGAATCATACTCAACTACGAGAAACAATGTGGGGGAAAGGTTAACCATAGATGAATGTGTGACAGAATTTACCTAGGAAACTTTTGAAAAAGTGATCCAATACTGAAGTATATGAGCATAGGAAACCATGCTCTTATGCAAGACCTCTGAGAAAATACATGTGTGCCCATACATGGTGGGTGAATAGAGAGAAATTAGCGTGCAGGTATAGGTTAGGCATTAGGACCAGACTTTGTAGGGGTCATGTTAAGAAAGACTTTGCACCATTCTAAGAGAAATAAGTAATCATTGGAGCATTTTAAACAGAATCTCTTCATTGTGTTTTGATTGGAAAAGAATGTACAAGTCCGACAGGAATGTAAGGAAATCAATAGACTAGATAGTAATTTTGGCAAGAGTTACAGGGCTTGGGTTTTGGTGGCAATGACAGAGGAGACGACAGCTGGCTGGATCTGGGAGAGTGGAGACACTATTCCACTGATGGTTCAGAAAGAAGAGCTGATGATGACCCTTGAGTTTCTGAGGTGCACCTGTGTTGCTACCTGACCTAAGAACAAGGGAAGAATACCAGGCAGTGGGCAACAACATGAGTTCTCTTTTAGATACACTGGTTTGAGAGAGATACCACACCATAAGACATCTAAATACAGACATTTTGTGCAGACTGCTGGAAGACTAAAGCCTGGGAGAACTGAAGATAGGCATCTGTGAGGCGCCAGCCTTTAGGACTGAGTTAATTAAAGCAGTGGTGTGGATGAGATCACTTAAAGAGAAGCTGCAGACAAACAAGGCAGGAAGGGAAGCCTCAGCTCTGGCCTGGTAAAGGAGCACAGACTGAAAAGGAGACAGAGCTGGAGCTTACACATAAGTCTGAGGGTAAATAAAATTAAAAAATGAATATTTAGCTAATACAACTATAATATGTATTTGTTAAAATGAATTGTTTTTCTCTTCTGCACCTTCCTCCCAAAATCAGGCTACAGAAGAAGTTTCCAAAAATTTGGTCGCCATGAAAGAAATTCTATATGGCACAAATGAGAAGGAGCCTCAGACAGAGGCAGTAGCTCAGCTGGCCCAGGAGCTGTACAATAGCGGGCTCCTCAGCACCCTGGTGGCTGACTTACAGCTCATTGACTTTGAGGTAAGAAATTCCTTTCTTAATTCTCAAAACTACTTCTTGTGGTCCTTTCCATGCATTCTGTTCTTTGGATTATCTTAAGATCCCTGTTGACTCAGGCTCCTGATCTTTGTACACACATTTCACCACATTGTATATGAAGTTTCTTGGGTGTTCATGATACCCTTTCATTTAGATTGTATTTCATAAACTGCTGCTCTCTAAGTCAAGGAATCAGTGGTCTATAAAGTAAGTCATAGAATGCTAGAAGACCCTAAAAATGTCTGTTACAGCACAGAGATCATGTATTTTGTGTTTGCTTGGCACTGCTTTTAAATTTTTTATTTAGTGTAATGTTGAAATAGATTTTATTCACAATTCTGAATTTCTGACCTCTATAAAATTTATTCGGGTAATATTTGGCCTGTATTCCTTGGCCCTACAGCTAGAGCAGAACAACAGCCAGGCCATTCACTCTTGGATTAGATGCAGATAGCACAGCTTGCTTTTTCTCTTAGGGCCTGCTCCCTCTACCCCCACACCCCCATTGCCTCTGTATGTGCAGTTGGATCATGTTAGGTAGATAGTGAATTCTTGAAGATAATGGTCCTTCAGTCTAGTTTGAGAAGCATATATACAAAGTACTCTATCTATATGGTCATAAGCAACTTTCTCCTTCACTGTCATGAGTATGCTTTAAGTCTCAGTGTTCATCTGCCTGAGTAATTAGATATCTGGGTAGGGTTTGGTGGAGTGGAGTATGATAAAGTTAGATGAAGGGGTGGCTACTTCAATAATTCTTAAAGGAAAATAAACATTTTTGTCCTACTATAGAGAAGATAGAACTAAGATATTTCCATTTATACAGTCGATTTTGTGTATTTTTAATAGTGTATTAAACTCTGGTTTCTCTGTTAACTTGAGAGGTGCATTTGGGATATCTGATCCTTCCCTGTCTCCACCTATTTGGTCTATCAGCCGAACACAGAATTTAATATTCATTTGAAACTCGAGGGACATTGGGTTTTGTTTTTGTTTTTGTTTTTTTAAGTGTGTGCCGTGGGACTGATTTGTAGAAATTCCCGTTACTGCACCTGAGCCAGTGCAGGCCCAGGATGATGTGTCCATGGGCTTCAGTGCTCTCTGGGCTTTGTCAGCTTGTGACAGTGTCTATTCTGAAACATCACCTGGGGACCTGCTAGCTATTATTAATTTCCTAGGCAGCTTTCTGATTGTTACGGTTCACTAAATCTGTCTGTGTTTTGTGCAGTGGTATTGTAAAGTTCTCATCTCTAAACTACTGTATTGTAATACTTAGTGCTTTCATTATTTAATATGTATTTAAGTCTTTCATAGGTGAGTGAGTTTAACAGAGGAGTTTATCTACATGCCAAAAATTGTCTAATGTCATGACACTGAGAGTAAAGCCTCCCTCCTTTCCGTTTCTGTAAAAGTGTACTTTATTGTTCACAACAGAAGTATCCACTTGTAAGGTTCATATCCCTATAGATTGGAAGTGTGCTACCAACATCTGCTTCCCATCTCCGAGGCAGCATGCTTCTGAGAGTTAGAGATGGTTGAAATTACTTGTGGATTATAATGAGATTTCTCTTTGTTGATAAAATTGTATTAAAATTGCACACTATTAAATCTAAGAATTTGTGATTATAAATAGATAAAATTTAATGTCTACAAATGTTGTAAAGTCAAATATCCAGTCATAACTAATACACAATGGCTCTTTGACTTTATATTGAGGGTGGATGGACATTTTCATACCTAGATAGGTAAATATTTTAATGATTGTATTCCTAATAGGGCAAAAAAGACGTGGCTCAAATTTTCAACAATATTCTCAGAAGACAAATTGGTACAAGAACTCCTACTGTTGAATACATCTGCACCCAACAGAATATTTTGTTCATGTTATTGAAAGGGTATGTACAATGTGATAAAATTTATATTCTTAGTTGAAAAGAAAAAGAAAAATTTGGGTGGATGGGAAAAGATAACCAGGTTGGTAAATGGGAAGATAGTCTCTGTAGTTTTGGCTCACTTTATGTAGCTCTTGAATATACTGCCATTTTAAAGTAGATGCACTCTACATCTACTTTACAAATTGAATGCAACTGAAGGAAAGAAATAGAGCCAATATGGCCATATTTGTATTCTGTAAGATCGAAGCTATTGAAGTCCATTGAAATCCCAGTCAAGTTGAGTCCAAAGATGACTCCTCTGCACCTCAGCTCCCCTCACACAGCAGTAAAAGCCTCCCTGGGGGGCATGCATGCATACTTCTCACCTATGCGCTGCTAGGGCACTACACATCTTTCTGGAGTTACTCCTAGACTAAGCAGGCATTTATGACTTGGGTAGTTGAACATTTGAGAAACAAAATCAAAACTTAGATCTAAACTAACAAAAGTAAAAAGACCCTCTTCCTTCTGGGCACGGAGCCTACCTGGCTGGCAAGGTAGTCGGTCGGTCTCTTCCATACTACTGTTGCTTGGCACCTCTTGAGCTCATCCCAGCATTGGCAGTATTTTGCTAAACTAGTGAGCAAGCAGTGACTGCTGGTGTGAACTACCTTGCTTCCCTACCAATAGCTTTACATATAACCTCATTTGGATTTGTATCTGTGGTTTAACACTTCCCCCAAGTTCAGACTTGTTTAGACAAAGCATGAGTCAACAACATGTCACATGCCAGCATCCTGCTTCCTCCTCTCTATTCCTACCCATCTCTGTTACTTCTTCACCTGTTGCTGTACAGAACTCTTGTTGTATTAGTCCAGTGTCCCTGTGGAAACATGCTATGTGAATAGTCTGAAATTTGAGTGTTCTTAGAACAGCATGATACTGACCAGAATTTCCTTTGCTATAGAAACCAAAGGTTTATTGAAATCTAAAAATTAACACTTCCTATAATTTCATGCCACCTTTAACCTAAATAATTTTTAGGCAATGTAGAAAATTAAAAACAAGAACAACAAAAAATCCACCCTTTGAGATAGGGTCTCATTGTGTAACCCTTTGAGATAGGGTCTCATTGTGTAACCCTTGCTGGTCTTGAACTTTAGATCCACCTACCCCTAATTTCTGAAAGATAGTATTAAAGCATGTGTTGTCATTGGAATCTGAAGTAAGATTTTTGAGAGATAGAGAATAAAGTTCTCATCTGAGCTGGTCAGCAGAATCCCAGCCAAGGAGGTAAGAAGGAACAGCCTGAGAATGAAGCTTGGCTTGGGACCCCCTCCCCTCCTCCCACCACACTTCAGTCATTAGCCTTGCACCTTTCCTGCTTTCTGAGGCCCTTCCTCTCCCTGCACACAGCTTGGCTGTGCTATTCACCCGTGCTCCTCATGTATCTGCAACATATGCACTACACAGGCTATTTCACAGCACCACTGCTGCAGCACCTCTGCACACCTGGTACAGCCCAGTGCCTAGCTTCTGTATTTCCTTCATTTTTTAACAAAATTAGATTATTTAAAATGGTCTTGTAAACAAGGTCTACAAACTGAATTTTATAGATAAAATTCTTGCTTCTACTAATCTACTATAGATTTCTACTAATCTATAAATAGTTAATCCCCTCATTAAAAAAAAGAAGAAAAAGAAAAAGAAAAAGCTAATTGGGCATGGTAGAGCAAAGCCTTTCATCCGAGCCCTTGGGAGGCGGAAGTAGGTGGATCTCCATGAGTTCTATGCCAGCTGGGGCTGCATAGCAAGTCCCTGTCTCAAATAAATAATGAATGAATGAGTGAATATCAGTTTACTGATTCTGGTATTGCTTCTTCTAATTGTTTTCTTCCATAAAACAGAGCCTCTCCACAGTGATATTCCAGACACAGTCTGTGGGGAAAGCCAGTGCTGTTCTTCTAATGCATATGGTGCTCAAGACTCGAATAAACATCGAATATATTGTTTAAGCATTGTTATTAACTCAAATCGATAGTCGATGTTGTATTAGTTACTTTTCCTGCAGCGGTCATGACAAAGGCAACTTAAGGCAGAAAGGGTTAACTTTGTTTTTACAGTTGGAGTCAGAGTGGAAGGGGCTGTGTCAGAGTGCTCATGGTGCTCAGAGTGCTCATGGTGCTCATGGTGTTCATGGTGCTCAGAGTGCTCATGGTGCTCATGGTGCTCAGAGTGCTCAGAGTGCTCATGGTGCTCATG
>NW_022196896.1:111340356-111351235 GCF_008632895.1 Mastomys coucha
CTCAGAGTGCTCATGGTGCTCATGGTGCTCAGAGTGCTCATGGTGCTCAGAGTGCTCATGGTGCTCAGGGTGCTCAGGGTGCTCATGGTGCTCAGGGTGCTCATGGTGCTCAGAGTGCTCAGCTCACGTTCCCTTTTTATTTTGTCCAAGACCGTAGGGCTAGCCCATGGGATGGTGCATAGTTGAGGGGCTCTTCCCTTCTCATGCTAACAAGATACTCCTTCACAAGCGTGCCCAGAGGCCACCTAGATTGTTCTCACAGGTATGCTGGGAAGCTTGCCTCTTAGATCATGTCATCCTATCAGGGTGACAGCCAGTATATTAACCACCACAAACCTGAATCAATCTGTTGTAAACATTACTTTTCTAAGTTGTCCCATCTTAGACCATAGTGTGCTCCTTTGATTGCTTCCTTTGTTCTTTTGGCAGAGCCCAATTGGTCTGTGATGGCTTCTTTGCTTTCTGACACCTCACTCCTTTCATAGGATTCCAGCCTGACCTGGAAGCACTCTCTAAGAAGCACTGTGAGCTGCCTTCCAAGCTATCTGTACTTGAGCTGATTAAATAGTTTAGATTATGTTCAATGTGGTTGACTTATTAGGCTTTAAGTAGTTTAATGGAAGCTTTTGGGGGAGGTAGTGCAGATTCTAGTGTGTGTGTGTGTGTATATATATACACACACACATATGAATGAAATACTGGCTTGGACTGGATTTGGAAATAGTATTTTACTAACTTATTTAAAATCTAATGTGATCTCCAGTCTAGTGTTAATAGGTTGAACAGCATAACTATTTGTCTTGTATTCACTGGCTTATGGTTTAGTCATTTAAACAAGCTTGAAAAACTCCAATCAAAACCTGCCACGCCACACTTGTATCCCAAACTGTCTTACCCTTGTCTTACAAGTGCCTTGTTTGTTAGAGATAAGCAAAGATTAATAATGTGATCAGCTGTCTTGTGAACAGACCTTTTAATTACATGAGAGCCAGTCTGCATGCTGAGTACCATGCCCTAACTGAGACAGAGGAATGCAGTCCTGCTCTTGTTGAGGATGAGAAGCAAATCTATGTACAACGAAAGGACAGGAGTAGTGCTGCCAGGCAACAAATCAAGACCGCAGGATTTCAGCAGCTAAGTGGGTCTGTAAAAGGACAGGATCTTAAGGTTGGAGTTGCAGAGAGCTTAGATTTGCATAGACAGAAGAAAAAAGCATCCTGATGGGATATCACTGGTGTAAAAGATGCAGGGGCCAAAATTAATACCATGAGATAGGCAGCATTAAGCTGCAAAACTGGACCCTTTATGACAGGCTAGGAGATGACTTGTACCAGAGCAGTAAACCCAGTAAAGGAAAGATTGGGCAGTATGCCCAGAAGTTTTGTTTGGCAATAGTTTTGAACTGCTAAACTAGAAATGCTGGTGGTAAACCTTGTTGGCTTAAGGTTAGGATGCATTTGCAGTATTTACAGTGTGAGTGAAGGTGGAAATAGAGGAAAGGAAATAAAGCTGAGAGACTTGAAGAGTAAAAGGCCCAGTGATTTCTAACACAGAAGTACTGAAAGCTGAAGATTTGCAGTGAAGCTAGTATAGTAGCTACTAACCATGTGTAATGACTTAACTTTAAATTATGGCTAGTCCATCCCTCATTTGCATGGCCACACTGTGGCTTTGTAGCCACCATAATGGACAGCATGGGTACAAACATTCCCCCATGATCGCAAGTCTGTGGTGCTGGGTGTCAGAGACAGAGCACTGGTACCAGAATGTAGATCCAAGGGGGTGGGAAAGTCTGGGCTTGGTTTTTAGTGGTAGGTATGCTCAGCTTGAATAGACCTTTACCTAAGGGTTTTCAGGTGTGTTGGAAAATACCCAGCCACAGTTCAGAAGGAGTGAACTGGGGAAGGAAATTGAGTCCTACTGGGGACTGTGAGATTGTGGGCTCTCCTTAGCAGGTGAAGACCTCAGCAGAAAGAAGGGAGAACCACTGAGGGATAAAAAGGAGAACTGGAGGGACTTTTTTCTTCCCTTTCTTTAAAGAGAGGGATAGTGCTGGGGTGTAGCTCAGTGATAGAATACTTGCCAAGTATTCACAATGCCTTGAATTTGATCAACTGTACCTAAAATGAGAAAAAGGCATAGACAGGCAAGCAGAGACCCATCAGAAGATTACACAGACAGATCCTGGTCAGTCCTGTTTTAGCCAAGAGGAAGTGTCTACTGGCCAGATAATTATTTCACTAGTGTATTGTGAAATGTCTGACTACCAAAAAAAAAAAAAAACCAACATTATGTGAGCTTGTCGGTGGGAAAGTAGAGCCAACATTGGTATCTGAACAAGAGAGCAACCTGTCTGAGCAGGCATCAGGCTATGAAAAGGCAGTGTGCTTGTGAGAAGGGAAGGTGCCTGCTCAGCTGAGAGAGTGTCTTCATGGCCACAAGGAAGGAAATGCTGAGACAGAACTGAGAATAAAGGAAAAGGCAGCATTTGGTGAGTTAGTGAGGAGGTGCCGTGTCTTGGGATCCACTCTGTGTACTTTTAGGGTCCCCAGATTCTCCATGTCAGAGATGCTTTGTAAAATCTTTAGCTGTCTCTGAGAATCTAGAAGTACTGTTGTGAGTGTTGAAACAGTGATGTATAATGGCTATATATTTGATGGATGGACATGTGTTTATACTGTCAATTTCTGAATTTGGAAAAATACTCTATTAATGTTCTTTTCAAGTTGTTGTGGTTGTTGTGAGCACAGTAGATAGAAGCTAAAGTCTTGGATAGCATAACTCTTCTTCCTAGACCTTTCACACACAGAACTAGTCTCATGGTCTCTGCCACAGTTGATTTTTCTTGATTGAAGGCAGCTGTCCACCTCTGCACACAGCTGTAGGTTCCAGATTAAATGACCCTGCTGTAACTTGGCTGTGTTCACTTAGGAGTATCTGAAACTTCCATTGAGAAAGTGTGAAATGTTTTGCTGTTTTGAAAGAAATCATGTATGGCTTTTGTTTTGTTTTTTTACAGGTATGAATCTCCAGAAATAGCTCTTAATTGTGGAATAATGTTAAGAGAATGCATCAGACATGAACCGCTTGCAAAAATCATTTTGTGGTCAGAACAGTTTTACGACTTCTTCAGATATGTTGAAATGTCGACATTTGATATAGCTTCAGATGCATTTGCCACGTTCAAGGTAACGTTCACTCAGCACTGTGTCAGATTGTTTCCCAGCTTTGTCTCCTCTACTCACACTGCCCTCTAGTGGGAACAGAGGTTTATTCATATGCATTTGTATGCTTCAGGTATTTGTAGTAAAACCACAAAAACAGCCAAAAATGTGAAAAAAAAATTAAATTCTCAAATCTTATTAGAAAAGCAAAAGTCCTGTAAGGTCAAAATTTCACTTTCCTGTTCAATTATTCACTTAGTGTGGCATAGATAATATACAGATTGTCCAATAACCAGGCTTTCTCTTGTGATGAGGCACTCTGCAGTGCCTCCTTTGGCTGGCACTAGATGGGGTAATGGAATTGGCCTCTACTCAGAGGCCATGTTTTTTGGAATATATGTGTTATCAAATACAAGAACCACATTCAGGGTGGACAGACCAAGACACACCAGAGAATACCTGAATCCCAGCAAGGGAGCAGGGTCATCTTCCCTGGGCCTTCGGTTGTCCTGCACCCCACCCCACCCCACCTTATCCCCACAGATTTGTGGGACCATGGTTTCCTTAGTTGCAGACTTCTCTTTATGGTATAAAAATGATGCAGCAATTTTATATTTTTCGTTTTCAGTGAGAATAAATCTAGATGTATTACATTTCCTTAAATGACCCTGCTGTAACTTGTTGAACTTGTAACAAGTTGTTGAATTCTTGTTTAGTACATGTAGCTCACCCATACTCAGAAGCCGTGAACACTAACACAGTGAGAGATTGTCGCTTTCCTTGTAAGAGCTCAGCTTAATAAAGAGCCCCTGAGGTAAGGATGGCTCTGGGTCAAGTTCGTTTTTAAGGGTAATGAGTACGTTAGGACAAGAAGAAGGCCAGGGTTACCCTGCCCGAGTAAGGCATGAGTAGTGCCAAAGATTATTTTCCAAAATCAATACAGCTTCTGCAGAAGCTTTAGGTAATAAAGCTTCTCAGATGATATGTGTAAATGTTATGTATAAAGCAAACTGCAATTAATTTGAGATCATAACATAGAGTGTCACTATGATGTCTCACGTTCACCGCAGTTGTGGGGTAAGACTCATGATTAGGATGCATTGATGGAAGGGAGTGCCCCATTCAGGAGCAGCAGCCCAGCATAAAGGGAGGCGTAGTGGCGCCTTGTGTGGGACAGGGTCCTTTGGCTGCTCTTACTCAGATTGCCCACAAATATGATTCAGCCACAAAATTGAAGTGGCATCACTGTGTACAGACTCTGACATGCTAGTCTCTTACTCCATCCATCCAGTTTCTGAGTGCCTGACTTGATTCAAGCATTATTCTAGGGTCTGGGGATTCAGCAGTGGCCCGTACATATAAGCCCTGTCCTTGTGGTACCTACTCAGGGGACATCAGCGTCTAACCAAGCATGTTAGCAGGCTAAAGGGTGGGATGCTCTTTGACCAGGAGGCTCAGCTGCTTTCTCTGTTAATAATCCCTTGGAAGTCATTGTGTTCCTTTTTGCATTGCAACCATTGATGCTTGCTAAGGTTCTGGACACACTACCACTTTCCTTTCTGCCTGTGATGGGGGCTTGTAGCCCCTGTCCAGTGGAGACCCTGCATGTAAAATCATGTTGAGCCACAGATGCTTGCTAAAGTTTCAATAAAATGGCTGCTGCATCTCCAGAGATGCCAAAACTTAATACCAGCTTTTAATTTCACTTGTTTAACTCTTACAGGAGTCTTGGGGGGCTGGGGGGGTTAACAAAGTTTCTTGAACATCCCTCTTTAAATGAGGGAATACAGCACAAGCCCTGTGCAGCAGTTTGAACAGCTGTAAATCCTTGGGGTGGGGTTAGAAGCATTCTTAAAAAACATACCATGAAGAACATTAAGAGTGATGCTTTCCCAAACAATCTTCTAATTTTCCTGGTTCATTCATTGATTTATTTATTTAATACTAAGCCCTTGCTATGTACTGGGAAGAGCTTAGGTGCCAGAAGTTGAAAGCTTGTAAAAATCAGTGCAGTCCTTGTGTTTACGGAGCTGACAGTCTGAAGGAGAGACCTTACTAAATAATCCCGCAAGCACATGGAGAATCACAACTGTGAGCCATCAGGAAAAGTTTTCTGAGGAAGTGATGTAACTCCGAGTCTGAGGCCAGAGTTAGACAACTGGACATTACAACAGCTTCTGTGAGGGACGCCTGTGGGAGGGGAGTGGCAGACTAACCCCCAGCACACCTAGGTCTCAGTAATCTCCACAAAGGAACTCAAGCTGGATTGCTGTCCATGTGTATGACCTAGGGCCAGTGCCACCTGTAACAAGCCATAAAGAGTTCTGACTTAGTGAGACCAAGGTCATTTCATGGTCACATTTTGGTCCTGAGTAAACATCATGATGAAATATTAAGTAATTACTGTGTGCTAATAGTTAACAGCAGTTTATTAGGCAGTTTGGCAAATACTTTAGAATTCTCTTTCCTAAGAAAGCATTAATGGAGAACAACTATAAAAATACATTGTTTTTCTTTTTCTAGGATTTACTTACAAGACATAAATTGCTCAGTGCAGAATTTTTGGAACAACATTATGATAGAGTAAGTATGTGAAATATTTTAAATGACGTTTGTAATTTTTAACAAAAATTAACTTACATGGGGATTGAAGCTAGATTTTGCATCAGAATGTTTGACTTTATGGTGTTTGTAAATGGTGCTATGGTCACTTTACTGAAACAACATTGAATGCTACTAAGTTTGAAGCCAAATTTGACCTTGATTCATATATTGCCCTTTGCATCTTTTCTTAACTTTAGAAGGGGCAAGTGGTCCTTTTTGCTCCTGAATGATAATCTAGTTAAGATGCAAGGAGAATTTAGTCTCACTTTTATATTTTTTCTTCCTTTCCATTAGTTGCTGCATACAAGGAGAGAGAAAAAGGCAGCAGCTGATAGGATTTGAATGGCACTGGCCTAGAGTGGGCAGGACCCCAGCTCTGCCCCTGCTTCATGGTTCACTCCTTTGTGGCCATGGCCAAGGCACTCGCTGCTTGGGGGCTTAGAAACCCTTCTTATCAGTGAGAACACTGGACTAGCCATCTGTAAGGTTGCTTCCAGCTCTGTCAGTGTCAGCCAAACCCAGCAGAGATGACCTCCCGAGAGCTGTCAGCAATCCCAGTGATTCCGGGTACTTGATGACTTACTGCCTATCATCCACACAGCTACCCGAGGGCTACAGTGCCCGTGTTCACTCGTGCACATCTGCCTTCCTCTGGAGGGCTTCTCACAATGCCACAGTAATTCCTCACGCACTGTCCAAGCTGATAGGCACATGGAGAGAACTTAGAATAACAACTCTCCACTTAAACTTCCCGTCCACAAGACGGCTTAGTTTTTAATTCTTCCAAGTTTAAATCTTTGAAGTTTTAAATATTGTTAGTACTTCGTCACTTGCTTTCCTATCCCTCTCCATTATAAAGTTGTGAAGGCCTTCTTGTTCCCTCTCTCCCAGCAGCAGCACAGCATGTGGCTAAGAGAGCAGCCTCATAAATGGCTTAAACATTGACAGCACTTTATTTCTGCCATGAGTGTTTGGATGTGGGTGTTTCCTTTCTGTTTTTTCTGGTTTGAGGTGGCAGCCTTCATTTCTTTGGAGCATTGTAGGCTTTTTAACAGGATGCTTCTCAACCTGTTGGTCATGACCCTTATAAAGGTCATACTAGATAGCCTGCATATGAGATATTTACATTATGTTTTACAACAGTAGCAAAATTAGTTATGAAAAAGCAGTGAAATAATTTTATGGTTGAGGGTCATGACAACCTGAGGAACTGTATCAAAGGGTCGAAGCACTGGGCAGTGATAGCACACAACTTAATCCCAGCACTCAAGAGGCAGAAGCAGGCAGAGCTCTGAGTTGGAGGCCAGCCTGGTCTACAGAGCAAGTTCAGCCAAGGTTACACAGAGAAACCCTATCTCAAAAATCAAAAAGTGGGGGAAGGGAGGAAGGAAGAAAAAGAGAAAGGATTGCAGCCTTAGGTTGAGAACCACTGCTCTGACATCAGAAGCCTGAGTCTGCCTCACATCCTAAGAACAAAAGCTTTCTTTACTTTTGGTGCCTTCTTTAGCCTCAGAGTAGCACGTGCCCACTGATAGGACCATGTGGGTGTGTGACCTCTGACGCTAAAGCTCATGGAGCTAGTTAGTGCTAACCTTAGTAAGAGCTAGTCATTGTTAACCTACTTTATTTCCACAAGGCCTATGCTACCAACTTAATTTAAAGCCTTCCACAGGTAGAGATTAAAGAGATTTCTATAGGTAATGATATCTATTTTAATATTGAAGTAAGGTGGCTTTTACAAATTATTTGCGGATGTGACATTAGCTAACAGGATTTTAGAAAGACATTTTTACAGAAATGTGTGAAGTACTGTCAGATCTGTGGGAGAAGGAATATCAAGTCCTATCAAAAAATAAATGGACTTAAAACCCTGACCACTTTGATTCTTGGTTTTGTTTTTTGTTTGTTTTTGTTTTACCAACTAATGAATGGGAGGAAACAATCAGTTAAAAGACCAAAAGAATTGTACTGGTTGCTCAGTTTCCTGTTGACATTCTTTAAAGGGGAGTTGGATTGTCTGCCATGGATTGGCTTTAATTGCTCCTACTCTTACTGTCTCAGCTTTGAAGCCCTGGTGGTCCTTGTCAGCTCTAATTTGCACCTTTGCGCTCCCAAGTCTCAAGCTATGACTTCCTTGTGCTTCTTCTAGGAGTATCTTTCCCTGCCCCATTTCTGAGTAATACTGCTCCTTCCTTTACCTTTGAACCAAGTTCTTACCTTTCAAAACCTCTGTCTACTTAACACACTGTAGCTTCTCCTCTCTCAGCTTTATTTTCTCTCCGTGCTTGTTATCTTGAAAGAACAGGTTCATTTTTCTCTTTGTGGTTTAGATGAATTGAGTTCCTGTGTATGAAATAACAGGAATTTTTTGTTTTGTTTTGTTTTGTTTTTTGTTTTTCGAGACAGGATTTCTCTGTATAGCCCTGGCTGTCCTGGAGCTCACTTTGTAGACCAGGCTGGCCTCGAACTCTGAAATCCGCCTGCCTCTGCCTCCCAAGTGCTGGGATCAAAGGCGTGCGCCACCATTGCCCAGCATAACAGGGATTTTTTAACACCAAGAAATGAATATGGAAAGTGTGAGAAGGTGTTAATGCAGTGGTCCTACTTATCAGATATTTACCTTATGATTCATAACAGCAAAATTACAGTTGTGAAGTAGCAATTACATAATGTTGTGGTGTAGAGGGTTAGCACATGTCTTAAAGGGTTGCAGCATTAGGAAGGTTGAGAACCACTGTGTTGATGTTTTATGCACATGGAGTTAGGGTGTAGAGGGGGACTTGTCAGAGTAGTCTTTGGATCTGACTGAAGCCTGGAGGGGACCCGTCCCAGGAGCTCCCTGAATAGAAGGGGCTGGTGGCATCACCAGAGGGGCCCAAGAGAAAGGAAGGTTTGACATCATTGTCAGCAGGAGAGCGTAGGCCTGTGTTGGTTTCAGAGTCTGTCCTGAACCTACATTGTTTGCTGCCTTTCCCTAACCCTGATGTGTGTTTCCTGGTCTCCTAGTTTTTCAGTGAATATGAAAAGCTACTTCATTCAGAAAACTATGTGACAAAGAGACAGTCATTGAAGGTATGGCACATTCTCTTTTCCATGTCATTCATTTCTCTTCATTATGTATTTGTGATTGGAACTTGGAGAATCAAGGACATATGCTGGTGTTGGTTGTAGACCTTTAGGAAAAAGTACATTTGTGATTTGGGCCTGGTTGGTCTTTTTTTTCCCCCAGGATTTGGGGTATGGTAGTGGTCTGTATGCCCACAGTATAAGGTAGAGACACCAAAGGGGAATTTCCCACTCAAGGCTACAGATCTGAACCCAGGCAGGCTGGCACCAGGGCATGTCCTCAAATACCTGTCCACAAGGGTGTTGCCTGCTCCCAGCTGAGTATAGCTGAGAGCTCAGGGCAAGAAGAGCCTGGAGGCGGGCTGGAGAGATGGCTCAGTGGTTAAGAGCACAGACTGCTCTTCTGAAGGTCCTGAGTTCAAATCCCAGCAACCACATGGTGGCTCACAACCACCCATAACAAATTTGACACCCTCTTCTGGAGTGTCTGAAGACAGCTACAATGTACTTACATATAATAAATAAATAAATCTTTAAAAAAAAAAAAAAGAGCCTGGAGGGAGAGGCCCAGCTGAGCAGTAGCTGTTTGCACACTGAGTTTATATGGAATTCTGAGGACGCTCTGAGGACACTGGAAGTGGGTTCCGCTCCCTGCTTGGGTTCCTAACAGTCAGGGTTGTCTTGAGGAACCACTGCTAAAGATACAGCTCTGTGAGGCAGATGTGAGAAAATGAAAACCACCACACCCTTCATCCTGGAAAGCCCTGCTAAATAGAATTTAAAACAGGAAAAAAAAATTGTTAAAATTAGTAATCAGAACTTCCTAGTACCCTTTCCTTTTTTGGGTAGTGGTGGTTTGTTACATTGTTCGTTTTTATTTTTGTTGCTGTTTTTTGAAACCAGTCTTTTCTAGCATCAAGTGATGACTATCAAATGGGTTAATTTTTTTTTTTTATTTGAGTCTTAATAATTTAAGAGTAATGGTCTAATGTCTTCTCAGCTTCTGGGTGAGCTGCTGTTGGACAGACACAACTTCACTATTATGACGAAATACATCAGTAAGCCTGAGAACCTCAAGCTAATGATGAACCTCCTCCGAGACAAGAGCCGAAACATCCAGTTTGAGGCCTTTCACGTGTTCAAGGTGAGCTGCACGGGCAAACAGTGCCTTCTTCTGAAACTGTTCATTGCAATTACTAAAATAGGGCCTGTTTGGGTAACCAAAGTGATAACTCCATTCCGTCAGAGCATTTAACAGAAGCGGGATGTGGATGGAAATGGGCTTTGCCCTTGTGCATGAGAATGGGAAAGTGTAGTAAGAGAGGGACTCTCTTCAGCCTGCACAGAAGGTGCCCTGAGACTGGCACAGTCCCTGCTGCCCTCCTCCCCCTCCCTCCCCAAAGCCAGAAGTCGGTTTAGTGCTTTCCTTGGGGGTAGGGTGTTCCTTTTCAATTGCAGTCTGACCTCCTGTGCCCAGAAATAATTTATTTGATTCTAAACTCAAAGTTGGTGTTTGGGCCTAAGTACTGCGTTTCAGGGTTGGCGGAATGCCTTGACAATCTTTATGTACCATGTAATCATTATTATCCTCACTATCATGTAAAAGTAAGTTCTTCTAAAGGAACAACCACTGTCCCTGCCTGTGCAGGAGCTTGCTGGGTGTACACTGATGTCTTTCTGACTGACATGGCTTCCTCTTCTGCAGGTGTTTGTGGCCAACCCCAACAAGACACAGCCCATCCTGGACATCCTCCTCAAGAACCAGACCAAACTAATCGAGTTCCTCAGCAAGTTTCAGAACGACAGGACCGAGGATGAGCAGTTCAATGATGAGAAGACCTATTTAGTCAAGCAGATCAGGGATTTGAAGAGAGCCGCCCAGCAGGAAGCCTAGTTCCCAGTAAACCGTGTCCCATCCACGCTCAGCACTTGCTGTCAGCTCCTCAGCGTCAGGCACTGCATCGATTCATGAGGAGCATTACTGCTAATCTGCTGTTAAGTGAACGGTTTTCATTTTACCTTTTTGTTTTTCAGTCCAGGTTGGA
>NW_022196896.1:111352444-111365761 GCF_008632895.1 Mastomys coucha
CGTGAAACTGAATAATTAAAACTTTGGCTTCTCTTAGGGAAAGAAGAGCCCTGGTCCTGATGTCCTCCAGGAGATGGATGGGTTAAATGTCCTTTTCCTTAATGCTGCAAATTATCAGTATTTATAAAGTAACTGATTTTGCACCACTTTTTGTGACTGTGACCACAGCAGAACAATGTCTCCTAGACTGTATCTTCATAAAGTTACTAGAATGGTGTCTGTCTGTCTTAGTGACACTCGGATCACAACTAACAACTTACAATCAGAGTTTGCCCGATCCAATTCAGCATGGCTGTAGCTGACTAAAAAAAAAAAAAAAAAAAAAAAAAAAAATTACATAATTATTCTTTGCTAGCCTCTCTTACTAACTGAATTATTCATTGGCCAGTAAAAGGAGCTTCCTAGCTGATGTTTAGTGAGTTTTAAGGTTTCCTTCAAGGAATACAAGTCTGAAAAACCACTCCAGAAAATACAGGTCTGTTCTATTTCATCTAAATGGCAGTCTACAATATAGGGTTTCCAAGGCTCTCTTTACGTGCGTGCGTGCGTGCGTGCGTGCGTGCGTGGTAATTCACGTTCTCTTGTAGAGATAGAGAAAGCACCTTCTGGACAAGGAAGTCCTCAGCAGTGTAGGAGGCAGACTCAGCCGAGCTAAGTGATCCAGTCCTTGCCACCCTGTGCTGGGAGTCAGGATTCGGTGAGACAGCAGCCATTACACCAAGTGGAAGGAGTGTCTCTTTGCCAAGCTAGCTCTTAGAACTTGAGACGACAGAACAGCTTCCACTTGGGCAAACACAGAGTAGTGCTAGAGTCTTGCTGTGGAAGATGGGTGCAGGTGTCAGAGAACTGTTTTGTCACTCATGCATTGGAAGCTGAAGGCTGACAAGGCTTTCTGGATTGTTTTTAAACAACAATGTGAAAACATTCAAGATTGAAAAGTTGCATTTAAAGTGTGATCATTTCCTAGGTTCCTGTTACCAGAACTACTATCCTGGGTGTGGGCTTCTTTGGTGTTTTAAAGGGTTAATTTTACTTAAGGCAGTTACTTAATGTGATTTTTTTTTTTAACCCTTAAAAAAAAGTGGGAGATGTATACAATTGTTAATGACATGGAAGTGTTTCCTTTCTCCTGAGGAAAAGTGAATTTCTTATCAGACTATCTGGCTGGCCCTGTAATTTAAATTAAAATAAAATTTTGGAGAAACTGTCTTGTGATGTCCTTTAGACAGTCACATGTCACTGTGGAGAGTTCCATCAAGAGACAAACACAGTAACTCAACACTTTTTTACCTTACTCAAGATTTAGTGCACTGTGGTTTCCGTTTATCTTGCCCTGTGTGATTTCAGGGTGATGATTGTGTCTCATAGCCCTCCCTTGTCTACAAGTTCATTACCATTTGTTAGCATTTTATGGTAAATCCCTCCCACCCCCAACCTTTGGAGTGTAGATCTATCCTTTGTTCCTTTATCAACAGTGGAGACTGCTTGACAAGAGATTCTCAGGTCACTGGAGCATGTCCATGGTGAAGGTGAGACTCATGAAGCCTAGCTCTGGCACCAAGCAAGGCCCACGTGGCCCCTCTTCTGTCTCCAGAGTTGGCTCCTTGCCTGTGTGCAAACCCTGCCAACACGTAACCCTGTCAGTCAATACGCTCTCCATTTCCAGCAGCAGGGCAGAGGGCCTGCCCTTGCCAGAGATACCTCAGGAGAGGAACATCAGCATCTTACTGTTCATCTGCCAGGCCAGAGTTACCTATCCTGCAGCTCAGTTTCCACTTCCCTACCCCCATGGTCTCCATGGAATCCTTGCAGTCTTCCAGCTGCATGCTGACCAAGCATCCTGGACTACTCACCTCCATCCTAACCCGCAAGGACCAGATGGCCTCATGATGGTGGAATCCCCAAGGGCTGCAATTTTCCACAGTTACCCCAGGTCATAAGGGATCCCATAAGAGTGCCAGTGAGGTCCTTTAGAGAAGAGGACCCTGATGAGCTACCCGTGCATCACTTTGGCTCACAGGCTCTCTGTTCACCCCTGCCAACCATCTCTCAGCTGCTCCCAGAGTCTCCCCTGAGGCATTTGTTCCTAAAGCTGAGTGAGCTGCTTCTTCAGAATTCAACCCCTAGACCTCAGCAGTGGTCTGAACATTTCCTACCATGTGTGATCATCAGTTTTCTCCTGCTGAGGTTTACTTCTAGTTACCCCATGTACCTCCCTCCCCGAAGCACTGTCTTGCTAAGGCCTGGAAGCTCCAGCCCTCCAGGGATCTGCCTCCCCGAGTTCCCACTACCCAGAGGGGGCTGGTGACTGCACAAAGATGGAGCTGTTGTGGCACCATCCCCTACATTGACCTCAGAACCCTACATGTCTGATTCCCTGTATTCTGTCCCTGGAGAGGACACAGACACACACACACTCCCACCCACCCCAGGTTCCTGGACAAGAGATTACATCCTCTGCAGTTAACTTTTCCTGCAACTCAAGTACCCTCTTGTAGGTGTCTATGGACATAACGTGCTTCCACATTTCCACACAGGGGACAGGTTTTGTAATTTTAGCTGATCAAAATTAAAACTTGCCAGGCAAGAACTTGTTAACCACCAGCATCTCAGTGGTCCCTGGAGTTTATCTTAGTGACACACTCCATGGGGTGGAAATAGGAATGGATCTGTTTTACAGTAGGTGCGGTTTCCTTTCCACTGAGATGCAAAGGTGAACAGTGGCCCCGGTGACTAGCAGGCCATTGGAAACTCCCAGGTGCCATCGCCCAGCAGTTCCTTTGCTTGGTCCGGCCTATGGTCCTGGTCATCTTGTAATTTCCACCGGTGGATAGAGCTGGATGCCAACCTGTAGGATACACAACCATCAGTACCATGTACATTGCCTGTATATGATGGCCACGGGGCCCTTCTCTGGACCCAGCATTCATTCTGATGATGAATGACAACTGGCTGGTGGGAAAATAAAAGCAGTGCCTCTTAACCTGTCTGAAGTGTTCATCTGCCTTCTGGGCTCTGAAGCAGGTCTGAGCCCCAGCATACACCGTGATACCCAGCTTTGATCCTCACTGACCCAAGCGTTTCTCAAGACCTGGTCCCAAATAGATGATAGTGCCTCATTGGAAGCTTTGTCCCAAGGCTGGCCCAAACAGCCTGGCTAGCACCCCATCCCTACCATCCCTGTAGCAACCCAGTCTCTAGGTGGCTGCGCTGAGCTGCTTTTATGCTTTAAGCCCACTGGAGGGCAGTGTAGTTCCTTGGTTTAGTGCTGCAGATGTATTTGGGCATTGAAAAGACCCAGGAGTCCTGGGGGGCGGGAACGGGTGGGAACGCTGGGCAGCCTGGAGATTCCTGGAGGGACATCACTTTCAAACAAGCCGGAGAAGTTAGGTAGGTATAGAAACAGATGTGGGGTGCAGAGGAAGCCCCGGGTGAATGGATGATGTTGACATAGCATGCCAGTGGTGTTTCTGCCTCCTGCACCAAGCAGGCAGACGTTGTTCTTTGTGGTTGAGTGGCAAGCTCTGAAAGTCCCCCTTCATTCTCCAAGCATTGGCCTGTTGGAAGTAGTGCAAATGGGACCAACATCTAATATTCCTTGTGGGCTACAGAACCTGTGAATGTGCTCGACATTTTGCCGTCAAGTTCACGTGGAAGCAAACGTGAAGAGCCATGACAGAGCAGGTTTTTCCTGTCCTCCCCAGTATGCCTTGCTTTATTTCTGCTCTCCCTGCTGGCCTTGCTGCATGCATCTCTGCTCAAGATGGGGAGAAGAATAAAAGGTGGCGCACGCCTTTAATCCCAGCACTTGGGAGGCAGGGACAGGCAGATTTATGAGTTCGAGGCCAGCCTGGTCTACAGAGTGAGTTCCATCCAGGACAGCCAGGGCTATACAGAGAAACCCTGTCTCGAAAAACCAAAAAAAAAAAAAAAAAAAAAAAAAAAAAAAAAAAAGCCAATTGTATTGGCTGGTTTTGTGTGTCAACTTGACACAGGCTGGAGTTATTACAGAGAAGGTAGTTTCAGTTGGGGAAGTGTCTCCATGAGATCCAGCTGTGGGGCGTTTTCTCAATTGCCCCTTGTGGGTGATACCATCCCTGGGCTGGAGGTCTTGGGCTCTATAAGAGAGCAGGCTGAGCAAAGCAGTAAAGAACATCCCTCCATGGCCTCTGCATCAGCTCCTGCTTCCTGACCTGCTTGAGTTCCAGTCCTGACTTCCTTGGTGATAAACAGCAATATGGAAGTAAGCCAAATAAACCCTTTCCTCCCCAACTTGCTTCTTGGTCATGATGTTTGTGCAGGAATAGAAACCCTGACTAAGACACCAACTCTTGGGCTTTCTAGGGGAGCTGAGGAAAGTGCCCAGCACACAGTAGGTCAGCAATACCTGATGGCTTGGGAAGCCCAGTGGGAGGGGGTCCTATGTTTAGAATACTCCCCAACTCTGATTCATCCTCTGGTTTTGTTTTGTTTTTTTAAGATTTATTTTATGTGTATGAGTACACTGTAGCTGTATAGATAGATGGTCATGAGCCATCCTGTGTGTGGCTGCTGGGAATTGAACTCCCGCCCCGCTCGCTCTGGCATAATTCACTGTAGCTGTCTTCAGATGAACCAGAGGAGGGCATCAGATCTCATTACGGGTGGTTGTGAGCTACCATGTGGTTGCTGGGATCTGAACTCAGGACCTTCGGAAGGGCAGTCAGTGCTCTTACCCGCTGAGCCATCTTGCCCTTCATCCTCTGGTTTCAGAGATTAAAAACAATATCCTTGCTGGGTCTGGTGATGTCAGCCTTTAATCCCAGCACTGTGGAGGCAGAAGCAGGTGGATCTCTGAGAATTCAAGGCCAGCCTGATCTAAATAGTGAGTTCCCGGAAAACCAGGCAACATCATAAGACCCTGTCCCAAACAACAACATGAAAAGCAAATCCCTTACTGGTTTGGGTGATGTTAGAATGACCCAGGTGCTTTGTCATCACCATGACATGTACTGTTTTGAACACTTGCCACTCACAGCATCAATGCCCCAAGACAGAGTGCACGTTGGCTTGGCAGTCAGATGGGCAGGCAGGTGAGTGGGGACAGCACCGTGCCAGAATGATGGGACCTGAGAAATTCTGGCTTCAGCCTCTTTCAAGCACAGTTTGGAAGGTTTAAGTCTGGTCTTGTGCCAATGAGAAGAATACAAGCAACATATGCCTGTTTGCTCCATGAAAGTGGAGGCAAAGGGAGCCCAATGAATCCCCAAGATGATAGAGGCTTTCACCTGAATGCCTCACCTGGGAAGGGAATGCTTCCTGTGAGCATTGAGAGGTTGAGGAAGATGAGGGATAATCAGCTCTGGGGAGCAGGGTGGGTTTGTACGGCAGATTAGAGCAGTTGCTTCTCAACCTGTGCGTCTTGACCCCATGGGGTCACATATCAGATATCCCACACATCTGATATTTACATTGTGAATCATAACTGTAGCAAAATAACTGTACAATTATAAAGTAGCAATAAAAATTATTTTATGGTTGGGGGGTCACTACAACATGAGTAACTATTTAAAGGGTGGCAATATTAGGAAGGTGGGTGAAAAGCATTGAGTTAGAGCCCAGAAGATCCCTGAATAGAAAAAGCGGTCACTTGGCCCAGAAACAGCTTCCTCCACGTTTTACCAAGAAAGCAGTGGTTGGGCAGTAGAAGGAACTACAGATCCTGACCACTCTTGCCTGTTTTGTTTTTGTTTATATAGGGTCTTGCTATGTCATCATCCTGGCTGGCCTCAAATTTACTAATCCTCTCTGGCCTCCATCTCCCAAGTGCTGGGATTACAAGCGTGGTACTCTAGAATATTCTTGAGGTGAGTAGATCCAAAGGTGAACCAAGGAGAGGGAAAATAGGAAGCGGGCAGCTCCAGAGTCTAATTCAAGGCTGGGGATTCTGCAGACTGTATGGCCCAGGGCATGGCCAAGTTACAGCTGCACCCCAAACCTCGGTCAAGATCACCTAATTCTAACCTGAAGGTCAGTTTACAGTCACCCAACACCTCTGTCCATCGCATCCAAGACACTCGATGAACTCCCAAATGAGATCAGTGCAGAGGTCCCCAGAAGAGGACTGTACTGTGACAAAGTTACAAAGAGAAGAGCTTTAAAACAAGAGCTGCTCACCTAGCCAGCGCAGTGATGCCTGCCTTTGGTTTCAACACTCAGGAGGCTGAGGCAGGAAGATGGGGATGTCCAGTAGACTGCCTACTAGACTAAATAGTGAAACATTGTCTCAAAACAAAACAAACAAACAAAACAAAACCAGAAACAAGCAGCAAGGACAAAACCTTTCAGGGCAACAATGATACAATTGTTTCTCTCCTCTGGAGGGATAGGAACCAAAGAAGGGTAAAAAAATAAATAGTCTAGAGTGCTGAAGAGAAAGGGGAAAAAAATCAACGGGGAATTCTGTATCTAGGAAATGCTAGGTGATGTGGCTTAGCCAGTAATGTCACTCAATGCCCTCAGTTTGATCCCTGGCACCCACATGGTGGAAGAACGACCGATGGCACAAGTGCATATGGAAGTGAGTGAACACAACTGAAAAAGATGTAAGAGTAATATCTAGTAAAGCTGACCTTCAAAAGTGAAGGTGAAATGAAGGCATCTCCAAATACACACAAACTGGGAGACTTATTGCTCACTGACCTGTCGCAGAAGAAGTAAATACTAGAGAAAAGTCTATAGGGCTGAAGAAAGGGGAGCGGATTCTAATTAAATCTACTGCAAGAAGAGTTCCAGATAAGGTAAATTTGTAGGTTTTTGAAACAGATAAATATGCTTTTCCTCTGACTTCCAAAAGACAAGTTTATATAAGACAAGTGCAGTACTGTAGTGTTTTGCTAGTTCTGTAAGTAGGTTTGCAATCTATGATGTAATGACACACAGAAAAGAGGGGCAGAGCTGGCTTATGGTGGAGCAAAGGTTCATATTTTACCCCAGTGGAGTTAGCATCAAGCGCAGAAAAGTGTGGTAAAGTGCATACTGATACCTAGAGCAGCCAATTTTGTTTTGTTTTTTGTTTTGTTTGTTTGTTTGTTTTTTGTTTTTTGTTTTTTTGTTTTTTGTTTTTTTCGAGACAAGGTTTCTCTGTATAGCCCTGGCTGTCCTGGAACTCACTCTGTAGACCAGGCTGGCCTCGAACTCAGAAATCCACCTGGCTCTGCCACCCAAGTGCTGGGATTAAAGGCGTGTGCCACCACCACCCAGCCATGAGCATAAAAGGCCATTTTAAAAAATCAACAAGAGTTAAAATGATACTAAAAAACATTTCTTGAGGACAATAGTCAGACACTTCGGATGAGAAGGGGGTTGGGGGAGAGACACAGCTGCACAGGCCCTGAACGGCAAATGTTGGTGACGACATTAAAGTCTACCCCAGTCAAAAGGCATCTCCAATCTGACCAGAAAAAAGAAAAAAGAAAAAGAAGCCAGACCTGGCGATGACATTCTATCTACGAGAGTCATTCCTCAGATTCAAAGACGTAAATAAAGCCAAGCATGATGAAAGAGGTTGGGGCCAGCCTGGGCTACATAATCAGTTTCAGACCAGCCTGGCCTAATAGAGTAGGACATTATCTCAAACAAATATGTAATAAAATAAATCCTGACTAACACGCCTGGGAAGAGGGGCTCTCAGCTGAGGAACTGCCTCCATGGGATTGGCCTGTGGCTATTGGGGGGGGCATTTTCTTAATCGCTGATCAATATAGGAGAGCCAGATTCCAAGGAATCCCCCCAAGAAAATGAAAGCATGGATCTAAGAGTGTCACGCGCCAAGTGTCTGCAGCAGCGAACTTTAGAACCAGAGCCTTGCAGTAATCCAAGCGTCCGACAGCTCTGGGGCATATGACCTAAGTGTGCCCGGTGCCTACAGGGAACACTGAGTGACTGGTGCCTCGTGGAAGGGCCAAAAGAACACTGTGCTAAGGAGGAGTCCGGGCGCTGGAAACTGTATCTCAGCCGCCTGTTTAGGGGACATAGGCCTGTGTTTGGTGCAAAGTAGATCAGCAATGATTTCATCCCAAGGACCAGACCAGGAGTGAGCTGCAAAGAGTGACAAGAGACATTTTAAAGCAAGTAAGATGTTCTGACACTGAATTTTTAAAATAGTTTCTCAGTTCTACAAATTTACTAAAAAGCATCAAGTTTAAACTTTTTTTTTTCTTTTTTAAAGAATCATTTGTGTCTATCCATCTGTCAGTTTGGTCACACTTTGGCATCAAAAGGAAGTTTGTGCTTTTTTTCTGCTGGCTAAATATAATCCATTAAGAAACTAACACTGATAATGTATTTCCTCAGCACAATGTTGGTAGCTTATCACTGAGACCGAAATAAGCATACTGAGGCTAGGAGAACTCAGTGGGTAAAGTGCTTGCCTTATAAGCATGAGGACCCGAGTTCAGTCCCCAGGACCGACACAATAAAGCTGGGCATGGTGGCACATGCTTGGGATCGTCGGTGCTGGGGAGACAAGCAGGCAGATGCCTGGAGGAATTCACCATCAGCCAGCCTAGCTTACTAGGGGAGTTTCATTCCAGTGAGAGATTGTCTCAAGAAAAGATGGAATGGAGGAAGAGGGGCTGAGAAGATTGCTCAGCAGTGAAGTGCCTGCTGCTCTCCCATAGGACCTGGGTTCGGTTCTCTGCACCACACCATATGACCCACATCACCTGTAATTCCAACTCTGAGAATCCCAATGGTATTCTGTCCGTAAGAGTCATCCTTCAGATGCAAAGACAAATAGAGTCAAGCATGGGGAAGGAGTTGGAGGCCAGTCTGGCCTCCATAGTCAGTTTCAGACCAGCCTGGCTTATAGAATGAGACTAGCCTCTGTGGGTAACCGCCCACACACACACCCCCACACACATATATGTACGTGCACACACACAAGGCCCAAAGTTATCCTTTGACCTCCACATGCATATATATACACATGTGCCCACCCACACTCATACCAATGAATGTATACCCTCACAAGCATGTATATAAAATAGTATTAATAATTGTAATCATATAATAATATAGTTATATAATAATTAATATTATATTTTATATAATATTAATAATAATGTACTTCTCTCTGTCATACTGGATTTTTTTTTTTTTTAAGTTTTTCGAGATAGGGTTTCTCTGTGTAGCCCTGGCTGTCCTGGAACTCACTCTGTAGACCAGGCTGGCATCGAACTCAGAAATCTGCCTGCCTCTGCCTCCCAAGTGCTGGGATTAAAGGCGTGCGCCACCACCACCTGGTGTCATACTGGATTTTTAAGTGATGACAACATAAAGACATTTCTGAATAATCCTCAGCTGAGTGTATTGATAGCCTGGAGTTAGCTTGCTGCAACTGCAACAGAGCGCTCAGGACCCAGAGAGGATCCAGATGGAAACAGGAAGGAATGAAAAGAAAGCAAATGGATGGTAAATATCAAAGGCAATTTCATCTTTCCTTAATTCCCTAGAAGACAATTCATGGTTCAGAGCAATAATAATAATTATTAATAATAATATATTGTGAGAATCATAACATTTAAGGAAGCACTTTTATAACAGATAAGAAAAGGGGTAGTTGTGTTTTCAGAAGGTACTTAACTTCATTGAATCCCTGAATCAGTCATTCCCCTCCTCCACAAAAGGCAAAGATGTATATAGAAAATATAAAAATCAAAGACCACAATATACCTCATTAAAAAGAAAAAGAGACGAGCCAGGGTGGAAGAAAATGGAGACATAAATCAGCCAGCAAGAGAATGGCCATATACTCCACCACAGCTGGACTTCTGCAAGTGAAAGTCAATTAAGACTCCAGATCAAGGGCAGCAAAGCAGGGCACGGCTCTATTCTCTGTACGAGAGTTGCTCTTTAAATAATCGAGATCCAGTCAAAGGTGGAGATGGAGATGGCTCAGCAGTTAAGAACATCGATTGCTCCTGAGGAGGACCCTGGTCCAGTTCTCAGCATCCACAACAGGCAGCTGTAACTGTCATTCCAAAGGGTCTAAGCTCTCCTTTGGCACATGTGCACATACGTGCATGCAGATACTCACATATACACATAAAAGAAGTATCTATATTGATGGATAGATAAATAGATACATACATATATACATACATAGAGATAGATATATATAGATAGAGATACATATGTGTATGAGTTAAAACAAAGGCTTAAATAAAACCATACAAACACTAATTACATCTGACCTGCCCAGAAGAACACCAATAAAGCAGATTTAGAACAAGAACTCTTGTCACCAGAGTTGAATCCAGAACCTTCGTTTCTTCCTGGCTCATTATTGAAAGAGAATAACAAAACCACTTCACTTACTTCTTCCTTGGTGTTTAGTGAGAAATTAGTCACGTGAGACAAGACTCAGTACAAGGCCCCACACAGCTCCTCCTGCATTCAAGACTCTGTTGCTCCCAGGCCAGGGGTGCAACATGATCTATCCGCAGTGGGCAAGATGAGGCTTCCTGAGGATGAGCGTCAAAGATTTCCTCCTGGGGAAGACAGGGCCCCAGTCACATCCATTCAGCGTATCCCTTGCCTGGCTCCTCCTTCGGAATCAGCCACCGTCACAAGGACTGGTGTGGCCCAGATGGAGTGCTCCTTGCACTTCAGTGTACCGTGACCTATGGGTCCTGCCCACCTAAGGCCACAGAGTTTCTTCAAATGGAACTATGAAATTATGGAATAATGCTCTGGGTCACACTAATCTTAAAGGCATGGTCCCATACTCTGCCTGCAGCCATAAAGGGACCTTGGATTAGGCTCTGTTTCTCTGGGACCTTTCGGCATGCATGGTGAAGATGCTGGGATGGGGGTCCTAGTGTTTCACTGAGACCACTTTATGCAGGTAGAGACAGATTGGCCACTGGACTTTCTGCCTACCTAGGAGAAAGGCATAGAGGTTTTGGAAAATGAGCTTTGTGGACAATGGCTAAGGAGCCCTTGATTCAACATTAATGGGTAAGGATGTGGCTCAGTGGGTGGGGCGTTTGCCTAATATTTGTAGAATTAAAACTGGCTGTGGTGATACATGCCTATAATCTCAGCACTTTAGATGGAGGAAGCGGGAGGATCAAAAGTTCAAGGGCATCCTCAGCTACATAGTGACTGACCTACCTTGGCTTTTGTTGTATGATAAAACACTGACCAAAAACAACTTGAAGAGGAAATTACTTCCTTACAGTCCATCAATCATGGAAAGCCAGAGCAGGGGCTTACCGTAGGAATCTTGAGCACACACGGAACTAGCAGGAACTGAGCTCTCCTGGAGGAATCCTGCTTACTGGCTGGCTTCCCCCGGCTTGTTCAGCCACCTTTCTTAAATAGCCCAGACCCAAGTGTCCAATGAGGACACTCACTGTGGGCTAGGCCTTCCTGGAGAGATGGCTCAGTGGTTAAGAGCACTGACTGTTCTTCCAGAGGTCCTGAGTTCAATTCCCAGCAACTGCATAGTGGCTCACTATCATCTATAAAGGGGATCTGATGCCCTCTTCTGGCCTGCAGATCAGAGCACTCATACATTAAATAAATAAAAATTTAAGAAAAGAAAATGTCCTACAGACATGCTCAAGGCCAATCTGATGGGGACAATTTCTTAATTGAGATCCCCCTCCCCCATGCAGAGTAGTCACTTTTCTATTGCTGTGATAAAACACCATGACCAAGGCAACTTATAGAAGAAAGCGTTTATTTTACAATTCCAGGGAGATGTGAGTCCATCCCCGTCACAGCAGGGAGGCATGTCAGCTGATAGGCATGGCAGCTGGACCAGCAGCCGCCTGGCTCACACCTTAAACCACAGATGTGAGCCAGAGAGCAAGAACTAGAAAGGATACAAGGTTTCTGAAACCTCAAAGCCTGCCCCCAGACATGAACTTCCTCCAGGAAGGCCACATTTCCTAAACCTACCACCACCTGGGACCAAATAGCCTAGCATCTGAGCCTATGGGGAACATGATCTGTTAAGCCGCAAGTCCAGGGACCCATCCCTCCACACGTGTCAAGGTGACAAGAACAGCTAACATCCCTGTCTCCGAACAAATAAAAACAACAGCCACACAAACACCTCTAGTGGAAAGCAGATTGGAGTTAAATTATTGGCGTGCTACAGCGGCAGAACACATATCTAGCATGCAAAAAACCTCTTCAAGCCTCGCGCACAATCACTAGAAATAGACTGGAGGCCATTAATACAACACTTGAAATCAATAATTCTTTACTTTGGCTTAAAACAGACATTTTAGAGAAAGTACACAAAGAGAAACCAGAGAGAGGGAAAGAGAGAGAGAGAGAGAGAGAGAGAGAACATAGAAAAAGCAGCCTTTAGAAAATGCAACTGTTAAGAGCCTTAAGGGTGGGAAGAGGGGAGAACCCATAGACAGGATTAGGGGAGGCTTGGTGTGGAAATTGTGACCTCTAGGGATACAACCAAAGCAAGATGAGAAAGGATGGGCAAGGAGAAGAAACAAAGTATTGAGCCTGTGAGAGGCCATGGGGGCGGGGGAGGGGACATTGGAGGCCTTGAGGGGGCAGTGGGGTGGGTGGGGAAAGGCAATATAGCTGGTGGTGGGAGCTTAAAACCAGCTATAATAAGTCTGTTCAAAAATGCATAGCTCCTGGGAGGTATTTGAAGAAACATGCAAGTAAAAGAGATCCTTTAAAACCGTTTAAAAGGCGCCAAATGTACACGAAGTTAGCTGAAATAGCTGATGCTGTTGTCTTACGTAAAGTCTGAAGGAGGCTCTGGTGGGGGTGGGTAACAGCTCTAGCAGGAACGTCAAGTCCTCGCTGGATGCAAGGAAAAGCATTGAATGCTCACCAGACACCCAGTAGGGAGAGAGAGCATTTACCCATTAATGCTGAAGGAAACGGATTCCAAAACAGATGGTAAGATTAACCACCCTGGACACTCAGAGGACACAAGCCAACATTCTGTCAGGAAAACTTAGACGAAGCAAGGGCTGTTACCGAAGCCAGCCTGCTTCCTGTGAGAGAAGAAACTCATGATGATGGACTGAGAAGCCCGTGGGTTGTAAGAAAGCTTGGTCATGTAAGGAAAGTTACCTAGGCTGGCCTCGAACTTGTGATCCTCCTGCCTCTGCCTCCTTCAGCAAATCCTACTGGCGTGCACCACCACAAGCCGGGCAGTGGTGGTGCACTGCCTTTAATCCCAGCACTTGGGAGGCAGAGGTAGGTGGATTTCCTGAGTTCGAGGCCAGTCTGGTCTACAGAGTGAGTTCCAGGACAACCAAGGCTACACAGAGAAACTCTGTCTCA
>NW_022196896.1:111365771-111372826 GCF_008632895.1 Mastomys coucha
AGTTACACCTTGGTCATTTAAGAAAACACCTTAAGTCCCATTTGCCTAAGAGCAGATAATCCCCTGGAATGCTGGGGGCTGTTGTTCAAATAAGACAAACAAGCCACAGTTTTTCACTTCTGTGAACAAGGTTGGCTGCCCCAACTGCACAGAACTGATCACACACAGGTGGGAGCTACAGAGCCAGGAAGTAAGTCAGGATGCATGCTTGCCCTCGGTTGAAGGAAGGCAGATAGCTTTACGGGGTTTGCCTTTATAAGCTTCTGACTAACCTTACTCCTGGCCATTCGCTGGGAATCCTAGGTATGGACCTGGCCACTATCCAGTGTCCTTGCCAGTATTTAATAAAGGCTTACTTCCAAAAACTGTGGAAGTTGTCTTATTCTCACCCGGTGGGATTGACACTGAAGAGACAGCTCAGTTGGTAAAATATTGGCTATACAGTCATAAAGACATGAGTTCAATTCCCAGAACTCACATAAAAAGCCAGATATAGTGGAACAGGCTATCTCAGAGCTGGGGAGGCAGAGACAGGAGGATTCCCGGGGCTTAAACGCCCAACCCAGTTTGACTGGCAAGTTCCAGGCCAAGTGAAAGATCGTGTCACAAAACAAAGTGGACAGCACCTATCAAACAATTCCCAAGGCTGGCCTCTGACCTTCGTATACACAGAGGAGCAGGGAGGGGGAGGAAAGAAGGACGAAATCAAGAGTACCTGCATCCCTGATGCAGGAAATAGTCTCTCGGCAGAGGCCAGTCGGGTTGCCAGGTTAAATACTGATGCCCAATTAAAAACGGACAAACGTATACTAAAAAGTTTTTTGTTGTGTATCCGAAATTCAAATTTCTCTAGACATTGTCTCGGGGAGCACCTGAGATCTGAGTCCTCAGGAGATGCTGGTGAGAGATTGCCTGGATTAAGTTAGCTAATGTGGGAGGGGCCATCTTCATTGTGGGTGGGGTTCCAGAGTTCTGACTAGGGACAGCAAAGGTATGAAAAAAAGAACAGACGCACAGAACCCACAAGATGAAGCTAGGATCAGGTGGGGTCCTACTGCTCGTCAGGTACAACCCAGCGAGAGGCGTCTCTGGAGGTCTCTTCTGGGTCGGGAAAGTCATTGTCACTAGTTTTCACACACCGATCCATCAACGCCCAGAGGAAAGCTGCTCTGTTCCACTTGAGCCTCGCCTATCTAAGTAATGGCTTTGCCAGTTTCCCACCCTGGGTCAATTGGTCTTAGAATCTTTAACAGGTCATGCCCAGGTCCAAATATACACTCACGGTGCTGGAGAGATGGATCAACAGTTAGCATTGACTGCTCTTCCAGAGGACCTGGGTTCAATTCCCAGCACCCACATGGAAGCTTACTCCAATTCCAGGGGTTCCAACGCCTTCACAGAGATATACATGCAGTCAAAACTCCAATGAACATAGTATAAATACACATACATATCACATATATATGATGTTATATAGTTACATACAGTATATATTATATATATATATGTCATATATGTCTTATGTATGATATGTGTGTATGTATGTATATGCACTCAGGGCATCCTCTCCTCCCAGCATACATCTCCAAATGCTAGCTCCTCCCTCGGCTTCTCACTTTGGTGTGTCTTCCCAGAGAGGCCTATCCAACCACAGCTGCCAACGCTGCTACCCCCAGCCCTCCAGTCTCTGTCACTCTTTTCTGTCCTCCAAGCACTGAGCACTCTCAGAATTAGTTGTTTATGTGCTTATTCTTGTCTCTTTGGCTAGAACATAAATGCAAGGGAGAGATGGGACACTCCTATGTCACAGCTCACATCTAAATGCCAGCGCCTGACCAGCAAGATGCACCAGGCCAATAGGTCTTAGATGGACGGGAAAACTTCCCGCAGCTCTAAGAGTAGATTGGGCCTCAATGTAACCTTTTGAACATTCATCTTCTAAGTTAAAGTTACTTTTTTTCTGAATCCTAAGTCTTGGCAAGCATATAGCTTCCCTCACAGAGGGTAGAGCTCAAGTCTCTAAGCAAGGAAGGAGAACCCAGAGGGAGACAAAGTAGGACTGAAGATTAGCATAAGCTAAGCCCCAGAGGTGCTAAAAGGGGGTGGTATCTATTGTGGTGGTTTGAACATGCTTGACCCAGGGAGTGACACTGTTAGGAGATGTGGCTTTATTAGAGTAGATGTGGCCTTGTTGGAGGAAATGTGTCACTGTAGGGATGGGCTTTGAGACCCTCTTCCTAGCTACCTAAGGACAGTCTGCTCCTAGCTTCCTCTGGATGAAGATGTAGAACTCTCAGCTCCTCCAATGCCATGCCTGCCTGGATGCTGCTGTGCTTCCTGCCATGACACTAATGGACTAAAACTCTGAACCTGTAAGCCAACCCCGATGAAATGTCCTTGTAAGAGCTGCCTTGGTCATGGTTTCTCTTCACAGCACTAAAGCCTTAACTAAGATTAGGGTTAATCTCATTAATCACCCATTAATCACAGGCAAGTCTGGTGGGTACTCCGTGCTGTCTAGAGGCTCCGAGAGGCGGTCCAGGTCTCTGGCTGCCTGCCCTGTCCACTGTCAGCAAAGGTGTCACCACTGTCCAGGTGCCCTGACAAATTACACAAGGACCATGATAATGATGATGTACATGTAATAAATAAAACCACAAAGATTTACCAAGGGCCCTAAAGCTTAGTAGATTGATTATATTAATGATTTCTGGATCAGTGACCAAAATTCCTGACAGAAAACAAAACAAAAACCAGAAGGATGGAAATATTTATTTTGGCTCACAGTGTCTCAGGCTTCAACCCTTGGCTCACAGTGTCTCAGGCTTCAACCCTTGGCTCACAGTGTCTCAGGCTTCAACCCTTGGCCACTGGGACCCAGACTCGTGGGCAAAACATCATGGCAATGAGGGAAGAAACAGGAAGAAGGATACAGGACAAGGCTGGAGCAGCCACAGAGGACAAGCCCCAAGTGACCTCATCTCCTCCATCCAGGCTCCACCTCCTACCTCTTAACACTTTCTGATAACGATATCCGACCATGAATCCCCTGATTAAATAGATTAAACTGTTGGTTAGGCCAGAGCCCTCGTGATCTAGTTCTCTCTGGAGCCATCATCACTATCATCACCATCATCACCATCATCACCATCACAGGCACAGGCAGAACCAGAGCCACAACAGAAACTTAGTAATCTTAGGCACTTCTCAAGGCAAAACTAGCCAGCACACACACTCACTCATGCACACACATGATCATGCACACACAGGCACATACGTACACACATTCATACACTCACATACACACATTCACAAACACGCACAGTCACACATACTTATTCATACTTATATAAGCACATTCATACATGTATACATACACATACATTCATACACATACACATTCATACACACACACACATATTCATATACACACATAAGCTTTGACAAAGATAAACCATATCTCTAGATGAGAAAATTGCAAAATGTCAATTGTCCCCTGAATTAAGCCAAATTCCAAGCTGACTTGGGCTTCAGAATGAGTTTCCCCTTCTAGTGAGCGCCCGCCATGAGGTGGTTCATCCAAAGCATGAGGTGATGGCAGTTAACATTCAGGATAAAGCCCCTGTTTTAGGGGCTTACATTCCAAGGACACAGATCCTGGGGAGAGACAGGTAACCAAATCAATAAAGGAACACATTTGAGGACAAAGAGTGCTGAAAGGAAAAAAAAAAAAATCCCTGGGTGTGGCTTTTGTTCAAAGGCCAGAAAGGCAGAGACCTCCACAATGTGATAGACCCAGACCAGATCTGGGCAAGAATTCCCTTGGCTGCTAGTGCAATGCCTAAGCAGGACAGGAGGGACTGGTGTGTGCAGAAAGTGGGAGGTAGTTGGCAGAAGGTTGGGGTTAGCCGGGCCTGACTTGACAGGATGGGGTCTGGAGCCTTCTGCCTGGGGCTTAGGATTTATTCTGAAGGAAATGAAAAGGTAGAGTGAGATTTAAGCAGAAGCAAGGCCTGACCTGGCCTAATTTACATGTTATTACTAATTAATCAATGTATGTGTTCATGTGGGGAGGCACATGTGTTTGTATGTGCATGCGGGGGTGAAAGGACAACCTTGGCTGCCCATGTCATCTCTTGTTTGAGGCAGAGTCTCTCATTAGCCTGGACTTTGCCAGCTAGGCTAGGCTAGCCCACCACTGAGCCTCCTGGTCTCTACCTCCCACCTTGTCACTTTTGGACTTACAAGAGTCTGTCATCTGCCCAGTTCTTTATTTGGGTGCAGGGGGAATCCAAACTCAGGTCTTCATGCTCACTGTGGTGAGGGCTGTACTGACTGAGCTATCACACAGCACTGAATTACATCTTAAAGTGAGTCCAGGCTTCAAGGAGAACAGGTTTGGGGTCAAGGGTGTGTTACAGGAGAGATGGTCCAAGAGAGAAGATGGAGCAAGTTCAAGATGTGAGAAGCGAGCAGCTCTGGATGAATGAAGGGTCAGGTTCCAGGAAACAAGAGGAGATCCAGCAGAGGGTGTGAGACAGGAGGCAGCAAGAATGATGTCAAAGTGTGGGTCTCAAATGTTAGAGCGGTGTTGGCCGGTGACATGGGGAAGGTGGAGACAGGAGCAGTGGAGAGGAGAGAACACTTCAATGGAGACAGTGTGGTGGGACGAGTCATCTGAAGAACAGGCCGTCAGCACCAGTCAGATATTTCACAAGGTACGTGCTGTATTAATGTCTCTGGAACATTCGCTGCGCTGGCATCCGCTTTCTGTTTAGCCATCTGCTTACATTTTTTTCCCCACCCCTCTCCTTCTTAACCTGAACCCACATGTCAGCCGCAAGGCCTTCTGGATTTCAAGATAACAGCCCTGGCAGGGAAGAAGTTTCTGCCAGCTTGCTTCACACCACCTGGTTTGAGCTTCAAGAACTCTTGGCTTATGTTCTTCCTCCTGGACCTCAGGAAAGGCCAGGTTACATCTGACCTCACTGTGTGTGCACACAGCCTACAGCTGGGTGGGCACTGTACATCCCAGGACCTATAAATAATACACTCTCCATTCCCATCTTACGTTGCTCCTCATCATGAAAGGGAACTCTTTCCATCCTGAAGATCCTAATTTAAGACCTACACCATCTAAAACAGTTGGCCCACGAGCAGCATTTGACTCTTAGGAAACCAGCAGGACAGGGAAAAAGACATCTCCACGACTGTGCCGTTTGTCAGAGAAGGCATTTGGGCGAACGCAGATGCTTCTCGATGCAATAAAATGCAGCATATCAAAAGACAGAAGTCTGAGCGGCCCATTCAGGTAGAATCCACATTTGACGACACAGAAAGTATTCGGAACATCTTGTTAAGTGACAAAAGCAAATGGAGCCACTTAGCCAGGCTAGGGTACATTCCTGTAATCGCAGCATTCAGGAGGCTGAGACTGGACGATTAGGATTCTGAGGTAGCAGGGAAAAACAAAACAAAAAACAAAAACGAAAAAAAACAAAAAAAAAAAAACCTGGGAGTCGGGGAGAAAGGAATGGCGGGAAGGAGGGGACAAAGGAAGAAAATACACGGTTTCTTTTATACAGTTTCTTTCAACTAAACAGGCATAGACATGCAACTACCCAGCAACTGCCCAGCATGGCTGCTTTCAGAAGTCATCCTAGGGAGTAAAGCAATTCGTTGACTGTGTAGGCCCCTCCCTCGGAACACCCGCATTCTATGCTGAAGACCTGATTCCCAGGCCCTCCAAATGTCCCAGAGCAAGGGTTAATAGAGACATCCTTATTTAAAATGTGCTCATCAGAGAGGACCTGAACCCAACCTGAGGTTCTTGAGAAAGATGAGAAAGCATGTTGAAGACCCACCCAGGGAAGAGGGAAGACAGGGATGAGATGTTCACACCAACACTCACAGTAGGACAGAGGCATTTGAAGGACCTGCCCTGCTTACACCTCACTCCAGAATGGAGACAGACCCTTGTGTGCAAATTCGTGGACTTCTCCTTGTAACAGCTTAGCAAGCCAAGCTGACTTTCCACACAACCCGAAAAGCCTTTCTATATACACATCGAGTTTATCCACAGGGAAAACAAAGTTGTTTCCATTTTAAATATCGTTTTTCATTTAAAATTGGGTCCTCTGATCTCACTTAATGAGACAAACAAAACAACAATACAAAAGAAAAAACTCACCACTTGCCTCAAAATGTATCTTTTTACTTGTTTTTTCCGAGACAGGGTTTCTCTGTGTAGCCCTGGCTGTCCTGGAACTCACTCAGACTGGCCTAGAACTCAGAAATTTGCCTACCTCTGCCTCCCAAGTGCTGGGATTAAAGGCGTGAGCCACCATTGCCCGGCCTCAAAATGTATCTTAAATTTCCATACCTCTGGGTGATATTTTTGTTTTTCTGAGCAATATCTAAAAATTGCAGGTGTCCCTTAAAAAAAAAAAGTTTCAAATTGGAAAAGAAAATCCACAGCTGTATTGGGGGCCCACAGGAAGGAAATTATAGTGGCAGTGGTATGGGTGGGTTTTTTCCAGGGTGCCCTCTTGAAGGCTAGTGAGGATGTATGTGGTGATGCTGTCTACAATTGGGAAAACCGGAAGCTGCCCAGATACCTACGTAGACAGGATGTACTTGGATTATTATTCCTCCAAATTCTTTGCTGTTTATTTTGTTAATTTTCCTTCTTTCTTTGTAAAATAATGTATTATATTTTTTGTTTGTTTGTGAGAAAGGCACAGGGTGTTTAGATGCCATGGTGCACACGTGGAGGTCAGAGGACAGCTTGCGGCAGTCAGCTCTCTCCTTCCATCATGCACATTCTGGGGATTGAACTCAGGTCGTCAGGCTTGGCATTGGGCATCTTTCCTGCTGAGCCATCTGTTAATGCTTTTTATTATTTTGTTAATGCTAGTACTACTATCCCATGAAATAAGATGTTTTCTTCAAACTGTAAACAGAATAGAACAACAACAACAAAAGAAGATTTTTAGGCAGAACTGAAGTAAAACAGAAAAAAACAAAACAAAACCCAAACTGGTTTTTTTTTTTTT
>NW_022196896.1:111373050-111378679 GCF_008632895.1 Mastomys coucha
GATTTGAACTCATGACCTTCAGAAGAGCAGTCTATGCTCTTACCCGCTGAGCCATCTCACCAGCCTCCAAACTGGTTTTAAATAAATAAGTAAATACATATAATCCGTAAGTATCTGACACTTTAACTATTTTTCATTTAAAAAAAATATAACTAAGTACAGCTGGACGTGATGGTGAACTTAACTCTACAGAGAGAGTTCCAGGACAGCCAGGGATGCACAGAGAAATCCTGTCTTGAAAACAACAACAGCACAACACAGCACAACACAGCAAAGAAGCGTGATAGCACAGATGAGGGTGTTTGTTTGTTGGTGACATGGGCTCACACCTAAGGCTTGCACATGCTAGGGTGTCACTAAGTCGTGTGGCTGGCTCTGGAGTCTCTCTGTATGACAGGCAGCCCTTGAACTTTCCATTCTGCCTCAGCCTTCCACAGCAAAGCATATTTTAACCTTTCAAATTGAAGGGCATGTTTTGACCCGCCCTATTTCTGACTCTGCTTACTCATCCCTCCTCAGGCAACCTGGTGCTCCCGGGAAGCCCCACTACGTGGTAGATGCAGATCTAGACCTCATACCTGAGCCCAAGGCTCAAATAACCTTCCCAACTCAGCCTCTCGGGAGGTGGAACTACAGGAACTGCCCCTCACCCAAGCATGGTTTAAATTATGTCACTTCCTGTTGATAAGGATGTGGAGTAGCTGATCCTCTCAACGACGGTGATAAGCTAAAATAACAGCAATAAGAAAGATTTCTGAAGGCGAACGTGGTAATAGTTATTAAAAAGCCTGTGATGGGCATCGAGTTTCCCAGGAGTCAATGAGTAGCCTCTGGCCACACTTGAATAACCGTGTGTCCAATCCCTCACCTGCTAGATCCATCTCTACTTCAGCAAGGAAGCATGGCGCCCTCAGGCTTCTCCATTCTGCCTTCTGGCTTGTCCTTCACTGTGGCCAGAGAAGCTTCTCTGCCTTCAGGGGTGTATGTGGTATGAGTGAACACACACACACACACACACACACACACACACACACACGCACGCACACACGCACGCACGCACGCACGCACGCACGCACGCACGCACACACGCACGCATCTAGAGTAGGGTAGTCAGTCTCCTGTTACATTTCTTGAGCGAATGACATTCATAGATTTCAACTGTGTTAGGTAACCCGTTCTCAAGCTCCAGAGAGAGTAGCACGGGCATCCTGGCAGAGGGAAGGGCATCCAGCAAGCACCAGAGAGTGGGAGGATGGGGGGTCACAACAACCCAGACAACGAGGAGACATCTTACAGAGCAAAGGACCAAGATATTGACCCAAGTTCTTTGCCCTTGGAGCTATTGACATTTTTAGACGGAATGATTCTTTGCTCTGTGGACTGTCCTGCACATTATGGGATGCTCAGCAATGTCCTTGGCCTCTGCCTATGAGAAGCAAGTAATTCATACTACACCCTAGCTGAGACAACGGAAATGTCTATTGCCAAGTGTCTCTTTGGGGGAGATTAAAAAATAGCCCCAAGATGGAACACACACACACACACACACACAGAGGAGGGGTGGAGGAGAGGGGGAGGGGGCAGGAGAGGGAAGAGGGAGACAGAGAGAGGGAGGGAGAGGGGGAGGGAGAGGGAGAGGGAGAGGGAGAGGGAGAGAGTATAGACCCAATTCTACTAAAAACAAACTGCAAACACAGGCTGATGGGGAGAGAAAGAGTTAAAAATATTGGAGAGGGCTGAGGAGGTGGCTCTGGGGAGAGTGCTTTCTTAGCATGCAAGGAGGTCCAGAGTTCTATCCGGAGCACCACATAAAACCCAGAGTTGTGGCACATGTCTGCCATCCTAACATTCAAGTGGTAGAGAAGCAAGAAGATCAAAAGTTCAAGGTCTAGGTTGGAAAGATAACTCAGTGGTTAAGAACACCAGAGGAAGGAGGTTCAATTCCCAGCACCTTCATCGTGGCTCCCAGCATCTGTAACTGCAGTCCCAGGGGATACAACGCCCTTCTTTGGACTTTTCAGGCACAAACATACACAGGAAAAACACCCATATACCCCATATATATAAAATAGTAAACATTCTTAAAATGTTTTGAGTTCGTGGTCATTCTATGCTATTTAGTAAGTTTGAAGACAGCTTGGTCCCATGAAACTCTCTCTCTGTCTCTCTCTCTGTCTCTCTCTGTCTCTCTCTCTCTCTGTCTCTCTCTCTGTCTCTGTCTCTCTCTCTCTCTGTCTCTCTCTCTCTCTGTGTCTCTCTCTCTTATTTTATCTGGAAAATAATGAGGTATTATAAAAGTGCTATTATGGGTTTTATTATAATTGCTATTTTTTTCCTTTATACTTTCTCATACTTTTTTTGACCTATTATGTCAAATCGTTGGATCACAAAACCACTTCTCCCCTCTCAGCCTTTCAAACCCCAGGTGCATGGCTGTTTTGGGAGGACCCCTGTCTAACACTCCTCCCTGTTCCCAGGACTATGTCTCTATTCCCAGAGAGGATGCTGGTTTTCTTTGGCATTTGTCAGAATTTTGTGTCAGAATGTATCTTTGCCCAAAATTAATTGACACATGAGTAGAAATAGCTGTTTCTTTCATCTGAGAGGGGCATCCAGCTAAATGGCTTGCCTGTTGAGAGCCATTTGGGGGGAGATAATTGCCTTAGAACGTTTTCCAGTCGTTTCCTTGATTATAGGCCATTATGGATTTCTACTTCTTCTCTAGCCCATTTTGGCCATTTACACTTTTCTGGGAAAAAAAAACCCACTCATTTTACAATGTTTATATTTACTAGAAAGGATTGTATGTAAAAAGACTGTATAATTTGCAGCATCTGCCATACCCGTGGTTTAAAACCATTCTCCTTGTATCTACATTTTCTCTTGTTATTAATTATATTTTCTAAAGATTATCTTTTTGTTGATTCTTTCAAAAGTATCCCCATCTTCAATATACTTATGAGTTCTTCCAGTTTTCCATTGTTTCTTATCTGTTTTGCTTTTTTTTTTTTTTTTTTTTTTTTTTCATCATTAGAACAAAATAGGAGAGGTAGGCTAACTTAATAAAGAAAGACTTAGCAAGTTCATTTTCTTGGAGGATAATGGGCAAGGTGCTGATATTACTCATGGTGAGGGCTTTCTGGGCACCTCCATATCTTGTAAAGCCCAAAGCCAGAGAGGCAGAGGAGAGCCAGGCTCAGGCTTCCCTGAGAGCCTTCTTATGAGAAAGGACGAGGATCCCAAAAGGAACATCTAAATTCCTCCAAGCAATCTCCCCAGTTAGGACCTAAATACCTTCCACCAGGCCCCACCTCCTAAAAGTCCTACCACACACCGTCCTCCCCTTCCCCCCTACATTGTCACATTGAGAACCAGACTCCCAGCATATGAACCTTTAAGCTACAGCTACACTGTATCAACCACAGTCCTGCAGACTGCAAGGCTATCATCCATGGCATCTTCAGACATACAAGGTTTTCAAGTGTCTATCACGAGTTCCCATGAACTTGGAAAGTCCCCCAGCACTTTATCTTCTCAGCATTTCCAAAGTACTGCTGCTTTGGTCGTTTCAGCATCTCTAGCCATTAATACTTCTGCATTAGTCAGGATTATGTAGAGGAACAGGTCTGGTATAGATATGTATATCAATTTTTTATATGTATATATAATATATAATAGGGAAGAAACATATAATATATGTTAATTTTCATATATCAGTATATATCAATATATATTCATATATCAGTATATATCAGTATATATACATATATATACACACACACACACACACATATATATATATATATATATATATATATATGATTTATTAGATGATTCAGTGAGTCCAACAATGGCTATCTACTAGTCTGAGAATCCAGCTGTTGTTCAGTCCACAAGGCTCTCTGTCTCAGCTGGTCTTCAGTATAAGACAGAATCCCAAAGAAGTAGGCTCTAATGCCAGTGAAGGAATGGACTTGCCAGCTAGAGCGAGGGCACACAGGGAACGTTTTCGTCATCAATGTCCTTTAGAGAGAGACTGACAAAAGAAGATATGGTCCAGATTAAAGGTAGATTTTTCTGCTTCAAAACATCAGGATTTAAAGAGGGTCTTCCCACTTCCTATGACTTAATTAAAACAATTAAATCCCCCAGGCATAGCCAGCCCCTTGGGTTCTAGTTAATCTCGGCTGCGGTCAAGTTGACAACCAAGACCAACCATCACAACTTCCTCTTCACAGTTCTTCCCAACTGCAGTGTATGACTTTTCAAGACAGAGTTTCCGCCCCCACCACCCCCTAATCTTTTAGGGTTTTGATCACATCTGCTTTACTTTGAGAGAGAGAGCTGGCAATTTTATACTCTTCCTTCCAAGAATGTGGCATTTCTCCACTCACTTGCGTTATAAGCCCTTGGTGGAATTTTGTGGTTTAAAACATTTGGCTTATAAAGTTCTGGGGATCTAAGGAGCTGGCTCAGTGGCTAAGAGTGCTTGCTGTGAAGTACGAGGACCTGAGTTCAGATCCCCAGAACACATGTAAAATGCTGCCTGTGTTTGTAAACCCAGCATTTGGATGGAGGAGGGGACAGAGGCAGTGACTCCCGTGGAACTCACTAGCCAGCCAGCGTCAGGCTTAGTGAGAGATTCCATCTTAAAGGAACAGGGACAAGCAATAGTGGAAGGCATCAGCTATTGGCCCACACTCTGCACACACTCAAACTGTATACCCCATATGCACACGAGCGCGCGCACGCACACACACACACACACACACACACACACACCATACACACAATTTACTTAATAAAATAAAATAAAATAAAATAAATTCTAAGAAACATTACGTTATAGTAACCACTGCAAAGGGAATGAACTGTTTGCCTGCGGCTTTTCCAGCTTTCTGGTACTGAAGGTATGTGTCAGAGCAGCGGTGTCAGTGTGACTGTCCCCTGCCACTGCTGTAAGCCAGTCTTCTGGTGAGCTTAAGAAGCTATGTGAGGGGCTGGCAAGATGGCTCAGCGGGTAAGAGCACTGACTGTTTTTCCGAAGGTCCTGAGTTCGGATCCCAGCAACCACATGGCGGCTCACAACCACCTGTAATAAGATCGGACGCCCTCTTCTGGTGCGTCTGAAGACAGCTACAGTGAATTAAGCCAGAGCGAGCGGGAGGCCAGAGCAAGCTAGCAAGCCAGCATTCGAGCGGGTGTGGCCAGAGCTCAATTCCCAGCAGCCACAAGAGACCAGAGGCAAATGAAAAGTTAGAGCTGCCTAGTTTTCATCCAGGGACTGAAAACTTGCCCAGAACACAGTCATCTGTCAATAAATTGACTGCTACATGTCACAAAGTAAGAGGTTCCTAAGAAAGTGTTCCACAGTGACTTGTCCAGGTGTTGACTAACAACTGGGGCCAGAATGCCTGTGATGGCGTTTCTGTGGTAGCTTCAACCCAAACCTCCCCCTGTTCTGGAATCTAGAAACAAATCGTGGAACACACTAGAAGAGTACACGATGAGAATGACCTGGCTTACAATCCCCACCTGGGGAAAGCCTTCCACAAAGCCTAGGGTTCAGGATCCAAATGCGTGCACGAAAGTCACGTGCCACGGAATTCATGTGCTGAAGTGTGTGTGT
>NW_022196896.1:111378689-111384101 GCF_008632895.1 Mastomys coucha
AACAGTTAAGGCTCATAATGTGCAGGAAAAGAGCAGAGTGGTTATACTTGGGTCACAAGTTGTGACAGAAAGAAAGATGATGGTCTGTGGGTCTGTTGTTTTGTTTGTTTTTGTTTTTGTTTTGTTTTGTTTTTCAAGACAGGGTTTCTCTGTGTAGCCCTGACTGTCCTGGAATTCACTCTGTAGACCAGGCTGGACTCAAACTCAGGAATCCACCTGTCTCTGCCTCCCAAGTGCTGGGATTAAAGGTGTGTGCCACCACTGCCTGGCTATTCTCTCTTTCTCAATTCCTGCAGTGCCAGTGGCTTTAGCACCATTTACATCTTTTACCATTACCTTTTTTTTTTTTTTTGGTTTTTCAAGACAGGATTTCTCCGTATAGCCCTGGCTGTCCTGGAACTCACTCTGTAGACCAGGCTGGCCTCAAACTCAGAAATCCGCCTGCCTCTGCCTCCCAAGTGCTGGGATTAAAGGCATGCGCCACCACCGCCTGGCTTTTTCTTTTTTGGTTTACCAGTACACATTTTACCATTTATATTCTACTACCTTGAGCTATGTATCTCCTGGACTGCCTGGTTCATACAAGATCTAAACCAAGATACAATGGTCTAGCGCCTAAGACAACTCTGTCCAAGCCCTGACAGGTAGGAGAGGGCAGAGGAACCTACTGGACTGTCCTCAATAAGATGACAGAATGCCCCACCTCCCATTATCGCACTGTTGTAGAACCTATGCTAAGCACAGTGTGCTGGGTGCTATCACTGCCTGGACTAAGGACAGCGAGGAGCGATCTAGGGCTTTTTTGTCAAGAGATGGCCCTGTAACATAAGCCTTGGCTTCTTCCTCGTACCGGTGATACTTTACTGGAGCAGAGTCGTGACTGGAACCCAACACCTCTGGCCCAGCCCCTGTAATTCTTGTCATTGTTTTCTAGTCACGATTCTGCTCCTGCAAGGTACTGTAGGTCTTGTGCACCACCAGTTCCCCACCTTCTCTCCCTGAAAGTTTTTCAGGATGAAGGATAGAGAAAGAGGCATGGTGGAGAATGAAGGGGGTGGGGATGGATTTAGAATTTAGGATAGAGGCAAGCAGTTAGGCTCCTGGACTTGATGTCCCTTTCCAGCCTAACACATGTTGGAGGTGTTAGGCACAGTTACTCTGCATCATCTCTCAACATAATCAAAGAGAAGGCTAGATTGAGGAGCAGGGAGATGCAGTTTGTTAGAAGCACGTTGCCAGGCAACGCCATATTAAACGAAATGTGAGGATGCTAGTCATGGGCAGGGGGAAGGAAGGGGCCCAAGCTCCTGCGCGACGACTGAATGAATGAATATGAGCAAGAGGTGGAAGGAACCTCAGCATTCTTCAGCTACAGTGCTGCGCGGTGCAGCTCGGCGCAGGCGTCAGGTCCTTCCGTGGAAGGCGGGGTAGGACGTATTCAGGGCGGGGATAGAGGCGAGGACTCCCGAGCCATCCAAACTTCCGGTGCCTGCAGCGCAGCAAGAAGCAGGCATTGCGATCGAGGTTGCACAGGCAGGGGTTGCCGGGAGCAGGCGCAGGTCAACGCAGCCATGGTGAAGATCAGTTTCCAGCCCGCGGTAGCGGGCATCAAGGCCGAGAAAGCGGACAAAGCAGCGGCGTCTGGTCCGGCCTCGGCATCTGCCCCGGCCGCGGAGATCCTGCTGACACCGGCGAGGGTGAGAGGCACTGGGTCTCAGATGGGAGGCGGGGCGGGGTGGGGGCGGTCATCGAGGGACCTAGGCATTCCCCAGTGGCCGCGGCGACCAGAGGTACCTCGGAGTCGGGAGCGGAAGCGGGATGAGAGGTCTGAAATGGCTGCTCCATCCTCATCTGGGAAAGGGTCTCGGGTCCTTCCCCACAGCGGCAGTCGAAAGCAGAGATGGTCCTTAAGTGGGAACGCGCACAGGGTCCCTTCCAAATGTGGGGGCTTCTGAGTGCGCAGTTCCAAGATAAGGGAAGGTGGCGGGCCCGTGAAAGTTTGGGGAATGTTGGTGAAGGTTTGCGTCTGGTTCCAATCAAGGGGCAGGGGCCGGGAAGCCAGTCCCCGAGTGGGGGAGGGGAGGAAGGTTGAACGTAGTTTTCCCCCAAAGTGGGGGTGGGGGGTGATGGGGCCTGATTGGTTGGGGAATTTGGCTGGGGAAACTCTGGTTAGTAACAAAAGGGAGGTGCCATTGTTTGGGTCCTCAGATGGGGTGGAGGATGTTGTTGGAAGTGGCAGACCTAAGTGATGAGCCTTCTCCCATTTCACACCTGCGGGTACCAGCTGCGTTGTTGCCATCTGCTGAGTGGGCTCCTCACTGCCCCAGTGCCCTAGACATCCCTAGTCACTCAGTTGGCTTTGTGTGGACTGGCCTCGGTGTGCCCCGCCTTTCCCCTGGCTGAGGGGACCCAGGTCATTTCCGCCATGGAAAACTATGCTATGTGGAGTGTGTCGGGGGAGGACTCACTCGTGGCAGTTATTGACTGGAAGGACTGGTAACGAAAAGCGAACCCAGCTTTCGTTTTGCTCCAGTAAGGGTGTTTTCATGGCCACTGTCACACGCCCCCCAGCGGTTCTGGGGCACACCAAGTCTGGTCTTTTCTTTAATTTTTTTTTTTTTCCAAGACAGGGTTTCTCTGTGTAGCCCTGGCTGTCCTGGAACTAACTCTGTAGACCAGGCTGGCCTCGAACTCAGACATCCGACTACCACTGCCCAGCAAGCCTGGCCATTCTATCCAGGCAGAACTAAAAACTCCCTTCCACTTTCTCCTCCCAGATCAAGTTATGAAGCTCTGATTCTGCCTTGCCCGGGCATATATGAAGAACCTGTGGGGAATGATCTAGAAGAGGGGATCATGCAGTGGGCCAGTCTGAGCAGAGACGGTGACTCTGAGGAATGCCAGGCACTCGAGCAGCTCTGTTCTAGTCACTATAGCACCCAGCAGTTCACACACCAGCAAGAATTCATTGGCCACTCAGGCCGGGGTGGAAGGGTCTCTGGGCACCCCCACATGAGCAGATTCTTCATCTGAAGCCTAGATGGAGAGGGACACCCCATACTTGACTTTGGTTTGCAGTTTTTAAGTTTGCCCTGGGGTTAGGTTTCCCTTCGTCCCTCCTCTCTTCCTCTTAGTCTGGATATGGAGCTGGTAAGTGGCAGATTGTCTATTCTCGGGTACCCAGTGAAAACCTGGAACTGGAACCCAACTTCCTAAGGCCACAGATCTCAGGATGTTCTTAAGGAGCCGGAAGGGCCATCTTGAACAACTCAGGAATATCATTACCATCCCTCGAGAAGGAAATCCCACTGGATTCAACACGGGGGCAGCCTGCTGAAGGTGCTGGATAGGAGGGCTGAGCCCAGGGTGAAGAAATTATACAGTTTTTCTCATTAGCCTTGGGAGACTTAGTTATGCAAGTCTATGCAATAATATGACAGTGTACAGATTAACACTAAACACATACTATTAACGAAGAAACCCAGACAGAGACTATGAGCCTCAAAGGACCAGGTAATTGATTTTTAATGTAGTATATAAGAGATCAGAGGGGAACAGAGGTGCCCCAGAAACAAAAGAAGGTTTATTATGCAAGCAAAACCTCCCCGGCAACAGCCCTCTAAAGACCAATGTTTGTCTCCGTGGGCCAAGTGCTCAGCCTTCGATGATCTCTTCTTCCTTTCAAAAGATCTCTCCTTCATAGTTAAGAAGTGGGGGAGGGGCTTGCCTGCCTCTATCTCTGAAATAGCAGTTTATATAATTCCTTTATGGATTCAGATCTCCCCCATGAGGATGCTTTTCACTACTGTTCACAATGGCTACCCCTTCTCAGTAGCCATTTCCCAATAGGCAGAGTGTTTGACGGTGGCCCATTTTTGTTCTCTGCTGCCAGGACTGCGTGAGCGATAACCACCATCCAACTTCCTGCTTTTAATCAGACTCTTGAAGCTAAGCGGCCCATCCTGCCCTCACCCAGCGTGAAATGGAAATATCAACTTTGTCCTGCCATGTGTGCTGTTAGTTATGGCCTAGGGCCTGCAGAGCTGCCACCTCTACTCACTCACTATTGGGCAGTAAGGAGCCTAGGGAAGCAGACTTGACAGTCAGGAGGAGGTCTTAAAATACCTACAGACCTGCTGATTGGTTAACTCACATTACACAGCTTGCCCGAGGTCTGAGCTGGTGTGAAGGAGCCTTTGGTGGTGTGTGCTGGCTTTGCCTAGCTCAGCTGCAGCTTGGACCTTATAAGTCAGTTCACTTCTGCAAGTTTCTTCTTGCTCTATAATGCCAGCAGGCATATTTCCTCTTGCCCAGTGCCTGGCATGGCAGTAAGAGCGGTCAGAGACCCATTACACACAGCTGTAGTTCAAGACAGAACGTGAGCCATTGTCAGGGCACTGAGATAGGAGCCAAGAAGCTAGAGGGACAGACAAGTCAGCAGATGGAGAGGCCTGGGAGCTGTTTTATGGAGGTCTCTTGGATTTTGTCCCATACCGATGAGGAGACATGAGACAGTTGAGAGGGTTTCTTTTAACTAGGAATGACCCTGGAGTCCCTCCTGGTTGCTCTATCTGACTAATCCGTGATTCCCCAGAAGGATCACTCAAACAGATAACAGCGTTGGGCTATTGTCAACCTGTGTCCGGGCCTGCCTGGTGTGTGTGTGTGTGTGTGTGTGTGTGTGTGTGTGTGTGTGTGTGTGGTGAGGGTAAGGGATGTCTGCAGCTGGCCAGCCTCCCTCAGGGCCTGCCCCTACTTCTGGGCAAATACTGAAATAAGATCTGTCCCCCAGACTTGAGACTAGAAGGACGTTCCTAGGGAAGCTGGGCAAGGGGTAGAGTTGGGGAGCCAGTTGGGCTTACAGTAACCCAGCACCCCACGTGTTAGATGGTGATAATGAGGAACCTGCAGCCATGACATGGCCCCTGGTGGGAAGCTAATCACCAAAGCCTGTGCTCAACACCTCTTCCATCCCTGCATTCCTCCACCCACTGCAGCATGCAACCAAGTGGCCACTCCTCATTCTCATCCCTCTTCCACCAGCGGTCTGTACACACATACGTTCACATAGACAGGCCCCAGGGCAGGGGGTAAGAAGCAAACACATTAAACTCAGTAATCTCAGCTCTGTCATTTTCTCTTTGGCATTTGTCTTTGATTAATGGCCCTGAGCCCCGTCCCTCAGCCCACATACCTGTGGATCAGATTTCACTCGTGTGTGTGTGTGTGTGTGTGTGTGTGTGTGTGTGTACCCCCATGTCTGTGTCCTCAGGCTGTTGGCATGAGGACCAGCGAGGGGAGGATCTGTCTCTTGTCAGCTAGGAGAGCTAGTTTGCCTGGGTAGGCCTTAATGACCTTCAAAGAGGCAGCCTAGCCCTGTCTCTCTCTCTCTCTCTCTCTCTCTCTCTCTCT
>NW_022196896.1:111384273-111391989 GCF_008632895.1 Mastomys coucha
TCTCTCTCTCTCTCTCTCTCTCTCGTATGCTAGTTCCCTATCCTCCCTATCCTTTCTGTTTTCCCCTGGCTCCACTCTTCAAGGCTGTCAGCATACTGCCAATGAGGAGGAGTTTCTCTTCCCAAGGAAAAAAATGTTTATGATTAAAAGCTCAACCCACAGCTGGGCTTTCCCCTCTGTCCTGGGAGGCTCCAGTTCTCTCTCTCTCTCTCTCTCTCTCTCTCTCTCTCTCTCTCTCTCTCTCTCTCTCTCTCTCTCTCTCTCTCTCTCTCTCTCTATCTCTCTCTGAGAGCTCTTCCAGGCCTTGGTCTTGTTTCTTTCTGCTTCAAATCCTTTCTGAGCCTGTTTTCTGGAGAAGCCTGGGCTGTCCAGGGTGGAGGAGAAGAGAGAATTCTGGGTACAGCCAAATATAGTGATCTGCATAGCTGCAACCTGCCCCAGGATGCCTCAGACTGGGGGTGAGGGTGGGAGGGATCACTAATGGAACCTCTGAGCCTTGGCTCTGTGTGGCACGTACTCAGGTGATGTCTTTGCTGTTTGGCCACTATGCACTCTCGTTCTGGGACAGAAGGCATTTACTAGCCTTTCACCCCTAACAAGGCCTTACTCAGTCTGTAAGTCTCTGTAACACACTCTCTCTCTCTCTCTCTCCACACACACACATACACACACCTTTTGGCATCCTTGCCTGTGTGAATTGCATCCTGCAGCCTAGGAAAGAAAAGATGCCAAGGATAGGAATGGATTGGGGACCACTTCAAAGTCTGCCTGTGTCTTTGTCTTCCTTGCCTCCTACTAAGTAGCCTGCAATTGTAGCATAATCCACTTTTTTTTCCCTTTTTCTCTTTCTTTTTGGCATTGTTACTGAGGGACACAGCTAGAGAGCTATCATCCTTTGGGCTGTATCTCAGCTGAGCTGTGTTTCAGTTGGTGGTTTCCTATGCATTCTGCCCCTGGCTTTGCTAATTATCTCATGAACATCGTTGAGAGCCCTAGTAAAACCTGAAGGCTGAGACACAGGGCTCTTTCAGGTCCCCAGATGTCTGCCTTACATGCTTAACATGAGTGTGCAGAGAGGAGGTTTGCTCAGAGGGCCTGTTGCCTTGGAGACAGTATGCACCATCCTCCCACTTTCTAAAGGGAAGTCCTCCCCCCCCCCGTCCCCCAATCCCTGGCTGTTGGTAACTATTCTGTGGGGAGGAAGAGCAATATTTCTCTGGTCTCCAGCAAGACGGGGAGCAGCCAGAGTGGAAGTTATCCCCTTAGGAAGGCTGACTAGCTAAACTAGCTACCTTCACTGCTGCCCCATGGTCCTCAGACCCCCAAAGGTCTCAGATTGCAAGAGATCAGAGTCTGTGAGAGCTCCCTAGTGGGGGGCTGTAAGGGTTGGAAGGTAAGCCTTGGCTTTGACTGTATCTCACAGTCGAAAGCAGTGCTGGGGCCTTTTATCCTCAAGCAGGGATGTCCTAGATTTCCTTCCTCACTTCCAGCCTTCCTGCTCCATCCTGGGCTTCTGAGGGCTTAGTTCACTAGGCTGGGATGTTGGCTGGGCAGCAAGCCGATGGAGCCCCCAGCTTTGTGCCAAGGGGTGTCACTAGAGGTAAGCAAAAGCCATGGTTAGCGTAGGGAAGAGCTTCCTTTTTCCCCTCTGAAGAGTTTGATAATTTTAGATCGTGAAATGAACTGACAGGAAACAGACACACAGGAAGAACAAACTAGATTTTGTATATACATCAGTGCTGGAGCCGTATCCAAAAGCTAAAGCTTAAAGAAAAGGCCAGATAGATGAAGAAGCATACTTCGTATAATGAGCTGTGAAGAAAGGGGCACGTGAGGCTGCTGTCGAAGGGGTCATGCTGGTCGTGGAGGGATGATATGCAAGGGGCAAGAGTGACATCTGCAGAGAATGCTTCCCAGCTAATGGTTACCTCTGGGGACACTACCCGGGGCAAGCTGTGTGTCTGTGTCTGAGCGACGGGGCCTCTGGACCTCCTCAGATACAGATGGACGTCAATTCCTTTCACCAAAGACCAGCTTTCAGAAGGAGCCCACATCTGCCCAGATCTGCAGAGGGCTGCACTTTTCTCTATAACTACCAGGGGATCCATCAAAGAAATATATTTAGAGTGGAATATTTTGATCTCCCTAATTATTCTACTATTCAGTGTGTGCAGTTACCACTCCAGCTCGATAAGGTGAGGGGATTCCCCAGCCAGGATTCCTGGCCAGAGCTATGCATGAGCTCTTTTCTGCACCCGGGGTCATTGCAGTCTCAATTCCTGCTTGCCCACGTCCTTGCTGGCCTTTCCCACCACCCTTCGAGAAGCCTCTGTGCCCGGCATGGAGCTCCGCAGGCTAGCAGAAGTTGGCCACAGGTGCAAGGCTGGCGGGCCTCATCTTGGCAGTGATTTTTATGCCTAGCAGGCTCTGACTTGCAGTTTGCTTGGGCTCCCTCCCCCAGTCCTGTTTCGTTTCCTCAGTGGCTCTCCCAAGCTAGCTTTTCTGATTTTTCCAGAAGCATGAGAGCAAAAGAACAGCCGCGGTGCAGCCTCAACAGGGACGGCCCTAAAGGGAAGGCCCGCCCCACACATCTGCTATTTTTACCCCATTCTTTGTTCTCTACAAAGGGCTTTCAGGTTCATTGTCTCTTTTAATCCCTGGAGGCTGGTCACCTCAGATGACCTCAGGATGAATGTTCTGTTGTGGGGGGCCGTGGCCCATCTCTACTCTAGATCCAGTGGCTTCACCAACCCCTAGATACAAGTGTGACTTGTTCATGGAGGGAGCCTGGATATTGATGATATTGCAGAGTGCAGTTGCCAAGCCATCGTAGTGCCCTCCCCACTCTGGTTAACAGCTGTCTGGAGGCCAGACCTGGGAGTGAGGTGCAGAGTGACCAAGGTTTGACCTTGTGTGTGTGTGTGGGAGAGGGTCTCCACTGTGGATGTGGGAACCCAAGGCATTTTTCTGCTATTTTCCTAGAGGTTGGCTTGGAGCTTGTCAAACAATAGAGAATCAGACCCTCCAGTGGGGTTCACCCCTACTCCCAAAGCCTACGCCCATCCCTGTACCATCACAAGGACCCCTTTGCTGTGTTGAGCTAAAGATTTGTCCTGAGTAGGTAGCCAGAGTGCCCAACACCTCTAGAAAAAAGATCAAGAACTAAGATCAGTGTCTGGCTGGAAATGGAGGTGTCAATCACCTGCTTATTTAAGGCCTTTGGAGAAACTTCATTCCCCAATATGCGTCGTCATCTCAAGGCTGCGGAGTTCTGTGGATATTGACATTTGACCTCTCTTGGCCTTGTCTGAACAGTGTAGAAAACCAGGGTAAGTGGTGGGCACTAGAGCAGAGGAAAGAACAAGCCCGGGGACTTCGGTAGCATGAGCAAGAATAGATAAGGCCAGCCTGGGCTATGGTGGGAGGAAGGAGGTCAGGCAGAGAGAGATAGTCAAGAAGTGGCTCTCAAGTGCAGTTCCAGGCAAAGTACACACACACCATCCACCCACCTAGACTTATGTGGCCTGACACCACAGAGGAACAGTTGAGCACAGGAGATTGCAGGCCCAGGGCTACTTGGTCAGAGATAAGCATCAGGCCCACATCCTCTGGGCCTCCCAGAGCCCCCGCCTCCCACAGTCAGTGACCAGCTTGGTTGAGCACAGCGACTTCCACACCCATCTGTGTTTGGCTAATTTCCTTGTCAGCCTGATTAGATTAAGACACGCTCGGGGGCATTAATAAAGCATATCTTTGCATGCGTTTGTGAAGGTTTTCCCAGAGAAGCAGAGGGGGAGAGACCCACCCTGGATGTGGGCTGTGCTGTCCTTTGGGCTGGTGTCCCAGACGGAATAAAAAAGGAGAGCGGAGGAAGCTGGCTGAGTGCCAGCACCCATCAGCCTGCCACTTGATCTCCCCATGTGAGCATGTGCAGGTCTGCACTGGGGTGGACTGTGAGCTACAGCAAACCTTTCCTCGGGCTTATCAGGGGTCACAGCAAGGGGCAATGTAACTAATACATGCCCCTATTGCCTCCTGTCCTCATCCCAGTCCATCCTGTGCCTCCAGCTGAAGGGTTAGGTCATGTCACTCTCTAGCACTGCTCTTCCTTGGCTCCCTTTGGCCTAGGACAGCGGCACCTCCCTACCAGATGCATCCCGGTTCCCATGAACTCCTTGGTCTAACGCCATCACTCAGACCATCTCTTATGCCCTATTTTATGTTGGAATGACTAGAACAGTGGTTCTCAACCTTCCTGGCCTTTAAGTCAGTTCCTCATGTTGTGGTGACCCCCAACCATAAAATTATTGTCATTGCTACTTCATAATTATAATTTTGCTACTGCTATGATTTAATGATCTATATACATATTTTTAGAGATAGGGGTTTGCCAAAGGGATCGAGAGCTACAGCTGGACTAGAGGGTGGTCAGGCTCGTCCAAGAACACGATCTAAATCCAGGCAGCTCAAAGTGTGTGTGCCTCATCCAGTCTGATTCTTTTGGGACTTCCAGGAAAGTCTCCATTTCTCTCTAACTAGGAGGGTAGTCCAGAGACTTGGGCACAGAAATCTGTATTGTTCTTCTGGCCCCCTCACCCACCTACCCCCAGGGCTTCTAGTCCAGTCAGAGAGATAGATTTACTTAGAGGAGGAGGAATTCAGAAGAATGGTCCGCCCTGGGGCATCTCATTGACCATAGCGCTTCTGTTCACAGGAGGAACGCCCCCCTCGCCACCGCTCCAGGCAAGGGGGCTCTGTGGGCGGCGTGTGCTACCTGTCCATGGGCGTGGTGGTGCTGCTCATGGGCCTTGTGTTTGCCTCGGTGTACATCTACAGATACCTCTTCCTTGCTCAGGTGAGGAGCCAGGCAGATGGGTGGGAAAGGGGTAGCTCCAAGACGAGGGGAAAGGAAGTCGGCTGAGGGTTTGGAAACAGAGGAGCGCTAGAGCCTGAGGCCCCCATGAAGAGAGACAGTTAAGAATCCCTAGGCCAGACATGCCCAGAGAACAGCCCTCATTCCTTCCCAGTATCCCCTTGCCTGGGCTCAGGCTACGTCAACCTCAGCACTTACTCTGGAGAGCCAAGCAAGGATCCAGGTGACTGCACCCAGGCACCCCCACCCCTACCCTACCAGTGGCCAGTGTCACTCTGAAGCATTGTCACCAGGAGCTCTTAGGTCCAATAGAGAAGTTGGGAGTTTATGATTCTCTCTGGGGCTCAGACTTCAAAGACGACCTTAACTATTCCTTGCGTGGACATTTGGGTTTGAGCCCTGGGCAGGTTACACTTGGTTTACTATGACCTGCTTCCAGGAATGGTAGGTCTACAAAGGAGCTCACCTGTCTCCCCTAACATATACCAGCTAGAGATCTAGGCCCAAAGCCGGACTGCCCAGAGCTGGGGAAAAGGGAAGAGTCACCATGAGTGCTGAATTCAGTTAAATAAGTAGCTCGAGAGATCAAACATGCATGTATCAACAGCGAATCTCAGGGTGACTAAAGGCTAGAGTTTCCAGTCATGGTGGACCCAACTGACCCCTATATCTCTTAAGCATTTAATGTCACCCAGTTTTTTTCCACAGTAGAAATTGCCTGAGAGGTCGTGCTTGGTGAGACTTTCCCCTGCAGACCCCGTCTCCCACGTTTCTCTCACCTTAGGAACTTTCCCCGAAAGCAGGGTTACTATACCTTGCAGCCTAGCCTTTTGTCAGGCATCTCCACCCTCTGGTGCAGGACCCTAACCCGGCCTTCTCCTGCAGTGATGCTGCTCTGCCTCCTCTCTTCCCAGACCCTAACTGTGCTTTCTTAGGGTTCCTCACCCTTCCCAGGCAGCATGGGTATTCTTGACTGTCCCTGGGACAGGGTGAGGAGTCCGGTCTGCAGTCGGCGTCACAGTCACATCGGGTCTGCCCCAGCATCTGGTCCACCTTGGGCTTCCTCAAGCTCTTAAGGCCCCAGTGTGGCCAGGATGTTTCATTATCCCAGTAGACTTTCTCCTCAGATGGAGACTTCTGTCTGTTACATGTCCTGTAGTCCTTGCAAGCCTCTGGGTCCCTAGGGAAGACCCAGAGGGCCCAGTGGTGGCCCCGTCGCTTAGGTCTCACCAGTGGCAGCACCTTGTTTTCCTGGATGATGGATGAAGAAGCTGTCCACCGGATGGGAGCGGTGCATAGTGTTGTGCACTCCGTGACAGGAGTGGTGTGTGATTTATCCATGGGAGGAGAATGGAGATGGCTGTCTGCCTTCTGACCTTTTTTTATTTTATTTTATTTTTGGGTTTTTTTTTTTTTTTTTTTTTGAGACAGGGTTTCTCTGTATAGCCCTGGCTGTCCTGGAACTCAACTTTGTAGACCAGGCTGGCCTCGAACTCCAAAATCCGCCTGCCTCTGCCTCTGCCTCCCAAGTGCTGGGATTAAAGGCGTGCGCCACCACCGCTCATCTTTTTGACCTCTGTTTTTGTTTTCTAAGACAGGATTTTTTTTTTCTGTGTAGCTCTAGCTGTCCTCGAACTAGCTCTTTAGACCAGGCTGGCCTCAAACTCAGAAATCCACCTGCCTCTGCCACCTGAGTGCTGGGATTAAAGACATGCACCACCACCTCCTGGCTCCCACCTTATCTTTTACCCATGTATCTGCAGGTGGGCACCCCTGGTGATGTCCCACAGGCCCAGCCTGTCCATCCTTTGGCTTGTCCCTCCTGCCCACTCAAGTTTTCTATAGGGCCTGCTATTCTGTCTGTCTATAGGACTAGCGGGTCCTCTTCTTATTTGCCTGGCCATTTCACAGAAGACTTTGAGGCCAGGGGACCTTAGGAGTCATTATGCTTTACAGATAGGAAAAGTGAGGCTCAGAGAGGCCTTCCACCAAGAACATGTTTATTCTGTCCTCCATTTGTGAGGCAGAAGTGTTGTTTCTAAGGCCCAGCTTACCTCCTCACTGGCAGCTCTGGGCTCTGGTCTACCTCCTTTTCTGTTCTCCATCTCTGAGAAAGTCTTATACCCACCCTTCCTGCTTCCTAGGTCTGAAGTAGGCAGAGAGCCATGTGGCCATGTATGTTACTACCCTGTTTGACCGTCTGTCTCTCCCTTCACCTTGCGCAGCTGGCCCGAGACAACTTCTTCCACTGTGGTGTGCTCTACGAAGACTCCCTGTCCTCCCAGATCCGGCCTCGGCTGGAGCTGGAAGAGGATGTGAAGATCTATCTTGAGGAGAACTATGAGCGTATTAATGTCCCCGTGCCCCAGTTTGGTGGGGGAGACCCTGCAGACATCATTCATGACTTCCAGCGGGTGAGGCTGACTTGGAGTGTCCAGTAGCTGGCTGGGATCTGGAGCAGAGGGCAGTAGAGAATGTTCTGGGGACCCAGAGCAAGGAGTATGAACACAAAGAATCCTTGGGCTGTGTAATAGACTGCAGCGGGTAATCTTTGGTCACCTTGACTGGCCTTCAGGTACTGCTTTTATTCTGAAGGCAGGACTGTTTGCTGTTGTCAAGGATACAGTGGGATAGGGGGAGACGGCTTTGCCCTAGGCTGTCTGACGTTACACGGACTGGTTGTCCCTGTGAGGCCAAGGGTTCTGTGTCTGCTCTCATTTGTACACCCTCTATCAGAGCGTGCAATTGAATGGGTGTCTTGTTTGTGTAAAACCACCTAGGTCCAAGTTGGGCTCATTGCCAGCTCTCTGGAAAGTTGCCTCTAGTTTTTTTTTTTTTTTTTT
>NW_022196896.1:111391999-111415072 GCF_008632895.1 Mastomys coucha
TTTTTCTTCTTCTCTCCAGTCAATTCTTTCCCCCATGAGGTCACCACTCTCGTCTCTGGCTGCTTTAAGATCAGTGAGCCATAAGTCCTAGCCTTCTTTCCTGGGCAGTCGCCCTCCACAGCCTATGTCTGTAGTAGCCCGCTCTCCCTTGGGTGTTCTGCAGCTGTGGCCCCTGGCCCTGCTGGGGTATAGTATTCCTCCCTGAGGAGGCCGTACTTGAATGGAGGGGACTTGCTGGGAGGTAGTGGGTGGCCAGGAACATTGCCCCTGCATCCCAGAGAGATCATCTCTACCCTAGGATAGCTACACCTCCCCAATTTGATGAAATTTGTAATGGGATATGATCATGTGCGTTTACCCTTACCTACCTCTGCAAACCCCAGAAAGATCATCTGTAGCAATGGAGGCATTGAACAAACCTGCATGCTCTCATCTCTTTAGTGGCATGTCTGGCAACCAGAAGAGGAGCAGGTTCTTAGCCAGATGTCCAGGAACTTGGGGGACACTACTTCTGAGGTCCCAAGCCCCATTGGTGGCATGGTGGGTTTAGGGCCTCTGCTGGGTGAAAACCTTCAGCAGGCTGGCCTGGTCCAGGCCTTCGCCTTCCGTAGAGACTGACGGATGTCTCCTCCTCTCAGGGTCTCACTGCCTACCACGACATCTCCCTGGACAAGTGCTACGTCATCGAGCTCAACACCACCATCGTGCTACCCCCACGAAACTTCTGGGAGCTCCTCATGAACGTGAAGGTGGGCAGCGTCCTGTCCCCACCCGTCCCCTCCCCCTGCAGAGGCTAAGCCCAGAGAGGGAGTCCGAGACATTATTTATCCCTGCACCCCCAGACGATTACTTCTCCACCATTCTCCATCCACATCCCAGAATCATCACTTCTCCTTTCCCTCTCCCCAACTCACAGAATGCCAAGTGAAGCTTCCTTAGAATGCAGGTTCATGCTTTGGGTCAGGAGTGAGGGGAGGGGACGCAGACCCTATCACCAGGAGCACATCCCTTAAGGTGGGAGGGCCAGACATGCACATATGCCAATGCTCATCACAGTGTAGGACAGGCTCCAGCCTCAGGTATCAGAGGCCCTCTGGGAGTGAGAGGGTAGTGTGGCCGGGAGAGGGGAGATAGTCATTTCAGAGAGAGAGCAGGGATGTATGGCAATGGGAGGGGCCTGGGTGCTGACCTCATGCTTTGAACCTCCCCCTGACCCCCGCTTGCAGAGAGGGACCTACCTCCCACAGACATACATCATCCAGGAGGAGATGGTTGTGACAGAGCATGTCCGTGACAAGGAGGCTCTAGGCTCCTTCATCTACCACCTGTGCAACGGAAAGGACACCTACCGGCTGCGGCGCCGGACTACCCGGAGGCGTGAGTGACAGATTTGTCCCAGGCTCCAGACCCCAGCCAGCCTTTGACAGTACCTGACCCAGCCTTCTCAGCAGCAGCTCTAACCTGACGCTAGTGAATGTCAACCAAGCACTTAAGACTTGCCAGGCATTGCCTCACTTAGTGTCGTCATCGCTATCGTCATTTTTATTCTAACTGCATCTTAAGGGAAAACTGAGGCACAGAGAGGCTAAAGTAGCATCCTGAAGGTTTTATTGCAGGGACGTGATGGGCACAGTATGAGCCTGACCTAGGGGCTCCCTCTACCTTATAGTGCTGTTTCTGGGTGTCACCTCCTGGGTCTCCCCCTACCTGCCTTGCCAGGGCCCAAGGTTCCTCTGGATACAGACTTAATTGAGACTTTTCTATTTTTCCCCCAGGGATCAACAAGCGTGGGGCCAAGAACTGCAACGCTATCCGCCACTTCGAGAATACATTTGTGGTGGAGACGGTCATCTGCGGGGTGGTGTGAGGCCTTTCCTCTGAAGCTCACCCCTGCCCTCTTCTTTCTCCTTCTGGCCACTCTCTGGCCCTCCTCCTCCCTTTGCTTAGCTTGTACCTTGGGCACTTTTCTATAGATGTGACATGTCTCACCTATCCTTCCCAGCCTCGCCCTCCTCCCTGTACCAGGGCTGTGATCTCTTGGGGCCTCTGCCTCTGCTGATCTTTCAGGCTTGAGGCGGGAGGGGACAGTTGCCCGAGATGGTTTCTCTAACTCATTATTTTAAGTCATCTCCCCAGTGGCTGGGCCAAGGGGAAGGACTAAAGGGAGGGGCTGGACATGTGGAAGCCTGGAGCAGGGGCAGGGGCATGGATGGGGTTTGGCATGAGGTTCACAAATAGCCCCCACATTTGGGGAAGTCCTGAAAGACATTTTTTTTTCCTTGCACAGCACACTTCCTCTGTCCTCCTGGTTCTTAGGCTTGAGTGTGGACTAAGGATGGGGAAATGTGTCCTGGGTTGGACCCATCAGAGCACAAGAGAAGGTGGCTATCCTGGGGTCTTCCCAGGACTCCTGTCAGTGCCTTCAGCCCACCAGCAGGAGCCTGGAGTTAGAGGGTGGGATGAGTCTGCCAAGCACAATTGTTCTCTGAGTGGAACCAAAGAAATGAGGAGCCGGGCCATCCTGGCCTGGCACCTGGGAACACAGGCGCAGGTGGGCATAGAAGTCATCGGCTATGAGCTGCAGGCCCTGGGCAGTGGATAGAACTCATGCCTTCCTACACGCCAGGGCTACTGTGAATGATGGAAGTGGGAGGGAGAGCCACCTGGTACTTTCGTCCCTGCCTCCTCTTCCGTTCTGGATCTCTCCCCTCTGTCCAGGGGCGTGTAATGTTTCTCCTGCATGTTTTTACTGATGTTCATGCTGGCCGCCCTCAGCCCTGAGCCTGGGAGAGGCCTTGGTGCCTCCGGTCAGACTTGGGTGCTCCGTGGCAGTGAAGCCCTTTAAATGCTTTGTATATTTTCTCTATTAGATCTCTTTTCAGAAGTGTCTGTAGAAAATTAAAAAAAAAAAAAAAAAGAAAACAAAAAACTCTTATACTTCTGACTTTGGCCCTGGTGTTGTGGCTAAATAGGGGCATCTTATGGGTTGGGGGGTGTGCTCTGAGGACAAAGTGCTGGGGGTGGGGGGGCAAGGAGAAGCTAACACACAGTAACCTTCCCTGGGTCACCAAGGGAGGGTGGGGTGTCCCTTCCATTGTCTTCTTTGATCCCCTGGACTGAGCCAAGTAGTGTTCACATTCTGTGGCTGGAAGAACCCACAGAGCTTTAGGATACTGCCCAAGGTCAAGCTGTTTTTAAGTTTGGGTAAAGCACCCTGCGGCATGCTTTGTGACAGATGACATCATTGTTGCATGTCCTTAGGCACAAGGACAGCATCATACTCGCTACTCTGTCTAGGCAATTAGTAATTGTTCTCAGTGGATCAGAAACAGTCACAGGGTCACGTTCTCCAGGGAAGGATGCGAGGGCCTTGGTTAAGTGGGCACCGGAGGTAGAATTCAGTCATACCCTGGGATGGAGGGCAGGTGGAGACCCACACCCCCGGTGCTGTTCACAGTGTAAGGCAGGCACCAGCCTCAGTAGCGAAGGGCCTCTGAGAGCAAGAGACACAAGAGATTCATGCACATACACCTTATCTGGACCCAGAACCTCTTGCAACAATTGCTTTGCTCACATTCTTCTAAATGTAATGCAGTCTGCTAAAGTGTTTTCCAGGTTTGTTCTTGAACTCGACCCATTCGGTTCTTGGGAGAAAGTAAACGAAGGAGAAGGCAAATAAATCCTGGAAATATCCAAGAGCTAACCCTTCACAACAAACAGCAAGCGTTCAGGAGTTTGGAGTGGCAAAGGACAAGATCAGTGGGGTGCAGTGGGGGATCTAGAATGGACTTAAATTACAGAAAAGTTTGATACACAGTTTAGTGTGGCATCTCAAGTTAGTGGGGACATGTGGGTTATTTTTTTAATGAAACAACTGATGAGCCATTTTGACCAAACAAACCTGGATCCAACCTCCCTGGACAAAACTGATTCTGAATGAATCGGGTTCTATACATAAAATAATTGCCAGTGTTTGAAAAGAAAACAATTAAAAGTGATAAAAGCACCATTACCCCCCCCCCTGTTAGAATTAATGATTCATTTTTTTTATATATTAAAGTATATCACGGCTTATCAATAGCAATCTCAGGGAACATAGCGATCAAGCAGAATGTAAAAGGGTGATTTTCCTTAATATTCAAAGGTTTTTTTTTTTTCTTTCTCAAATAGCCAATAGGGATATAGCAAAGAATCGGAGCAGGTGACTTACAGGTGGAGATGATTTAACTACAGCTGTGAAGAACTTGAGTCAAAACTAGTGAGAACATTCTTACCCTTCAGGTCAGGCTTGGCGGTTTCCTTTGGGGCTGCCGTGTGTATTGTGAAGCGTTTGTTACATACAAAAATACCTGAGGTTAGTGCGGCATTACCAATAAGAAAATGAGTGCTGTGTATTTAGAAACCCACCAGACTTAAATAGACAAGACTGTCACATGGCCACTCTGCAAGCTGTCCTTTGAAACAATGACTTCCCTTTCCTGACATTCTAAGTGTTAAGGACATACCCTACCCCTAGATTAACAGGTTAGTGGTTAAGCCAGGTAGGGTGGCTCAGGCCTCTAATTCTGGCACTTGGGAGGCAGAGGCAGAGGGAGGCGAGGGTGGGAGGTGGGAAGAGGGGGATCTCTTAAGTTTGAGACCAGCCTGGTCTACATAGTGAGTTCCAGGACAGCCAAGGCTATGTCGAGAGACCGAGTCTCAAAAAAATGAACATGCTAATAATACTAATTTTTAGGTAATTTTTCTTCAGATGTTCACAACCCAGAGTGTTTAGTGACCTTTACATAACATCGAAAGGTGTAAGCCTCCTTTATCTTCAGGGGTGTGTGTGTGTGTGTGTGTGTGTGTGTGTGTGTGTGTGTGTGTGTGTGTGTCCAGAGGGTATCAGAAGCTCTAGAGCTGGAGTCAGACATGGCTGTGAGCTGTCTACCATGAGTGTTCAAAATCAAGCTCATGTCCTTTGCAAGAACAAATACACACTTAACCAGCAAGCCATCTCTCAAATCTCCTTTTTCTTCAGTTTTATGCATCAACTAAATAAAGCATATAAAGTGCTTTGAGGCTTAACTTGCAGAAAATCAAATATGTTTGCATAAATAAATACAGGAGCTAGCCTCTGGAAGTCAAGGTTAATAGCCAGGTTCTGATCACAGATGAGAAAGACAGTGACAGACCCCCCTGGACCTTCCTCCGCGCTCACCATCGAAGTTCTGAATACTCCTCCCTGGACCCCAGCTCTCCAAGACGATGCTCTGAGGACTTCACTTTAATGTCCTTCCTATTATTGTTGGTGTCTTAGATTTAGGCTTTGGGGAAGAAGCTGACAGAGCTGAGTGGTGATGTGTATGGCTCACTAGGTCAGCTGGTGGGCTGAAGAACTAAGTCCCTGTGCAACAACCCCTTGCTCATGCTTTGGGTTCCACTGGGGAAGTTTGGCTGGGGCTGGACGTCCAAGATGGATCCAGCCTCAAAGGGCTTCGGGTCCCTGCTCATTACTACTCTGCCCTAGCACCCTGGTAGTTGTTAATTCATCAGTTGAGCTACGAGAGGATGGAAGCAGAAGCTCCTTATTTTGAGTTCTTCATGAATGAACCACTTATCTAAGAGCCTTTACCACAGTTTTGTTTGAATTTAAATTACGCAAGTAGCCACAAAATACCGTCAGTTTTTTCCCTCTGATTTCAATTGTGCCCTCGATACTATATTTCTCAGATCCAGCTATATTGACAGATGTAGTCTTCAATTCATAATTACTGCTCTACCGTGTGTTATATTGAGTCTACTGTATGAATAGAAAACTTAAACTTTAACAATGACTTTTGGGGCTCTTTCTGAATTTTTACTTCTAGAGCGCCTTCATAGACATTTTTTAAACATTTCACTTTTATTATTAAAAATGTGCGTGGCCGGGTGGTGGTGGTGCACGCCTTTAATCCCAGCACTTGGGAGGCAGAGGCAGGTGGATAGGCCAGTCTGGTCTACAGAGTGAGTTCCAGGACAGCCAGGGCTACACAGAGAAACCCTGTCTCCAAAACAAAACAGAACAGAACAGAACAAAACAAAACAACAACAACAAAAAACAAAAAATGTTTGTGTGTGTGTGTGTGTGTGTTTGTACATGTGAGTGTAGATGCCCAAAGCTTCCAGAAGAAGTTAGCTGGAGTTACAAGTGATGTGAGCCTCCCCAAATGGGTGCCAGGAACTGAGCTCAGGTCCTCTGGAAGAGTAGCTGGCGTTTCAATGAGCCACCTCAACAGCCTCCTAGTGAACAATTTTGGTGGTGCCTCTGGTGTGTCTGGTCAGGGCTTCTCTCTTACATCTAGTAAGAGGTGGAGTGTGGCTCACACAGTGAGCACATCCTCATTTTACACAGATTCTGCCCAGGTTGTTGTTTGTAGGAATTGGCCATTGTGCACTCTCAGTTGCTCAGCTGGGACATATCTCTCCGTCTCCATTCTTGCCCATGCTGAACTTTGACAATCCTTGATCTGTTTTGCCGACACCTTGAGAGCAAACGGGTTTTCTCATCATGGGTTTAAATTCGTCTCTCTAATGACCAGGAGGAGTGTTTGCTGTGACCACTGCATCTCAGACTCCCATTGCATCTCAGACTCCCTTTTCCGTAAGACTGTATTCTTCAGCCGAGGTTCTGGGCTGTTTTGCTTTCTCATTAGCTGGTGGACATTCTTAATATACTTTGTGCCATTTTGTAATCTGTCATCAATGGGCAGCTTAATCTCTTATCCCAGTTTGTGGTTTGTCGCTTGCCTTCCTTGCAGTCTCATCTATGAATAGAAAGGGTTCACTTTACTGCAGTCAGAGTTATCCACATTCTAATTAAACTTGTTACATCTTATTTCAGAATAAGATCCTTTCCCAAGTCAACAGACATAATCCTACTGTTTCCTTTGGATCCTTTGAGTTATGTATTTTACTTTTCTATATATACATGCATTTATGTGCCTTACAGGTATATGTAGAGGTCAGAGGTCAATGCCAAGTGTGTTCCTCAATCGCTTTCTGTGTTGTTGTTGTTGTGGTTGTGGTGGTGGTGGTGATGGTGATGGGTGATGATGATGTAGGATTGGTCTCCAATTTTCAATGTAGTTGAGAATGACCTTGGACTTTGCCTCCTCCTGCCTTCATCTCCCAAGAGTTGGGATTACAGGTATCCATGCCTGGATTACATCGTGCTGGGGATTGAACCCAGAGCTTTGTAGACAAGCACCCTGACAAATGAGCTACATCCTCATCCCTCCACCTAAGTTTTTGAGACAGGATTTCTTGTTAACCCCGAAGCCTGCCAGTTCATGTAGAGTTGCTTGGCCAGTGACCCCCAGGGATACTCCCGTCTCTGCCTCTCTAGCAGTCTTCACTGATACAGGCAAGTCCCACCATGCCCAGATTTTTATGTGGATCCTGGGATGGAACTCACGTCCTCAAGTTCACTCAGCAGTCATCCCACTGACTGTGCCCTCTTGGCAGCCCCACACTTTATAGCTCTTTCACTCTCTGGATGGGCTGGAGAGACAGCTCAGCTGTTAAGAATACTTGCTGCCCTTCCAGAGGACCCGAGTTCAGATCCCAGCAACCATATCAGGTGGCTCACAACCAACTGTAACTGCAGTCCAAGGGGGATCTTAAGTCTATTTCTGACCTCAGCAGGCATCCATCCACACACTCTACATGTAAATGAAAACAAATATTTAAGAGTATATATATATATATATCCATCCCTGGAATTTATTCTTTGGTATGGTACATAGGGATAAGCATGTATTCTGAGTTTTCCTCTGTTTTGTTTCTTTCTCCACAGGGCTACAGTGTATGTCTTCATGGGTCAAGTGTCCACAGGCATAAGATCCATTCTGGGGCTCTCTACCCTGAGTCTATCATTTGAGCTATGAGCTATATTGAGAACAAGCCTGGCTTTCAGCTGGGGTGAGCTTCCTGTATTGATTTTCTCTAGCACCCCAGTGCTTTTTTGTAGCACTGTGATCTTCAGACACATTTTAAAAATCAAAGATCTAATTTCAAGATTTCTCTGCTTCTCTAGTGGGCTTGTATTAAATCTATAGCTCTACTGAGGGAAAACTGAAATTGGAATTTCGTTGTCAATGGGGCACTTAATTTTTAATTTTTTTGGCTTTTTATATTTTTCCAGAATAGTTTTCCACTTTCCCAGGTGGAGTTCTAGCAAAGCTTTCATTAAGTAGCTTGATTCCTAAGTTTAGTAGTAGTAGTAGTAGTAGTAGTAGTAGTAGTAGTATTAGTAGTAGTAGATAATTATTGTTATGGTTTATAAAACATAATCTGCAATATAGTATTGATCCAACAAGCATATGTCTGTCTGTCTGTCTGTTTTCCTCTTTCTTTCTTTCTTTCTTTCTTTCTTTCTTTCTTTCTTTCTTTCTTTTTTTCCTTTCTCCCTCCCTTCCTTCCTTCTTTCTTTCTTTCTTTCTTTCTTTCTTTCTTTCTTTCTTTCTTTCTTTCTTTCTTTCTTTCTTTCTTCCCTTCCTTCTTTTTGGTTTTTAGAGACAAGATTTCTCTATAGAGACCTGGCTGTTCTGGCTCTAACTTTGTAGACCAGGCTAGCCTCAGAGATCTTCCTGCTTCTGCCTCCCGAGTGCTGAGATTAAAGGTGTGTGCCACCACCTGTTGCCTGTGTTTCTTAGTCTAAGAAATATATGCCATTCTCTCAATTATGAATATATTTTGTTTTCGTTTCTCTTTTGGGTGATTTATTTTAATTCACTATGGAGTTGAAGATCAAATTCTCGTGCTCGCTAGGCAAACACTCTCATGTTAGATCACACCTTCAGTTCCAAGATATACTTCTTTTTTCTAGGCCTGACACACCAACAGAAGTTCAGGCACCATGGTAACAGGCACAAGAACATGGCTCTTGACCTTAAAGGTATACCTGGGGTACAGTTTTTCAGATGTTAGAAGAATGTTCTTTTTTTCAAAGTGTTTTTTTGTTTTTGTTTTAAGATGTATTTATTTATTATACATAAGTACACTGTAACTGTCTTCAGACACCCCAGAAGAGGGCATCAGATCTAATTACAGATGGTTGTAAGTCATCATGTGGTTTGATCTCAGGACCTTTGGAAGAGCAGACAGTGCTCTTAACCGCTGAGCCATCTCTCCAGCCCAGGTTTTGTTTATATTTTTTTTTTAAATCAGTGACTAGCAATGAATTATTTTATCAATTTTTTTTTCTGTATCATTTTCTTGACTTACCCTGTTGGCTCTCATGTAAACCATTGATTGGGACAGTGTGCATTCTGGAGGCTTCTGAACCATTACCTTCTGTCTCCAGCACTTTCTTTTTTTCGAGACAGGGTTTCTCTGTGTAGCCCTGGCTGTGTTGGAACTCATTCTATAGACCAGGCTGGCCTCGAACTCAAAAATCTGCCTGTCTCTGCCTCCCAAATGCTGAGATTAAAGGCGTGTGCCACCACCATCTGGCCTCCAGTGCTTTCTTTAGGAGCTGTAGCTATGAGTTCATTAGTGCCTCTGGCATAAATCTTCTCTTCTCATAGAGTCCTTGTTGGGGTTTTGTGTTGAAGTTTGGCTGATCTCATAGGCTGGGTTGGAGGAATTGGTTTTATGATTCTTTGCCAGGAGGGAAAAAACCAAACCAACCAACCACTGTCTCCTCACATATATGTACAAACCCTCCTTGGCCAGCACTGGCACTAAAAGGAACAATTCAACAGCGTAAAATTCTCAATTTTACCTTTGTTTGACCCAGAAATTTCACAGCTAGAAAACTTCATTGCATGCTATGGCTGTAACCTGACAAGCATACGCAAACATACACACAAGAAGAGTATTTATTCATTGTTGCAATGGCAAGAGATTCAAAACAGCCCCTCATTTAGAGGTTTTCAAGAAAGGTATGATGTTTTGTTCCTCTTACAAACAACGAGGTAGACTTAATCTCTGCTGATTGCTCCAGAATCGGTAATTAGACTGAAGTGGTGGCAGGTGTGTGTGCCTGTGTCTGCATGTGTCTCCCGTTTGTGAATTTTAAGAAAGCGAACCGTACAGATGGGCACCTGCTGTTTCTGAACGCAGGCTGAAAGCCTCAGATTCACCAGTGACCTCTAGAGAACAAGGCTGACAGGGAGTTGTAGGACTCCCTATCCTTCCACGCCTTGTTATAATTTCACGCTTGTCTCTGTCTGTGCACCTGGCCCTAGACTGGAGGGAGCCTGCTGGCAGAGATGCCCTCCCTTTCAGCTAACTGTAGACCTCATAATATTTCCCTCTGGCCCTTGAATTCTGCCACTGTCCCAGAAAGGAAGCCTTGCATTCAGCCTAGGTTTGCCCAAAAGAATAGAGCAGTTGGAAATGTTAAGTTGACATAAATAGGAAGCTGCTGTAACCTCCTGTAAGTGTTACCTTGGAAACCAGAGCCTGGGTGGTCTCCATGGAAACCATTCTCAGCCTTCTGCCTGAAGGAGTTACTACCCACTGGTGCTGGAGTCTTACTTATCAGAGACCTCAGATCCTTGATAAATTCTTAGGACACGATGGTGGCAGAGTCCCTGCCCACCCTAAGATTGCCTGTTACAGATACCACCTGTCTTCCACCTGGGAAGAGCCTCCTATGGGGCCATCATACTTTCACAGAGAAGCATAGCACAAACACAAGAGACCACCCAAGCCAGTGTATGTGCTGTTCCCTGAGTGAGAAGAGACTCCATATTAGGAAGTCCAGGGGCCAGAGTCTCCTATAAACCCCAGGTGTGGCTGAACAGCTGTACTGGGCTAAGACTCTCTCTGAGTTCAATTTGCCCTTCTATAAAATGGAGGCTTTAGACTACGTTATTCTGTAAGTCATTTCCAGCTTTAGTAACATTATTTGCATGTGTCCTGGCCTTCCCAGGAAGGAGAGACCAAACAGCTGCTAGAGAAGGCTCCCTGGGCTTCCCCTGAGCTCTGAAAGTTTGGGGCAGGAGGCAGGGGAGGGGGCTTAGGGACATCAAAAGAAAAGAGGAGCAAGCCCTCCATGGGCCAGACAACACAGGGCACAGTAGTGTAGTGCATTCTGGGACCCTCCAATGCGGAAGTCCCTGAGGATGGGTTTAGAGACTGAAAGGGAGGTTGAGTCCAGGGCTATGAGTCAGAAGGGTGGGCATAGGCAATAATACCCTAGGAGGCTCTCTGCTGCCATGGCTGCCCACCATAGCATCTCTCCATTCTTGGGGCCACAGACTCCAGCCGCCAGGGAAGGCTGGAGCTCAGGTGAGATTGGCAGCTCCAGTCTCCCACCTGGGAGACAAAGGATCTAGCCTGTCGCCAGAAGCTAACTGTCCCATCTTGACCCTTAGGAGCTAGGGGGAGAAAGTGGCAATGACACAGGGAGTGGGAGGCTGGGAGCAGGGAGCAACAGCTCGCACTGGCATCCCTGTCCAGAGTCTCAGCATCGTGCGGGCTTTTCAGCACTTCTGAGGTCCCGTTTGTGCTTTTCTTTACTTCTCCCAGGAGTAATAGAAGAAAGGAACACAGAGCCGTGCAAGCACAGCCACGCCCAGGACTTCACAGCTGGCACAGCTGGGTGGGAGTGACTGTCTTTGTAAGTCACTGGCTAGGACATCTTTGTGGTAGCACAAAGATCTTCTAAAAAGCTCCACGTGAGTCTGGACATCCCAGTCCTCATCTAGATGGGCTTTCCACCCTCCTGCTGGGGCTTGCCTCCAACATGGCGTCTTCCAAAATGAAGAAGCAGGAACTGTCAAGTATTCTACTTCTTTATCTCCTCCACCTCTCTATGAACTTTCCTCCTTCCCTCCTTCCCTTCCTGCTTCCTTCCCTCCCTCCCTTCCTTTCTTCCTTCCGTATTTTGGATATCTCCCTCCCTCCCTGACTAGCCTGGAACTTGGTGCCATCCTTTTGTCTTGGCTTCCCAAATGCTGGCATTACAAGTGTGAACCACTGTGCCCAGTAAGTGGTGAGGCCCAGCCTCACGGCTCTTCTCTTATGTCTGTTGGATGAAGCAGTTTAGGACTCAGTCCACGGCGCTTCTCTTACGTCTGTTGGATGAAGCAGTTTAGGACCCAGTCCAGGTTCAAGAAGATGGGACAGAAGCTCTGGGTTTTTTTCAGGGGAGTAACAACATGTGTGTACTTCGAGAGGCCAAACATCTGGGCCCGTCTTTAGATAATTGAACAATCTGTGAGCTCTCTTCAAGCCTCAGTTTCCTCTTGAATTAACTAGAGATAGTAAAATATCTATCCATATCTAGGGTTCAACCAGTCTCAGACCCAGAAATATCCAGAAACTTCAAATAGTTCCAAAAAAGCCCAAGTTAAATTTGCCATATATAAAGCTTTCTGCTGAGAGGGATGTCCCTTGTCCTCACCCTCTCACCTGGGCCTTGTCTGCTATAAGTGCCTGCACTCACTTACAGGACCAAGATCACCTGAGATGGCATTGAGGAACTGAATCAGGCCAGGTTGGAGGAGTCGCAGCCTCAGTTGGCATGTAGGCAAGTCTGCAGAGCCATCAGACTTTTGTTTTGTTTTGTTTTGTGTTTTGTTTTTCGAGACAGGGTTTCTCTGTTGTAGCCCTGGCTGTCCTGGAACTCACTCTGTAGACTAGGCTGGCCTCAAACTCAGAAATCTGCCTGCCTCTGCCTCCCAAGTGCTGGGATTAAAGGCATGCGCCACCACTGCCTGGCTCATCACTTTTTATATCTTTATCAGAGACAAAATATGATGGCAGCTGCCAGGATCAGTACCATTGAAGTTCCCAGGATACAATAATGTCTGCAAGCTATACAGGGCACATGAAATTAATGTCTAAGACCAATTGCCCTATCAAGTCTCTATGCTTCCTTGACTTCCAAGGGAACGTACGTGGGAAACACATAGAGGCCTGGATGCTTCACTGACTGAGGGAGTGTATTAATCTCTCAGGAACTAGAAGGTACACCGTGCCCCAGGAGCCACGGAATCTTATCAGAAAAACCGATGACGCATGACTCTCTGAGGCAGCCAGGCCAGGCCCATTTTATGGTTCCCTGTAGATTACCTCATGTCTCCTTCATATATGATGTAGTGAGGACTGTGTAAAACCAGGCTGGGCCCTGTCCTAAGCTATTCCATGCTATAGACTATAGTGTTGCTTGGTTTCTGTTAACACATCTGGAAAGGAGGGAAATCTTCATCAAATGCCTCCACAGGACTGACTTGTAGGCAAGTCTGCAGGGCATTTTCTTGATTAAAGATCGATGTGAGGGGTGAGGCAACTTATTGTGAGTGGTGCCACCCCTGAGCTGGTGGTCCTGGGTCGTATAAGAAAGCAAACTGAGGAAGCCAGTAGGGAGCAAGTCAGTAAGTAGTGTTTTTTCAGAGCTTCTACTTCAGGTCATGCCTTCAGGTTCCTTCCTTGTGGTAGTTTGAATAAGAATGGCCCCTATAGGCTCATAGATTTGAAAACTTAGTCACCGAGGAGTGGCACTATTTAAAAGGATTAGAAGGATTTAGGAGGTGTAGCCATTTTGGAAAAAGTGTGTCACTTGGGGGCCGGGGGGTTTGATTCTTTGAGGTTTCGAAAAGCCCATCCTGAGCCCAGGGTCTCTCTTTTCCTACTACCTACAGATCTAGATGTAGAACATCCAGCTACTTCTCCAGCACTATGCCTGACTGTGTGCTGCTGTGCCCCCTGCTGTGATAATGGATTAAACTTCTGAAAATGTAAGCCAGCCCCAGTTAAATGCTTTGCTTTTCTAGAGCTGCCATGGTCTCCGCGTCTCTTCACGGCAATAGAACACTGACTAAGACCTACCTTGAATCCTCCCCCGGCTTCCCTTCATGGTGGGCTAGATTATAGCTGTAAGCTGAAATAAGCCTTTTCCTCCCCGAGTTGTGCTTGGTTGCAGTGTTTATCACAGCAGTAGGAACCCTAACAAGACAGGGGTTTTTCAGACCGTGCCTTACCCATTTTATAGACAGCAGCATCGGATTCTGTTTGGAGATGGAGGACAGCTGATCCTGGTGTGCATGTGAATAGCATCCACTGTCTGACACCACTCACATAGCACAAACTGATAAATGACTCATTCCTGGGACTGGAAAAAAGGGGCCTCCCTATAAATATTTTGGGGTCCTTATAAATATAGTGTGACTTTAGGGGCACATGAGCACATTAAAGCCATATTTTTAAAAACCAAGTTCAGGAACTTATGGGGCCCAGGAGACAAATGAAAAGCCCCTCATCCAGATCCCTGTAAAGATTTAGGCACCTGACCCAGTCACCTGTCACCTGACCACCTGGTGTGCCATCTAACTACCTGGTGTATACATCAAGAGACTAACAGGCAGAGAACTCCCAACTGCCCCTGGGACTTCAACTTCAGCTCAGTTTAGTCCCTGCCAATGACACTATCTACTCAAAAGGCCACCTGCCTATCCTGTTCCTCCGTTCCTCCACATGGACTGTGACATCCACTCATCTCCCCATTCATTTGTCTGGACTCAGTCCTGCCCTTTTGCCTCTGTGCCAGACTCAACTCTGCAGCTGCCCTCGCACACCACCCCTCCGCGGGGTTCTCCAGAGACAGCCTGGTTGGTTTATTTTACTCCCACAGACTCTTACGTTCCTATCTATTTCTAAGCTCTGCCTACTCAGGCCTCTTTAAAACTCTGCTCCTTTAACCCCTTCTAGCCATTCTAAAGAAAGGAACAAAGAAAGAAAGAAAGAAAGAAAGAAAGAAAGAAAGAAAGAAAGAAAGAAAGAAAGAAAGGAAGGAAGGAAGGAAGGAAGGAAGGAAGGAAGGAAGAAAGAGAGGAAAAGAGAGAGAAAGAAAGAGAAATGTGATTGATAGATGATAAATGATAGATACATGATAGATGATAGATGATAAATAGATGATAGATGATAGGTAGATAGATAGATAGATAGATAGATAGATAGATAGATAGATAGATAGATAAGGGTTATAAGAATGTATGGTAAGTCCTACCCACAGCTAGGAAGAACTCAATGTCTGAAAACACCCAACACTGACAAGGTAGAAGAAAACGTAGCTCACCACCATTCCTTTGAGCATCTGCCTCTGCCATGTCCTCTGTTTGGTCTCCTCTGCATGACTAAAGAACCCCAGCATCCCCTAGGCCTGTCTCCTTTTGTGATTCATCCTGGGCACACAAAATCACCAGTGGCTCTAGCCTTGGCTTCTAGAGTGGCTTTGGGAACCACTAGTTCCCCAGCTTTGGACACACTTTCATCACGGCAAGGGACACGGGTGACTGTACTCTTCCCACTGGCTCTCACTACTTGCTGGCCCTTTATTGTTGTAAATCTATTGCTGACTTCTGGGGTGACTCCAGCAGGCTTTGCTTTTTAGAAGATGTCGCTGGGCAGGAAAGCAGAAAAAGAGAAAGAAGTGTAGAGTCCCAGGCTTTAAGGACAGATGCCATGCTACCCCACCCCCATCACTGCACCCATCCCAGCCTGGAACCAGCAAACACTGGTTTATTATGCTCTGCAGCGCCTGCGCAGGCCTAGGGCCAGTTCTGCAGGCAGCCCAGCTCAACTAACAATGCAGTCTCTGCAGGAAGCAGGGGGAAGAACTGACTGGTCCCAAAGGTATTTTTCAGGACTCACAGGAATGAGGCAATCAGTGGTGGCGACAAGCCATCTGGTGGAGTCTTGTGTGGCTTGGGAAAGTGGGCAGTTTCTAACCTATCTGGGGCACAAACATCCTTTCTTTCTATTTCAATAAGAGATGGGAAATGTGATTGTCTAGCTGTCCTTAATGTCCAGTGGATGGGGGACAGACCATGAAAGAAAGAGGGCATCCTGGCCCCTTGCCACCACGTGGTGGCATCCACCTCTCAGGCTCATCCAGACTCTTTCTGCTTTAGGTAACCTCTGCCTGTGCAAGCAATACTGCCCATGGAGGCTACCCAGCTGGCTCCAGAGACTCCCCAGTAGGGCTGGAGCTCCTAAGGCCAGTTTACCGTTACCAAGGAAACCATCCCCCAAGGTTCCAGGGCTGAACCTTGCTGGGCAGAGACTATGCCCAAGAGACTTTCAGACTGACTTCAACTTGGTCTTGTAGCCGTTGTTGTTGGTAATAAAACTCACATTTACCCAAATGGGACCAAACACAGGGTGGAAAGAAAAGTACTTCAGTGGCCCCAGCCAAGTCCTGGAACTTCCATGGTCCCATGCTGTGGCCAGAGACTAGGGATCTGATGTCCTGGCTCAGGGGGGCTGTGTTCCACTGGTTCTGCATGCCTGTATGGTAGGCATTGGCAGAACTGTTGCTGTCCCCTTTTGGAGAATCAGTGCACAGCAGGTAACATACGCCATGTTGTGAGTCCTCATGGAAAAGGGGGGCAGGGAGCCAAGAAGATGCCCCAACGCCTAACTCTCACCCTGCATGGAGATGGCATTGTCATGGCTTCTAAGCTGCTCTGAGAAATTCCTTTCCCAGGCATTCCACTCCTGGGCTGCAGGACTGCAGATCCGGATGGAACGAGACACAGAAAGGAAGGAGAGGAGGCCAGTCAGTACGGCAGCACACACGCTTTAACACTACTGCGGGCTCAGAACAGGATGCATGGCACATCGTCTCTGCCCTCCAAGAGCTCACAGACCTGGTGATCCCACTGATGGCCTGGACTCTGTGACCTCTTCGTCTGGCAGATCTGGGTGGAGATCAAGGTGTAAAACGCAGGTAGACAGCACTGCAGATTACAAGCTCTAACTGTTAGGCAGTGTGCCAAGGGCAATAATGTGATAAATCCAGGGCACAGTGAGAGGAAACATGTCTGGATGACCTGTGTTAGCACAGGGACCTGTGTTTTTTTTTTTTCATAACATTAATATTTATTGCTTTATATGAATACTGTATTGAAAGCCCAAGCGTTCAGTTACACACGAAATTATACAATTATATACCGCTTCACAAAGGCAGTGAACACATGACAATCCACAAAATCTACTTTACAGAAATTTAAAAATTCTAAATATCAAAAAGTACAGCTGAAGAAACAGGTATAAATTTGGCAGCCAGTAATTCTGACAGGGAAGTTGCAGCTTGCGTGACTTTAAATATGTGAATTTGAAAATATTGAGTTTACAGAGTAGTAACCATTGTGCTTTGTGTTGATCTGAAAAATATAACACTGGCTGTTGAAGAAGCATGTTCAAAAATATTAATTCACTTCAAAATGTTATATAAATCATGGTGGTTTCTGTGTACCCCAAAAGCTTCAGTCATTTTAGCTCAGGTGGGACCTGTGTTAAATGCTACCCCATGTCACCAGGGCCACATCGTCACAGTTTTAAGATGCTCCCATGTGATTCATCTTGGGTTCCTTGTTGACCATGACAATGCTCTCATCAGACTACAGAAGAAATGCATCCCTATGCAGGTGAATGGCAAGCAGCTCTACAAGCTGCCACTGACAGATGCCATCTCTCCCAGCCTTGAGGCTGTGTATGAACCAGAGCTCCTTGGGTTTCAGGACCTCCCAAACGCTGCAGAGAGGGGAAGGCTGGGATCCGCCAGCTGCTCACCTTGTGGCCTCTGAGCAGACTCCTCCTTCTCAGCCTGCAGCTGGGGTTAATGGGTCCTGCTTCTTGGATGTTGCTCTGCGACCCATCTGCTCATTAACCTCTCCAAAAATCCAAAACATGCAGTTATAGTTGTTTGGAATCCTATTGACCACCTTGTCCTTGCCACTGTTTGAGAATTTCTCTGCAGACCAGAAAGCGGGAGACTGTTTTCACCGTTTCTGTTCAACTCAATTGAATGTTTTTTGAACAGTATTTATAGATCCTCCCCTGAGTCTGTAGAGAAAAATGAAAGGCTTTCTTGAGGATGGTGTTAGAACTTGTGTAACTGAGCCACAAACCTTTCACACCTTATAGACTACTCTAGACCCTCTCACAGAGAGAGGCCACTGCTGAGACCACACCTTTGTGTAGACTGAAACCAGACTCACCCACCACACCTAGCACTCCCTGGCTTTAGCTCTGATCTGGGTAGCCCTTACCCCTGGGGCTTTGCTGGAAACCTGAGAAGAGGATGTTGCATTCACTCATGTACCACCACCAAGTCCAGGGAATGGATAGCCTCTAGATGAATCAACTTGAAACAGATGTCATGGTAGAAACTTCTCTGTCCTCCTAAAGGACTGGGCTGAGAAACAGTAACCTGTCAGAGGATGATCCTGTGAGCCAGAGCAACCAGGGGTATCTGTCACCAAGCCATAACCAGCTCCCTAATACTCTATGGAAGTGGTTCCATCTCCTCCCCAGCTGGACTCTGCCACTCCTTCTGAGTGGCCTGAACTCTCCTACTGACAAAGAGGAACAGTATCCTTGTCTTGATCTTCTTCTTTCCAAGGTGCCTCGCCCACTCGTCTACTCCAATTACGTCTGCAATATCGGGGGTAAAAGCTTGATTAAGGACAAGAGGCGTTATGACTTCAAAGGGAGTTCGTGCCTCCTGGGTATTCAGTCAGTCATTGGCATCTCCTAACTCAGAGGTGTTCCAGATTAGTCTTTCCAATCATCAACATGCCTTCTTATTCAGGCATAAAGGCACCCCAAGAAATGATTCGTAAATGGCTAAGATTGGGCATTGTTTCCTGGCCAGCACAACATTCCAATATATCCTAATTTATTACCTAGCTGTCCTTAGCTTGGAATTTCTCACAAGGAAGCTGCCTTATCAGATAGGATGTCCTCAGAGTTAGCAACAGAGGTCAGGCACATAGTTAGAATTTTCAGGGCAGTCCCACAGAAGACAGAACTGTTTTACATACCAGAGTAATTGAAGGGCTTCCCTCACTTAAGGGCATTAGCAGGAACTGCTAGATTGGAACTTCCTAGTGCTTGCCTTCAGCAGATCCAGAGAATTAGCATGGGGATACCAAAATAGCCCCAGCGGGGAGGGCACCACTGCTCTTCCCGTTCACACCTGGATACCTGATCTTACCGACCTTGATGTAACCATCCCTTTCCTACATGATCTTACTGACCTTGATGTGACTGTCACCTGCCTACGTGACTTTTGTCATTCGTCCTGTTTTCTGTATACCATATAAGCCTGGTTTTCACTTTGTGCAGGGGCACTTAGACTGGAACTAGAACTTAAATGGACTAGGACTTAGACTTAGATTCATTCATTCAGATTCATGCAGTCTACAGCACCACCCCCCTCGGGCCCAGAGCGCTTGGGCCCAGGGGTAGGGGTGTGCAGTGCCTGTCCAGAAGAGGTGGCTGCTTTAGACCCAGTGTGTTTCAGGTGGCCTCAGATGTACCTCAACTGCTGAGCTGCTAGGTTTATCACTTCTCTTTTGCAATGACTGTAAAAGTCTGATGCCATTTTTAAGAAATACATTCAGATCCTGTACTTCCATGTGTCGTCTCTGCCATCATTTCTTCGCCAATGCCTTGTCGACCTGACTAGGACCCCCATTTCTCCCGCGGGTTGAGGGAGGCCCAGATTGGCTGGCCCGTGGTACCAAGGAACTCAAACTGGTCTACCCGAATCTCCCTCTGGAGCTCCTCTCTCTTTCACAGAATCCTGTTGGCCACAGTCAGCATCCTTTGGTCTCTTCTGAGATAAGCACATGATTCAGCCTGCTCAGTCATGCTTGGTCCCCTGGTTACAGAATATGGCTCAGGAGCACCATGCAATTAATCTTCGAACTTCTGGGATTGACCTATGGACACTGGAGGCCTGTGTACCTCCTTCCCATCTGGACAGGTTCATCCGCATCTAATCAAGAGCAAGCTCGATCCCTGCTTCCCAAAGCCTTTACACATCATCTCAATCCAGGGAGACCTTGGTCTTTTTCCTTAATGGGAAAGGGAATAGTGATGGTGGAGTTGACAGGATCTAGGGTGGTGGTTCTCGACTTTCTTAATGCTGCAACCACGTAATACAGGTCTTCATATTGTAATGCCCCCCCCAACTATAAAGTTATTTTCATTGCTACTTCATAACTCTAATTTTGCTACTGTTATGAGTTGTACTGTAAATATCTGTGTTTCTTGATGATCTTAGGTAGCCCCAAGAAAGGATGGTTTGACTCCCTGAAAAGGGGTTGAGACCCATAGGTTGAGAACCACTGATCTAGAATCTCCTAGGAGACAGACTTTGGACATATCCAAGAGAGAATTTCCAGATTGACTAATTAAGGTGAGATGACTTAGCCTGCATGTGGGCAGCACCATTGCAGAGGCTGGGGCTGTGCACTGGATGAAGGGGGTAAAGCAAGCTGAGCCGAAGCATCCATCTCTCTCTGCTTCCTGACAGCTGCTGCCAAGCCTTCCCTTCCATGGTGAACTGACTCTACCCTCAATCTGGGTGGGGGGAATAAACCCTTCGTTCTTCCAGTTGCATTTGCCGAGTATTTTGTGATTATTTTGTTGAAGCAGTAAGAGAAGTAACTAACACATTTATCACCAGACTCCCAGCAAGCCCGTGGCCCTTGTGATTACCAGACACAGCCCTACTCTCTCCTGCAGATGTTAGAAGAGGTCACTATTGGTTAGCCAGTTATACATATATCTGTTCTGCCTGGTAACCCAGGGTGGATCAATTGACTAAATAGGGCAGACAGATGTCCCTACACAGAGAGAGATCAGAGTCCACCCTGAGGTGACCACTCCATCCATTCCTATTTGCCTGTGACTTACATGCTATACTCTGCCTGTTGAGGAACCTCTCTGCTCCAGCCAACAAGGACAATTGGTGTTAATGTTTAAATGTGAAATATCTTCTGTAGGTTCATGTGTTTTTTTGAACACTTGGTTCCCAGACAGTAGTATCATTATGAGAAGTTATAAAAACCTCTAGAATGTAGGACCCAGCTGGCTGATGAGGCCACGGGGGCAGGCTTTGAGGATTATAGCCCATTCTAGATTCTGAAAAACTCTTTCTTCTTCTCCTCCTCCTCCTCCACCTCCTCTTCCTCTTCTTTTTCCTCCTCCTCCTTCTTCTTCTTCCTTCTCCTTCCTCCTCCTCCTTCTCCTTCTGTCTCTGTCTCTGTCTCCATTTTTTTTTTAAATCTTCTTTGTCTTTTTCATCTTCTTCTTTGCTTGTATTGTTCTCCATTTTTTGTTTTGCTTTTGTTTGAGACAGGCTCTCTGTATGCAGGCACAGCTGGTCTGGAACTTACTATGTAGACTAGACTTGACCTTGAACTCACAGAGGAGGATCCCTCTTCCAAAGTGAAGCACAGACTGTATAGATTCCACCCAGGCCCACCACTAGAGCTAGGCAACATGGATTATTGAGCTCCTACTATGTGTCAAGTGTTCTGTGAAGTTTTGAAGCTCCAGGGTCTCTGCCCTTAAATACTTTTGAGTTGGAAGATTCTTTCAAAGAGCCAGAATATAATCATTTGAGATGTTGTGAATCTTACAGTATGTTGAAACCATCTAAATCTACTATTGTTGCCTCTAAAGTAGCTACAGACTGTGTAGACAGTTGTGGCCATGTGCCAATATGACTTTATGGGCAACGGCTTAGAGCAGAGTTGGAAACACACAAGCAAGACCTCAGAATACCTGTCAGGCCCCTACTGAAGGCAGTGGCTCCAAATAGCTCCATAGGTGGCCTTGTGGTATTGTATATGGCCCCAGCTTCCCTGATCTGTAGCAGTTGGTTGGCCCAACAATTGACATCAGTGGATAAGCCAGCTGAGATAATGGCAGATGACCAGAACAGTGTGGCAGGAGACAGCATCTGAAGGGCTGGAAGGATCTAGAGCATCTTGAGCTTTTCTGGAGCCTTCTAGCCTTTCCAAACTCTGGGCCACTTTCCAGATCCCATGAGGCCCAGCCCAGGGAGGTCTGGCTATGGCCCCAGACAGCCTTACCTTGGAACTGGGTGTCCTGTTTTTCTCTCTTCCCATATATAGTCGGCCTTCTATATTTATAGTTTCCATATCTGAGGAGCCAATCAATAGGACTGAAAATATCTGTGGGGAAATGTATTTGTAAAGAACACCTGAAGAAGCTGTTCATTTAACATTTATGTTGTATCATGTTATCTTAAGTAACATAAAGATGATTTAAAGTACATGGGGTGTGCTCAGCAGATAATGGTGCTTGGCATACAAACCTGGGGACTTGAGTTTGGTCCTCAGAACCAATGTAAAGGTAGAAGAAGAAAACTGACTCTACAAAGCTGTCCTCTGATCTCCACACGTGTGTGGTAGCATGGGTCCTAAACACATTCACTTCACGTATATACAGTGTACTGGCTAGTTTTGTGTGTCAACTTGACACAGGCTGGAGTTATCATAGAAGGGAGCTTCAGTTGGGGAAGTGCCTCCATGAGGTCCAGCTGTGGGGCATTTTCTCAATTGGTGATCAAGGGGGTAGAGCCCCTTGTGCGTGGTGCTATCCCTGGGCTGGAGGTCTTGGGCTCTATAAGAGAGCAGGCTGAGCAAGGCAGTAAAGAACATCCCTCCATGGCCTCTGCATCAGCTCCTGCTTCCTGACCTGCTTGAGTTCCAGTCCTGGCTTCCTCTGGTGATGAACAGCCATGTGGAAGTAAGCCAAATAAACCCTTTCCTCCCCAACTTGCTTCTTGGTCATGATGTTGTGCAGGAATAGAAACCCTGACTAAGACAAATTGGTACAAGAAGTGGGGTATTCCTGTGACAACCTGATCATGTTTTGGGGAGGACTGTGGAAGGACTTTGGAACTTTGTGCTAGAAGAGCCACTGATTGTTAAGAACTCTGTGGAATATTCTGTAGGAGCTTAGAAGATCATGTTGAGAACAGTGCAGAAGATGGAAGCCTGGCTTGTAAAATTTCAGAGGGAAGACTAAAGACTCTTATCAGGGCCACATTGTTTTGATTGTGAAGATTCTGTGGTTCTGGTTAGCTGGGGCTGAAGTATCAGCTGTGATTAACAAGATACCAGAACTACTAAAGTAAAATCTTTGCATTACTGGGACTATTGATGCTGGTTAGCTGGAGCTAAGAAAATAGCGGTGATTAAGAAGAGACCAGCATCACCGAGGTGACATCTTCTGGGAAGTGTTTTCTGAGAGCACAAAGAGGCTGTGTTCCAG
>NW_022196896.1:111416037-111421667 GCF_008632895.1 Mastomys coucha
TCAAGGGGGTAGGGCCCCTTGTGGGTGGTACCATCCCTGGGCTGGAAGTCTTGGGCTCTATAAGAGAGAAGGCTGAGCAAGGCAGTAAAGAACATCTCTCCATGGCCTCTGCATCAGCTCCTGCTTCCTGACCTCCTTGAGTTCCAGTCCTGGCTTCTTCTGGTGATGTACAGCCATGTGGAAGTAAGCCAAATAAACCCTTTCCTCCCCAACTTGCTTCTTGGTCATGATGTTGTGCAGGAATAGAAACCCTGACTAAGACATACAGTAATAATAATAATAATAATAATAATAATAATAATAATAATAATAATATCCTTAGAGTATTTAGAACATGAATATAGGTCCTACACAAATACCATGTTAATTTCTGTAAGAAAGTAGAACCTCCATTGTTTTGAGTGATGACTGTACATCCTCACAGGAAAAAAATATTTCCTTCCTTTCTTGTTTAAAACAAGCATTTCCAGCAAACTTGTGAAGTTATACAGCTATCATCACCATCAGTCTCTGTCCAAAACCTGCTTTTATCCGAGAAATGTGGGTGAGGGTCTCCTGTCATCAAAAACTGCTCAACTATCCCACGGCCCTGTATGAAGAATACCAGAGGCACACAGGATGGGCCCCCAGCTACACCTTGGAGAAGGTCTCCCCAGAGAGACCCAGGGATGGTGACATGGGAGAATCCTCTGTGAGGGGAACATCTCCTTCATCTCTTAGACCTCTAAATGACAGTGGCCAGGAGTCTCCTGCAGTAGACGTGTATGGATGAAACCTTCCCTCAGTGCTATCCACCAGAACCCTACATGCACACAGCAGCATCCCTGTTCCTTCCCATCTAGGTATGGACCACTGGTCTGCTTTTGATGTCTGTGAACGGGACCTTCAAATCCTTCTGTATTTCTGTCCTACCATAGGAAGGGGACAGATCTGTATTTGTTTCCAAGGCAATCAGTAACTGGCTTTGTAACCAGTACCAACTCAGAGTTATCAGCCAAGCAGACTCCTATCGCAGGCTTTCTAAGGCACTTAGATGAAATTGTCATGAAGGTCTGAGACCTGGCATTCTGAGGTTTGTGGACAAGGTCTGGCCCTACAGCTGGCCTCTCCCCTGCTCTGTTTCTCTGATAGGAGAAAACTCTTTCGCTCTTATCCGTGCCCCATGGCCCCAGCTCTTTTCTCTTTTTCCATAGCCATTCTCACTGTTGAAATGTCACTTCATCTTTAATTAACAGTAGGATTCTTTGTTGCCTGCCAGAGGATCCAGTTGGAGCTAAATCAAGTAAATAGGGGCTCCTCCTGGGGACCTGGAGCAGCTTGCAGTTGCAAAGCAGTTGCTAGGCAACTAGTACTGCTGCCTCTGCCTGGGGGTGTTTCCAACAGCCTTAGGCCTCCCTCAGCCCCTGATGGCATAGTGTGGAGTGAGGGTCCCTAGCCTTGGGCCTTTATGTCCCTGCACAGACAGGGAGGAGGGACATTATCCTAGACACTGTCTCTGAAAGATGTCACATTCGTGGGTTGAATATAAAATTCCCTGCAGGATCTGGGGACCCCATCTGGTAAAGTTGTTCGGGGGGGTTCTGAAAACTTTAGGATGTGGATCCCAGTCAGAGGAAATAGGTCACTGAACGTAAACATCAAGTTTCTAGCTTCGTTTTTACTTCCCGTCTGCCAAGAGGGTAACAGCTCCCTCCATACCTGTCCCAATACTGCGATGTTCTGCTCAGAGTCAAGCAAACCATGAAATGAACCTCTAAGTGTGTCTACTCTGTTGGAAGGGCATCCTGGAACTCAGAAGCCCAGGCATGACATAACTCTGAGGGGAGAAGGTATCCCAGCGGAAGGACATCCTATGACACAGGAGCTCAAGAGCCTTACATCTCTGGGCAGTGTCCCAGTAGAAGGGCATCCTGAGACACAGGAACCACATCGCTCTTAGAGGAAGCTTCCTCAGCAGAGGTGTTGCAGCTCCCAGGGGAGGGGATCCCCAGCAGAGCCGAGGAGCGCAGGAGCCTCAGCCCAGCGCCTTCTTTGATTCTTCTTTTCTCTTCAGAGCTTCTTTTCTTCTTGTTCTTTTCTGATGAGAGAGTCACACCAGGTAGAAAATCTCATGAAAGTGATTTATTGAAGGGTCCAGGGAGTGGAGGGATGAATTCGGGGATGGTTGCCTTCTCTGCTCCTGGGAGCGGGCATCTGGAAATTGGATGAATCCCTTATATAGGATTTCTTAAGGGGCAGAGCTTTTCAGGGGAGAGATTTCCAGATTGAGGTTTGGTGGGATTTCAAGTCCTGAGTTTACGAAGCTCAGAGATTGATGGGGTTTCCTGTTCAGGGATTGGTGGAGCTTTGTGTTCAGCGGTTGGTGGGGTTTTGTGGGAAGCTCAGGGTTTGGTGGGTTATTCCGTTTGTGAATTGGTGGCTTTTTTCACCCCCTTTTCCCTGCGTCAGGCCCATGGGTTAGGGTGGGAAGTCCTTCCCCACTGCAGCTGGCTTTTGCTGAGGCACCATCTCTGTGGGGCTGTTCGCGGGGTGGGAGAGGCGGGTTGTGGGGTGGGGAAGGCTGGAGAGGAGGTGCTGCCACTGTGAACAGCTCCTGCGGGACAGCTCCCTACAGTGATTTCCTCAAGGCTGTAGGCTGAGGCAGGAAAGAAGGCGTCACCACCGTGGACAGCTCCTGGGAGGGCTACTGGCTGAGGGGATGTTGTGGGTGAGGCCACCATTTTAGATAACTCCTGTCGCAGCCATAGGCTTGGATGGAAGGAAGGGCCTGCCACTGCTTTGACGTCTTTTGTGCTGCTCCACTTAGGAACCACAGAACCCACTAAAACTGTGAGCCGAAGGAAATCCTTCCTACCTCGGGTAATCTGCTCACAGTGGTAAAATTCTGTGGTGTACACACATACAGTGCACATGTGACCATCAGAAGGCCACCTTGGGTATGGGTCACTTTGTGTTTGAAACAGGACCTCATTGGCCCAGAATTTTGTCAAATATATGTATATGTATACACACACACAGACACACACAGAGACACACACATATATTTATAAATATATATAAGTATATAGAGAGATATATAATCCCAACTTGTCACTAGTAACTTGACATCTGTCTCTTTATTATTCTGAGGCACTGTTTGAGTCAGCAGTGGCTTCCATGCCCCCCGCCCCAAGCTCAGGGAGAGAGATGCACCCCCCCATACACACACACCTTGAGTCCCCACATAGGGATGATACTATCAGCCAGAGAGCCCTCTCCAATGTTGTTAGAAGTTTTTAGAGGTGTCATATTAACCTTAAGAAAAACGTGACCATCCTGGTAACCGGTGCATGCGGATCTATCTATCCCCACTCCTACTGTGTGCTGCCCACACACAGAAGTGAGAGGCTTGGGACAAGCCCCATTCCCCGTTGTCATCTGTAGGTTCTATTGCCAGGATCTGGGAGCTGAGCCATGCCTTCTGGTGAGAAGTGAGGCCTGGAGCTGTTGCTTGGCAGCCAACCTGTGCCAGGCGTGCACAGCTGAGAGGAGCCCGCGAGACCTTGAGAGAGAGGACGAGCGGCTACCATTTCTAACTTGGGGCGGCAGGCCTGTTCTGTGAACTGAATCATGGAGTTGGCTTGTGCTGGCTGCCTCAAAAGGCATGCCTCATGGTGTTATTAAGGATGGAGTTTATGGCTCCTGGGGCACTCTGTGTGCCTTTCCTGAGAACCCGAGGCCGCCTCTCAAAGGCAGTGAAGCCTATAGGCTACCTTTGTGTCTCAGTGTTCCTTAGAGGTAAGTGAAGCACACAGAACCTGACTGAACATTTAACCTTAGACACTAATCTTGTATACCCTAGCAGGCTTGGGAACCGCCATTCTATCCTATCGCGAGGAGCATGTAAAATGTCTCATTGCTCAAAATAAACTTGTCTCCGCCTGAGGTCCCTCCAACCAGCCTAAGTCATTCATTCCCACTGACCGTATCAGGAGACCCTGGTTCGGTACGTGAGCTTTGGCACTTATGGGTCTGCAGCAGGGAGGAGTTAAATACGGTGAACCAGATGAGAAGAGCACCCCAAAGCATCCCAGCCAGGTCCGGGTTAGGCTGTGTTGACCTCTGTTGCGTTGCAGGGTAGCTGTCTTGGGTAGCTCAGGGCCTTTGGGGAGACCCCAGAGGATCTTGAGACATTGGATGAGGGACCTGGTATGCATCCTATATCAGCAATCAACACAGATCTCTCTCCCCCTCTCTCCCTCCCTCCCTCTCTCTCTCTCTCTCTCCCTCTCCCTCTCTCTCTGTCCCTCTCTCTCTCCCTCCCTCCTTCTCCCTCTCTCTCTCTCTCTCTCCCTCTCCCTCTCTCTCTGTCCCTCTCTCTCCCTCCCTCCTTCTCCCTCTCTCTCCCTTTCCCTCTCTCTCTCCGTCTCCCTCTCTCTCTGTCCCTCTCCCTCTCCCTCTGCCTCCCTCTCCCTCTCCTTCCCTCTCCCTCTCCCCTCCCCCCCCTCTCTGCCTTCAGTGGTATCAGCTAGGTGCCCTCTGACTCACTGCAGCTTTAACAGTACTCAAAGGGTAGCCTCAGATACCATAGGTTGATGGCTGGGTCCCCCAAACTCCTTCAGCCACCAGTCCCGGCTGTCTCACCCATGCTTCTGACCCCAGAGTTCTATATTGGGGATTCTCCAGTTCACTCCTCAGGTTCAGATAACTTTCTAGAGAAGATAGCTAGAGAAAGGCTCAGAAAAATATGAATTTACAGATTTCACATAAAAGATACTATGAAAGGTACCAAAGAACACCAGATGAAGAAATTCTCAAGATAAAGTTGGAAGGAAGGGCAGGGCGGTGGTGGTGCATGCATTTAATCCCAGCACTTGGGAGGCAGAGGCAGGTGGATTTCTGAGACCAGCCTGGTTTACAGAATGAGTTCCAGGACAGCCAGGGCTACACAGAGAAACCATGTCTTGAAAAAAAAAAAACACAAAACAACAACAAACAAAACAAAATAAAATACACACACACACACACAAAACCAAAACAACAACAACAAAAGTTGGAAGGAAAGGATGCAGGACTGCCATGCCCTTTCTGCACACCTTGTCCTCAGGGAACCTGCATGCCCTAGGCTCTTTGAAAGGCCCAGGCCCTGCCCTCTGGGGTGAGAGGGGGGCTATGGAAGCTTCCTGATCACTGGTGATTAGCACGACCCTCATTGAGGACGGATCAGAGAGATGGAGCTCTTCACTTCCGCTCAGGCTTCTCTATGAGCAGCCCCACCCCGGAAGCCACCTGGACCGGACCACCATCACTCATATCCTATACAGCTCACCACCATAGTGATCCCAGGGATTTTAGGAATTATATGTCAGGAATTGGGCTAAAGAGCACTGAGATATTTCACAGTATCACTTTGGGAGATGCTGGTGATGCTCAAGTGTCTACGAGTCTCACTGTTCTCCAAAGCCAAGGTCCCACTGCAAGCCAGTTTCCAGCCCCAACTCCACCAGCTTTGTGGGGTCATTCCTTCATCGGGTCTCTCCACGGAAGGACTTGAGATAACATTCCATGTTCTTCATCCCCACAAGCCCTCCGGGGAAAACTGGCTAATTATGTTTCTCACCCAAAGTCAAAGGGATCTGCCTCCCCTCCCC
>NW_022196896.1:111421689-111429762 GCF_008632895.1 Mastomys coucha
CCCCCCCCCCCCCCCCGTGTCTGACCCCGTGTGGCAACAGGACATTTCCCTCTATCATCTGGACGGTCTCCTGAACAAACTGACAGAGACAAACGAAACCGGAGAAAACAGCATACAGATCTGCGAACGTGCAAACATGGAAAACCCAGAACATGGAAAGTCACAAGCGCGTGGCCACCCACCAGCTCAGTGGGGTGCAAAAAAAAAAAAGGCACACCCCACTCCTGTTGGGGAGAAGAGAGTGTAGACAATTTTGTGATGACTCATACATGGCTCTTAGGGGGAAACCTAACGAACTTTGAGCATATACGACAGCCCAGGGTAGAGTCTCACGGGCCATAAAGTAGACAGTGGTTTTTAAATGAGACTTCCGTGGGACTGGAAGAGGACACGGCGTGTGACACGTCTATTCTGCCACTTGAATGGATAAAAAAAAAAAAAGCACAGGGTCAGAGGGACTTGAGCTTTGGGAGTGTGGGGGAATGTAAGACCCTCAGCCTCTCATAACTTTGGCCTTCGGAGTTCTGATTCCTGGGCTCTGACACTCCAGATTCTATCTCACGGGAAGAATACATAACAAGGCTGAAGCCTGAGAACGGACTGCAGCAGGCAGGATATGAAGAGCAATGTAACATGCATTCCGATTACATTGGTTGCCGAGAACTCTTCCCAACTCCCCCACCCTCACCCCCACCTCCACAGATCTCCCGCCATGCCGTCCTCTGAAGTTTGGTTATTTCAGCTGCAGCCTAGCTCGGGAACTGCACGGCATCTCACTAGCGCAGCCCGCCTGATAAACTTCAGAGGGATGGGGGCTGTTTCCACCGAGGTCTGCTCTTGGTTTTTCCTTTGAATGACCTCTTTGCTTCTGGTTTCCATGGAAACAGCCCTAGGGGCAAGGACGGCTGAGGTTGAGAGGTAACATTAGGTGGGACCCTCTCTAAAAGCAGGTGACAAGGGGCAGGAGGGCCGAAGGGCTGAGAGCAGGGAGCAGTGAGGTAGGAAGGACTGAAGGAGGGTGTCAGAAGGGAGAAACTCTGAATTCACCATTGTGCCAAAGGCAGAGTCTGCAGGGAGTGGGAGGCCCTTGGAGATACTTCGGAGGATGACAATTAGAGGCCCCCAGGAGCTTCTGCAGCGGGTCAGATAAGGACATCCTGAGACGGTGGAATTGATGACATCAGCTCCTAGGAGGAGACAAAGACTTAAATATCACGAATAACAATGACAACGCAGCTAGCGTGACCTGCTCACTAACCCAGATTACAAAATTCCTCACCTTATTCGTATTGCCGAATTCATTGCTTGGGTCCTTATGTGGACAGGAAGATCATTCCCAGATTATTCAAAATTCCCAGTCTTAGTCCAAAGAGTCCAATGGGAAGGTCAGCTTTGCATGCTGACTTCTGGAGAAGGACAGAAGGTATCGCCCTTGAGGCTCCTGGATCTCTTCAGGGGAGAGAACACCAAGCCATAGTGTGTGCAACAAGAGGGGCTGCTGGCTTCAGACCAGAACCCCACAGTCCTATTGTTCACACCTCAGACCCCAGAATCCCTGTGGATAACTACCACAGGTGAGTGTCATGGGCAAGGGAGAGGGCTTCTTTGAAGAAGCGCAGGGCAGGCAACTGAAACCCACCGCCCACAGCAGTTCCTCCTTCATCTTTTAAAGTCCCAGAGCGCAATGTCCTCCTGCTTACGGTGCTGATGTAATTCTTCTTTTAAGATTAGAAGACACTAACCTACTGGAAGGTGGTGGGGTACTATTGCAGTCACCTCCAGCAAAGGTGGTGGGCAGATGTTGGCTCCAATTAGCCTATTCTCTCCTCTTCAGACGCCACTGAAGAAGAGAGAATAAGAGAGCTATAAGCCCTCTCTGTCTTTCTTGTCCCATTCAAGAGTGGGCATGTGGCATTTGCCCAGGAAGCACAAATGCCTGTTGATTCCGACTGAAGATGCTGGAGTTCCCCCATGTCATCCTGACACCATGGGTCTATTACCTTCCCCAGGATCCCGATTTACAAGGACGGATGATGCTAAGAAGCATCTACTCTGAACATCTCCAGGCTTCACCCCCTGCCTTGAAGGTCTAGATGGGAAAAGTGCCACAGGATCCATGAGGGGAAGGCATGGCAGTGGTTCAGGGAAGGTGGCTAGCTAGAATCCAAAGCACGATTTTGGTGTGAGCACTCTGGAAGAGACACGGGAGCTGGTGGGAGAGACAGCTTGCAGCTGTGAGGGAACCGTAGGAGAAGCCTTATATCCATGTCACATGGGACCCTGCATTCATAGGCCTGGTGGTTGGGCACTGAATCTGCCACCACCCCCCACCACCCCCATTTCACAAATAAGGACACTCTCTTATTTCTTTATTTTATTTTAATTTGTTACATGTGTCCGGGTGCTTTGGCATCATGCTCATGCAGTTCCCGAGAAGGCCAGAAGAGGGCACTAGATCACCTCGGACTAGACTTCCAGAGTGCTGTGAGCCACACCATGTGGCTACTGGGAATGGAACCCAGGTCTTCTGGAAGAGCAGCCAGCACTCTTAATTGCTGAACCATCTCTGTAAGCCTTGGAGAGCCTTTCTTGCTAGAATCCATGCGGGATTCCCGAAGCTAGAGGGAAGTCCAGGGACAACAGGGCCAGCGTGTCTTTGTAAAATGTCCTGAGCTCAGAGCCTTGTGTATTCAAGTTGAGGAACTAGAGGAAACACACAGGTTCTATGCAAGTTCACAGAGTAAAAGCCTCGTGGACTGTATGCTTCCACTTACATTCAGGCATTGAAACCCCAACCCTGGGATCTTAGGGGAGCAATTAAGGCAAAAATGAAATGCTAACTGTCTGACCCAGACCATTGGTTGACTGTCCTCATCAGAAGGAATCAGAAAACTTGTCTTCTCTCTGCCATGTGCGGACCCAGTAAAAAGCAAGGAAGAAGAGCTCTCCCCAGGGACCAGACACAGAGCCAGGCCAGACCGTGAGCATTCAGCCTCCAGGGTGGTGAGAAATGTTTTTCTGCCTCTTAAGCCATACCCCATACCCTCCATCAGCCCCTGGCTGTACCTCTGATATCTGCCTGTTCCGCAGAGTCAAGTCCCAGGGAGAAAATGGTAACAGCACTAAGAGCTCTAAGCTCTGTTAACCACCTGCTTCATCTGCATTTGTCCAAATGGCTTAAACATCCCAGCCTCTGCAGTTAAATTGTCTTTTAACACTCAAGGGATGCTGGCCTGGTGCCACCCTCTGTGAATGCCAGAAGTCCGTTTGCCTGCTTGGTTCTGAAAGGTTTCTCCCCCTCTGGTCCAGCAGGTGCAGGCAAGCCTACCAAGGGCCTCTGTGTTGGCACCTGTCCCTGCCTCACTCTATAGCAACTGATTGTGCCTGATGGCCTTCAGAGAAAGCAAAGCCCCAGCTGCTCCTTCAGGGGAAAAAATGTTGACATGTGGGGGTTGGGGGGCTGTTGAATAATATGGCAGGGGCTTCCTGCTGCTGCAGATAGTCCTTCCCAGAGCCTAAGAACATCAGTCTATTGTGTGTGCACATGTGAGTGTGGTGTGTGTGTGTGTCTGTGTGTATCTCCCCATCTACCAGATGCTACTGGAGTCCCACCCTCCCACCCCCAAATATGTCCTGCCCTGAAGCTTATCTCGAGTCTTCCTGAACCATCCCAGGGGCCCTGACTTCCAGGCCTTCTCTATTGGAGGAGGAGTGGGGGTGGGGGACGACTCTGTCTTCTCCCTGGACTTTTACCCATAGCACTAGGCCTCTTACATCAGTTCCATCTGTAAGCAGGCCCAGCTTGTGCAAGAGGTGCTGCCTCTGAGAATCAGCCATATTGAGATCCTCAGGTTCAATCGGGGCTAGCTCATCCATGCACAAGGGCCCGAGCCATCCTCACTATGAACCTTTTCTGAGATGCCAACTTGAATGAGCAACACAGGTGTTTGAACCATCCAAAGACATCCTTAGAAGAAAGGGGCTAGTTAGCGAGTCACTCTCCTCAGATCATCTTAAAAATATTCTGTGTGTGTGTGTGTGTGTGTGTGTGTATGTGTGTGTGTAAGACTGTTCTGTACAGCACAGCTCCCACTCTCTCCCACCTCCTCCACCCCCATGAGACACCTCCCACCCTGACCCGACCTGTGCAGACAAGTTTTGGCTGTAGTTTCTCAGGTGACTGCCTCAGAGCAAAAGCATTGCCTGGGGCCTCAAGGTAAGCTGGGGCTTGCTCCCACAAACATCCCTTTGAAGTGACACCTTCTAGTCTCTCCTCTGCAGACATCAAAGGACAGAGGCCTCACTTCTTCTGTAGCTCACAGTGAAGGTCCTCCCTGCCCCCCCCCCACACACACCCACACACACAACACAGCACTGTTCACAAAGAAGAGGGGACAGGTACTTGTTCTGCTCGCTTCTACTGGGCTCCATGTCCCTTCAGTGCCTGTGGTAGCTCTGCCCTGGCCTTATTAAGAAGCACAGTTGAGAAGGTGAGAGGTGCTATGGTAGTAGTTTCAGGGGTGTGTACCTCAAAATCAATATCTTTATGAATCTTTTAGTCCCCTGTCCTCAGAATGGGATTCTCACAGTCCCCTTAGTCAGCCATTCTCTTGCCCCAAAAGGATGTTGTCCCCAATGGAGCTGGCCCTCGGAGGACCATGGAGGATCTTGCAGATAGCATCTCCATATGGGTCCTTAGATAGGGATGTGTCTACCCCTGCTTGGTTGATACTCTTTCCATCCCAGGTTAGAAAGCTCTTTCTGTCTTCTCCTCGTTGACATACTAAGCTAGTCCTCCCTAGTCCTTTTGTGTCTCTGTAGCTGCTACCGAGCCTCTAGTCATTTCAAGCATCTTTGAAATTACTGGTTATTCACAGTAAGTAACTGTCTATAGAGTAGAATTTTCTATGTGGGTGTTCTCAGAAGCCCAGGGCATCTCCACTGTGTTACTGTAATGACTCCAACTTCAAAGGGTCTACCGGGAGGGGGCTCAGAGGTAACAGAGCTCACTGAATGCAGTTTATGAATAGGCTGCTCTCCAGTCAAACCCTCTGGGAGCCAAGGGGATAGGACTCAGCTACAAGTTAGCTGGGGTTAACCGAAAAATGTCTGTTAAGGGACAAGGATGTCCCTGATCAGCTTTCCACATCCAAGTCATGCCTTGGAATGTGTAGGTCCTTAGGGAAAAAAGGGGGTGACTTAGGCCATGCCTGTCAAGTGTTCTGGTACATGAGAAGGAGTTCGCTGTAAAGAAAGATAGATTTGCGCCGGGCGGTGGTGGCGCACGCCTTTAATCCCAGCACTTGGGAGGCAGAGGCAGGTGGATTTCTGAGTTCGAGGCCAGCCTGGTCTACAGAGTGAGCTCCAGAACAGCCAGGGCTACACAGAGAAACCCTGTCTTGAAAAACCAAAAAGAAAAAAAGAAAAAAAAGAAAAAAGAAATATAGATTTACATCCTAACTAGTCAGAGAAGGAAGCATCACTAATGGAGGATGTGTGGTCAACAGGCCTCTTGAACTGGGCCTCTCATGAATATAGAGCCAGTGTATTCATGAGGTGGGACGGATGGAGGAACAGGCTGAAAGGGACTGAACCCAAGTGTGTGGGGCCTCTGAGGCCCAGTGGCTTCACAAACAACTAAGCACCCACATGACCGCGCATTCAACTGCACAGGGTCTGGATCCTGACCAACTGGGAAGACCAGCTGTGCACCTGATGACCACCTGTGACCTACATGTTACAGGTAGGACCCCTGTAACATCATACCTGATGCCCAGGGGCCACACGGTTGAATCCGTTGGCAGGAGCCAGAAACTGAAGCCCGAGACAAGATCACACACAGTACATTGTATAAATTTATTTGGTGAATCATGTTAATCGAATTGGTTTTCCAATTTGCTAGATCTTGCAGCTGTACGTGTATACACTGTGTCAGATTTTCCTAGGCTGAGTACGAATAAGGTCACATTTATGGCTAAATAATAGCTCCTAGCCCCCACTGGCTTTGGTAACAGGAATCTGGGCCTTCTTTTTCACAACTAAGTTCTGGGTTTCCCGCACTCACTGGCTGCATTCTGCTGACCCCGCTTCCCCATTTCTTCTACTGCTGAACCAACTGCCACTTGAGGACCCATCGAACTGGTGACACACACTGGGCATGTCTCCTTCACTCACTATTTTGGAATGAATCAGTGGGTTCTCAAACCCTACCCTCATCCCCAATCTCCTGGTCCAGGGTCATCAATCTGACACAGCTGTACTCCTCCAGGAACCCTGTCCTTACCTTTCCCCAGTTTATGGCTCTAGATTCCCCGCCCTCTTTGGCAAGGATACTCTTGGGACCTAGAGACCTTTCCACCATAAAGTCTTGCTATATACACACTAGGTTTTAGCTCTGGTCATTGATGGGACCCACTGGCACACGGAGGGGGCCACTTGATTCTGTTGGATGCTTGAACAGCTCCCTGCCGTGAGAGAACACAGAGGAGGTGGTCCCAAGACCTACTCACGCATGGATGAGCCTAAAACAGCTGCGTCTCTCGCTGTCACAGGTGCTATCTCTGTCCAAGACAGCAATGGGACAGAACAGCATCCAAGGCTGGGAGCCTCGTTTCTGGGTCTACATAGCCCTGAGTCGCCACCAATGGGTTCCTGGAGGCCTGGCCCTGAGGTGAAGTACCCTCACTTCCCTACAGCAACTGCCAAGGTCCTTAACTCCCTCTCCCTTAAATATTCCTTCATGTGGCTCCTCACTGAACACTGCCACCGCCACCACGGCCTGGAAGTGCCTACCTTTCAATGGCTTCCAGTGGAGTGGAAGCAGTAGACTCTCAGGAGGAAGCTGCCCTCCCTCTGTCTTCCCTACTCACCTTTCCTACCCCACTCCATGCCTCAACCCTTCCTGCCCATCTGCCTTCCTCCTGCTCCTCCTCTTCTTCCCCCTCTGCTTTCCCTCCCTCCCCCCTCTTCTTCCCACTCCTGCTCCTCCTTTCCCTGACATCTAGCCTCACCTCCATCTTCTGCTCTGTGGGCAGCTCCCAGATTCTAGCTTCAGTTCTATCTTCTCCCACCCCTCCTCACGTGATCAGCCCACCCCTAGCCTCTTACCCTGGAGGGTCTACCTAGTTAGTTTTTCTTCCTAAAGCACGTGAAAGTCTCCTGGGGATTCTTCCCCGTCGTCCCACTCCTTCCATCTTACAAAAACACCCCACAAGTTATCCTTCTAATCATTTCAATCCCTCGAATGGCTGAGTCATGGCAAACAAGGCTTTCAGTTGTCAATGGGAGCTCCTTCTCCAGAGTGGGAGGAGCCGACAAAGGTTACAGCACGAATTCAGCTGTGTGCCATGTCCCTCCAGGAACTGATGAGCCCTTCACTGCCTTGCCTTCCCCAAATCCAGGCCTTTGTGCTGCTTGTTGAAGATAGCCCTTCCCCCACCTCCAGTCCTAGATAGTGTCACCAGGGCCAGCTGCCCAACCAGACACCATAAGGACAACTTCATTCTGCTATGGCTGAGCTAAACCAAGTTAAGACCAACTCCTTTTCATCCCCTTCCCGGGCTGCCCACATCAGAAGGCTGGTCACCTTCAAAAGAGCTCTCTTTTGGGGCTGAATCTTGCTTAGTCCTGGGACAGCATTGCTACCAGATGGCAATAGGAGAGGGGGCATCCAACTCTAGTGTGTCTCTTTCCTTCCCGGGGTATCCTCTACTCTCTTGCCACTCTGCCCCTTGCCACTCTGTCCCCATTGGCTCTGTCGTGTCTCCTGTTTCCCCACGACCTGCTTCACACAGCCCTCTCCCTCCACCTAATCCTCCTCAGCCCTTAAAAAGCCCTTTTTGTCCTCATTTCTGTGAGGTCGTTGCCAAGAGAGCTTCAGAAGAGACTGGAAAAAATAGTACAAGCTTGCTCCATCTTAAAGACATATTTCTTCCCTAGCCCTGAATTGCCTAAAAACGCTCTAGATTCACTGCCTCTTTCTCTTCCTTTCTAGACTCTCCAACAGAATAGAAAGACGGGAATGCTGAGAAACAGACTTTTCAAGCTACATTTTGGTTTTTTGTTTTTTGGGTT
>NW_022196896.1:111429784-111435230 GCF_008632895.1 Mastomys coucha
TTGGTTCTTCTGTTTCATACATTTTATACTTGGAAACGAAGACTTCACGTGGTTCTTTAGCAAACCCAAAACAAGCGTCTTGCCACCCGTCCGGGTGATGTGAAAAGTTTGTAGGAGTATAAAGAACAAAGATGGTACTCAGCGAGTGTCAAAAGGCAAGCCTAGGAGGGTCTTGATGAGAATTTAGGACTGTGGTTTCCTTCTCTTGAGAGGGGTACCTTCTCTTAACCCCTGGAGACCATGGTATCCTGGTTGACCAGCTGGGCTATGAAAAGCCGGTGGGCCTTGATGCCCACGCGGAATTCTTTGATGACAAAGTAGTAGCAGAAAACGTCAAGGCAGCAGTTGACGTTGGAGAAACACAGAGACAACTGCAGGAACAAGCTGATGCCCTGCTTCACTCTGCAATCCAAGATAAAGCGGTTCCTCACCAGATACTGCAGGAAGAAACCCAAGTGCACCGGGAGAAAGGAGACCACAAAGATGACAAGATTGGTAGCAATGGTCCAGATGCAGGCTCTCTTCTGGACCCAGACCTTAGTGTCTCTCCGTTGGACCCAGTCGTCAGTGTTGTCTGGAAGGTGCAGCAGAATGTGAATACTCCTATAGGAACAGAAGCCCATGATGCCCATGGGAAGGAGGAAGCCAAAGATCTCCAGAGGGAAGAAGACCTTGGCGCTCCAGGTGCCGTCAGACATGTTGTGGAAGCACTTGTATTTCTCCACTTCCCTGTGGAAAGTATAGATGGGGATACTTCCGATCCATACCAGCATCCAGATGATGCAGCAGATCCCAAAGGTTTTCCTGGGCGACCGGAAGTGGCTGGCCAGGATCGGGTACTGGATGGCCAGGAACCGGTCCAGGCTGATGAAGCAGATGGTGAAGACACTCCCATACATGCTGATGAAGTAGAGGCACTCCACCAGAGTGCAGAAGGCCGGGGAGGGGGACTCTACTTGCGGCAGGGCCATCTTGAATGGGAGGGAGAGCACCAGCAGTAAGTCGAAGACAGCCAAGTTGATCATGTAGATAGAAGTGGCCACATATTCCGGCTGCTTCTTCTTCAGGAAGGCACTGAAGCCTCGGATGGCCAGTAGGTTGAGGGCCAGACCAAGGAGGAAGGTGGGGATGTGGACTGCCAGCTGCAAGGTACTGGTCAGCTTATCCACAGAATCGAACGAGCAGTTGTCGCTCTCTGGCCGGCTCATGTTCTTGCCTGCAACACCAACAGTAGATGAGAGAGTTCCTCTCACTCCCTTGAGCTGATGAACAACAAAACAACTTGGCAGAGAATGATGAGCCCTTAGCGACCCATGCTTAATGTACTGCAAGTGGTAAACACAGAACAAGGGGCAGGGAGGATGGCTTGGGAATGAAGCCATGCAAGTATGAGGACTGGAGTTTAGACATGAATGTGGATGGGCATAGTGGTCCACTCATAATACAGCTGCATGGGAGGAGGGGGAGACAGAGATCCCTGCAACAAGCTGGGTAACTGGAGTAGCCAAATTGGTGAGTTCAAGAGAGAGATCCTGGGCCAGGCAGTGGTGGCTCATGCCTTTAATCCCAGTACTTGGGAGGCAGAGGCAGGCAGATTTCTGAGTTCGAGGCCAGCCTGGTCTAGAGTGAGTTCCAGGACAGCCAGGGCTACACAGAGAAACCCTGTCTTGAAAAAGAAAAAAAAAAATTGAAGGTGATTGAGGGAGACAACTGCCTTCAACCATTGACCAGCATACACACACACATATGCACACACACACACACACACACACACACACACACACACACACACACACACATCCCTATGAAAACTGGACTCTTCTGTGCATGAGCCTCTCTCTTTTTTTTCCCCCTAAAATCAGAGCTCTTATCGAAAGGAATAACAACACAAACTCTTAATCATGCCGGTTTAAGCGAAGACAGTTTTCACACCATTGAAAACTGCCAGGCCTGGCGGTGTGCGTCTGTGGTGTGAACCTGTCATCCAGAAACTGGCAGGGTAGTACTGAGAGGCAAGAGGCTCACACAGCTGAAGACTAGCTTTGACAACCTAGAGAGGCCCTGACTGACAACACAAACAGGAGGGGGGGGGGTAGGAGAGAAGGGGAGGGAAAGGAAGGAAAGGGAGACTTTTAGGGTGCGGCTGGATCAGGCAGTTTTCAGGCTCAAGCTTCTCTTTAAGCATGGGACCCTCTGAGCTCCTTCACCCACTTTTCTTGATGTTTATACAGTTAACTCTGCCCCTAACTGCAGGGATGATCCTGACCAGCACATCACATTCCTCCCCTGAACCCAGGAATTGATTTGTCCACTGGGTCAAGGGAAGGTGTGTGGCCTGTCCATGCCAATTAAAAGCAATCAGATCCACGCCTGGGCTCTTTCTGGGTAGCTTAAGATGAAAAGTCTGGAGCAGCTGCAGCCTCTGCTGTCCTTGAGGAGAAATCCCGGCAGAAAATGAATCTTCCCAGAGGGAATGAAGTGGGAGACTGAGGTCTGCCTAGGACAAAGAAGGGCTTTTAGACAAACAGAAGAGAAGGACAGGAGAGCCAGGGCTGGAGGTGTGCCTTCCTAGAAGCAGGACCTTGGGCAGGCTCTGAGCAGGTCTGGCTAATGAGTCTGGCCACTTTAGGAGGGTAGGATTGTCATTGTGGGGTTCAGTATAAAGGAAGGGGTGCCTGGAACAGACTAAGAAGATAATCAGCCCGTGCCTCCAGAACTAACTTCTAGAAAAATGATGAATTAGGACCTAATGCTTACCTTCCTCTCACTCATCCAGTTCTGCCCACTTTTCCCTTCCCTCCCTCCCTCCCTCCCTCTCTCTCTCTCTCTCTCTCTCTCCCTCCCTCTTTCTCTCTCTCCCTCTTTCTCTCTCTCTCTCTCTCTCTCCCTCTCTCTCTCTCTCCCCTCTCTCTCCTCTTTCTCATCCCTTCTTCTACTTCCCTCAAGTGAGGACAAGCTGCTAATGCACTAGACATTAGGCTGTGGTGTTCGCTAGCGCACAGGACCCCTGCACTGAGAGGTGGTTTTTACCTGGCCCCTTCTCTAACTGCCTCAACACCAGGCACCTGGGGAACAGGCACAGCCAAGGCTCGATCCACCTCTACTTTTGTCCCTCCTTCACCCTCCCAGAGGTCCTGGCTACCAAGAGAGGAACCCGAAGATGCAGAGAAGGGGTGTCAACATAGCCTGTCACCAGAGAGGCTGTACCAGTGATTGAGGTGTTGCTTTTAGCTATTATACTGAAAAAAAAATTTTAAGCTATAAAAGCAATTTGGGCATACAATAAAATATCTGAAGAATTCAAAAGTACATGCTGCCACTGTACCCTAGGGCATCGTTTGTACTTTCCGGAGCTAACCATGCAGGATAGCAGATTTTCTCCAGGAGTCTCTAGTTATAATCATATTTTTTATAAACATACACATAAGTATGGTATCTTTGAAATTAAAAAAAAAAACTATACCTACAGTTCTGTCCCTTGTCTTTTCAGTGAACAATGTTTCTTAGCAATTGTTCCTCATGAGTATACATGACTCAGTTCTCTCTAATAGCCTCCCTGAATTCATTGTGTGGATGGAACATCACTCATTTGACCAGAAGCTTAGTAACAGACATTTAGGCTTCCAAGTGCCTTCCTAGGTGACAATGAATTCCACATCCCACATCCTTGAGGCTTATTTCTTGGCTACATTGACACTGCCAAGAGGATTCTCATTACTTGGCTGTTTCTCATTACTTACAGCTTCCGAGGGAGCGTGTGAGAAGAGAAGATTTGGATATTTAGGGATGGGGAGTGGTGGAGGTGTGTGCATGTGTGGAAACAGAGGTCAGTTAGTATCAGGGTCCTTCTCTGTCACACTCCACCTTTCCCCCCCTTTGTTTGTTTTCTGAGACAGAGTCTCTTACTGAACCTGGAGCTCACTGCCCAGTGGGGCTACAGGCATATCCCACTGTACTTAGCTTTTATGTGCCAGGGGAATCTGAACTCAGATCCTCGTGTTTGCACCCACTTTACCCATTGACCCCACCCCCATCCCAGCCCCATATTTAGGTATTTTAAAGATCCTAAGTGGAATACCATTCCCAAACTCTTTGTAACTCTTGCTTAAAAGAAAAAAAAAAAAAGCTATACCATAGACATATTTATAGACAGATAGACCCTTTATTGAATGTTATCCGTTAGACACTTAAGGTACACCACTTGATCCAGATGGTGTCCTATGCATCTATGCTTTCCTATGTGTGAGCTTTTCTTAGGCTCATGTCACAGAGACACAGGAAAGCGACTCTCCCACGACAAGTACTTTAGACCTATGCTGGCTAGTCTTGTGTCAACTTGATACAAGCTAAATTCATCTAAGAGGAGGGACCCTCAGTTGAGAAAATGCCTCCATAAGATCAAGCTGTAGGGCATGTTCTTAATTAGTGATTGATGGGGAAAAGCCAGGCCCATTGTGGGTGGTGCCTCCCCTAGGTTGGTGGTCCTGGATTCTTTAAGAAAGCAAGATAAGTAAGCCATGGGGACCAAGCAAATAAGCAGCATCCCTCCATGGCTTCTGTATCAACTCCTGCCTCCAGGACCTTGTATATCCCTATTGCTGTTCATCATCATGGGAAGTCAGGACAGGAACTCACTACTTCTGATGATGAACAACACACTCCATGGAAGTGTGAGTGAGAGAAACCCTTACTCCCCACAAGCTGCTTTTGGTTACGGTGTTTCATCACAGCAACAGTAACCTCAATAAGACAAGATTCCTGCGGTGTGGTAAGTGCCTCCTAGGGTTGTGCAGAGGAACCTCTGGTGAGGGTCTCAGACTCAGGTCTGCCATGTAACTCAGCCATGACAGGCTGCTTCCTCTTGACACAACTCTGCAGTGCGCACCAGGCCAATCCCAGAAATAGCTAGTGTGACTTGGAAGCCACAAAACTTTGGCGTGTTTGGCTATTGCGTTTGGCTGCCGCACAAGCACAGTGGCCCGAGCTCAGATCCTCAGAACCCACCAAAAAAGCTCAGAAAGGGGTATGTGCCTGTAACCCCAGCTGGACCCCTGATGCTCACTGGCCGGCCAGTCTGTATCCACGAGCTTTTGATTCAGTGAGAGACCTTGTCTCAAAACGGAAAGGTGGAGAAAGTTTGAGAAAAGACACCTGACATTGACCTAGGGCCTACACATATGCATATGAGCACGTCTGCAGGCGTGCATATACAATCTGGATATAGTAGGATACACTTGTAATCTCAACACCTGGAAGGAGAGGCAGGAGGACCACCTGAGCTCAGGAGTTCAAGACTGAATTGTATAGCACAGACAGATCACCAGCAAAAGGAAAAGAAGGTCGGAAGGTGTAGTGGTTTGAATAAAATGGCCCCCACAGGACCAGAGGAAAAGGCACTATTAGGAGGTATGACCTTTTTGGAGTAGGTGTGACCTTGTTGGAGGAA
>NW_022196896.1:111435240-111446810 GCF_008632895.1 Mastomys coucha
GGGGGGGGGGAGTTTTCAGAAGCTCAAACGAGGCCTAGAGGTTCACTCTCTCGTCCTGTTGCCTGTGGATCAAGCTGTAGCACTCTCAGCTCCTTCTCTAGCACCATGTCTGCCTGCATGCTGCCATGCTTCCCACATGATGATAATGGACCAAACCTCTGAACTATAAGCCAGCCCCAATTAAATGTTTTCCTTTGTAAGAGTTATATAGTCGTGGTGTCTCTTCACAGTAATGAAACCCTAACTAAGACAGAAGGGAAGGAGGGAGGGAAGGAAGAGAGAGACAACAGACAGCAAGAGAAAATTGATCTGGTTAAAAGTGATGATCTAAGCTGCTGGGATAAGTCTACAAAGTGTGTGTGTGTGTGTGTGTGTGTGTGTGTGTGTGACAAATGGACAGGATTTGGCTGTTGGCATCGCTCAGCAGAACTACCTTAAAGGTCTGTCCTGGCTGGTTTTGTGTGTCAACTTGACACAGGCTGGAGTTATCACAGAAGGGAGCTTCAGTTGGGGAAGTGCCTCCATGAGACCCAGCTGTGGGGCATTTTCTCAATTGCCCCTTGTGGGTGGCGCCATCCCTGGGTTGGAGGTCTTGGGCTCTATAAGAGAGCAGGCTGAGCAAGCCAGGGGAAGCAAGCCAGCAAGGAACATCTCTCTCCATGGCCTCTGCATCACCTCCTGCTTCCTGACCTGCTTGAGTTCCAGTCCTGACTTCCTTTGGTGATGAACAACCATGTGGAAGTAAGCTGAATAAACCCTTTCCTCCCCAACTTGCTTTCATGGTCATGATGTTCGTGCAGGAATAGAAACCCTGACTAAGACAAGGTCCCATTTAAATTCCTGAAAGACATCTCATAGAGCCTTCTCAGAAGGCGATCTTTGAAGCCATAAGATGCACTCTACAGACAGGCATAAAGCAATCAGAAATTGAAAAAGTTTCTTCCAGCTAATGGCAGAGTTATTAGAGGGTCTAAAATATTAATATTCTCAATTCCCTCTAAGGGTCGAGGGGAATCATCTTTTAAAGAGTCTTCAAAGAGGAGCTCACGTGATGGCTCAGTGGTTAAGAGCACTCGCTACTCTTACTGAGGTCCAGAGTTCATGCTTCAGCACCCACATGGAGATTCACAATGGTCTATAACTCCCCTGGGGATCTGACACCCCGTTCTGGCTTGTGATACACATACATAGGCAGCAAGCTCTCATACACATAAAATAAAAACAAATAAATCTGTTTTTTTAAATCTGGGTCATCACAGGAATAAGATAAGAAGGCATAGTTGTACTCTGGGAAAGAGAAGAAACAGATATCCTTAGAAAAGACAAAGCTACTTATAATAAAGACCAGTCCATATTCAACCTAAAGCAGGAACTATGGCACCTTCTGTTCCAGCCAACCCAGGCCTGCAGCCGTTTACAAATAACACTGTAGATAGCACTTGAGTCCCTTCAAGACAGAAGCAGTTGCTAAGACATAGCTAAACATCCAAGAAACTGATTGAGTAACAGAGCAGGAAGAAGGTGAACGTTCAAATCCTAACATGGCTACCCTTGAGAAAGGAAAGGGAAGAAGGAAGTAGGTAAGAAGATCTTTCCATCGACAGTCAGCTTTGAGAGTATCATAGTTGCAGACTTCCCTAAGCCCAGCTGCCTGAAGGAAGAATCCTGTAGAGGTTTGAATGAAAATGGCCCCCATAGGTTCAAAGTGGGAAGTGTGGCCTTGTTGGAGTGGATGTGGTCTTGCTGGAGTGGGTGTGGTCTTGTTGGAGTAGGTGTGGTCTTGTTGGAGGAAGTATGTCACTGAGGGTGGGCTTTGAGGTTTCAGAAGCCCAAGCCAGGCCCAGTGTCACTCTGTCTTCCTGATGCCTGCCAGACTGGATGTAGAACTCTCAGCTACTTCTCCAGCATCCTGTCTGCCTGCATGTCACCATGCTTCCTAGTGTGATGATAATGGATTAAATCTCTGAACTGTAAGCAAGCCCAAATTAAATGGGTTTTTTTTTTGAGTTTTTTAATTAATTTTTTATTAGATATTTTCTTTATTTACATTTCAAATGATACCCCCTTTCCTGGTTTCCCCTCCCAAAAAATACCCCTATTCCCTCCCCTCCCCCCCATCACCAACCCACCCTCTCCCACTTCCTGGTCCTAGTATTCCCTTAAACTGGGGCATAGAACCTTCGTAGAACCAAGGGCCTAAATGTTTTTCTTTATAAGAATTGTGATCATGGTGTCTCTTCACAGCAATAGAAACCCCTAACTAAGAGAAATTCTTATGTTTTTGGTTGTGAGCCTAGCCTTTAATGGCTAAGCCATCTTGCCAACCTGAGAATTTCTTATAAAAAGAATGGGAATTGCCCAGTGCTGCCATCTCTGCTGGCTGGGAAAGACCTGGGAGAACATCACAGTGGACCTCAGGGGGCTGCTAGGCTGTACATCTTGTCACTAGGGCTCCAGTGTTCTGGAAGGGTGATCAGAGCAGGCAGCAGTACCAGCAGAGTGGTCCTGATGCTGCCTAGATATGAGATACTGGCTAGCATCCCAGCGATAGCAGTGGGATTGTCCCAGTTTCCATTCTTGCAGCAGCATCCAGTGGTAGGCTACCTGTCTTCAAGCTGGGATTGCTGGGCTCCCTTAATTCTAGAAGAATTTGAATTGGGGGTAAGTTCAGCCTTCTACCAGGAAGAAGGAAGAATTAAAAGGGGAAAGGTCAGGGGCCAAACAGAGCCTGTGTTAGAGCTGAGGGGGCTGGAGGTGGCTCTGGGTCATTTTCTTCCTGTAACCATGTGAGCCCTAAGAGGTGACACTGACTTAAACAGACAGAAAACAAAAACCACTGAGAAGCTAGAAGCCACTATCCTCACAAAACCTATGGACAAAGAGCCATGCCCTGGAGTTCGGCTGATACCTTTATTTTATCTTGTTAATTATTTATACATTGATGTATTTATATTGTGGATACCCTTCAGTGCTGCAGACGTGCATTAGTAAACCAACCGTGTTCCTTGCGCACCTCTTTGGAAACACTTAACACCAGCCGAGACCTAAGAACACTTGGATAGAAGAGTCTCCCAACCAGCCAGATTGTCACTCCGGAGTGAAGAGCACAGAAGGCCTCTCTCAAGCGTGCCCCTCCCCCAAATACCACTTCCAAGTTTTCACACTTCTGAGAGTTAACAAGAGACTTTAGAGTGAATACTAGGTGGGACTCCTTGGAACCAAGCACGGGCAGCAGAAACTATAGAAAGGGCCTTCGGAATGAACATGGTAGTGACAAGAAATCCTGGCAGTAAGAGATGACCTTACAAAAGGCTGGGGACAGAACACCAGCAGTCAAGAGGCTCTGCGGTGGGGCAGAGGGGGGAGGGGAGAGGTAGCAAGAGCAGAACATTTGTTTGTAAGGTTCAGTTCCAGTCACAGTTATAGTTTCAGGCCTCTCCGCTGGGGGTCTTGGAACCCAAGCCCAAGATAGGGGCTACTGTATAATGTATGCAAATTAACAAGGAAGGCAGAACCGAGTTTAGGTCACAAGAACTGCGGACAGTGAGTGACAGACAGTACCTAGGGTGAAGCAGGTATTTGCTAATATTCCACAAAGAGGTCAATGCCTCTGTTTTAATCTATTTAACCTCTATCTTTACAAGTTAAATTAAATTTGTGATTACCGAGTAATAATTGTGCATATTTTTAGAGTGTGGTCTGATGCTTTGGTCACACCAGAGCCGAAAGCATTTCCTCTCTTGGTTTTTTTGTTGTTGTTTTCATGTCTGCTGCCTTCAAGCTCCTCTCTTGCAGAACTTCATCAAACATGGGCTCAGCCATTGTGGGCCGTGGCCACCATTAAAACTACAGAATACTAGAACTTAAAATGTGTTCTTTTTTCTTATTTTCGCTAATTAGAGAAATTTAAGTGTGAGATTTTGGTTTTTATTATTACATTTACTCTGTGTGTGTCCGTGTGTGTGTGTGTGTGTGTGTGTGTGTGTGTGTGTGTTTGCGCGCGCACGCACGCGCGCGCATGTGCCACAGCAAGTCTATGGAGGCTGGAGGGCAATTTATACAAGTGGGTTCTCTTCTTCCACCATGTGGGTCCCTGGAAGTACAGGCTGTCGGGCTGGCCTGCAAGTGCCTTTATTCACTGAGCCAAATGTAGGGTTTTGGTTTGTTTGTTTGTTTGTTTGTTTTGTAAAGAACCTTAAAGTAACGGGTGACTATTAAAAATGGGCATGTGTGAGAACAGAAGGGGGACTCATTGAGAAGAAGAAAGGAACAAGAAGGATATGTGAGGTGATGGGGAAGAATATGGTCAAAATACACAAATACATATGACAGTGTCATAGTGAAACCCACCATCACGTATGATTGGTATTCGATAAATTCCATGGCTAGAACAGAACAGCTATTTTCAAAATCACCGAAGAAGATAAAGAAACAAAACCATCGGACTATGTAGCACAGAGTAACTATAACCGGACAAGAAACTAAGCATAGAAATGATAGTAAATATGAAATATCCTCGAATAAAAATCATTATTCAAGCCGTGTGTAATGAGGCACCCTTTTAAGCATGGCACTTGGGAGGCGGAGGCAGGCCATGAGTTCAAGGCCAGCCTGGTCTACATAGTTCTAACCCAGCCAGAGCTTCATAGCCCTTCCTATAAAACAAACAAACAAACAAACAGCAACAACAACAACAAAACCAGAAATATTATCGGACTCTGTTCTTATCAAGGATGCACAAGTGACATAGTCTCCAGTATGACAATCTCATGACAACAGAGGAAACAGGGACAGAAGCACTAGGCCTCAGAAATAAGGTCACCCGGCACTGGGAAGGTTGTCTGAGGGAGCAGTGGGTATGGCAGGGGAGCTGGTGGTGGTGGTGGTGGGGTGATGGAACTACAAGATACTCTACTCATGTGTGCTGCTGGCAATAATGAAACCTACAACTTTGCACAACAAATACATGCCAATAAAAATGTAATAAATAGACAGGGGAAAGGGTTATTTTCTACTAATAAAGGGAAAAGAGAGGCTGGGAGTGCAGCTCAGTGGTAAAGCACTGGCCTGGTATGCATGGGTCCTAAGTGTTCCAGCAACACAAAAAATAAAGACGGAAAGGTGGTGGCACACGCCTTTAATCCCAGCACTTGGGAGGCAGAGGCAGGCAGATTTCTGAGTTCAAGGCCAGCCTGGTCTATCTACAGAGTGAGTTCCAGGACAGCCAGGGCTACACAGAGAAACCCTGTCTCAGAAAAACAAAAACAAAAACAAAAACAAAAGAAAAAAAAGCAAAATACAAGAACGTGAAGGCCAGGGCCACAGTCTCATGCACAGACAGCACGGTACAGAAGCATACAAAGACAGAATTTAGAGATCTGCTGCTAACCAAGGCGAATGGTGTCGAGGACTTTAACAGATTCAAATAGATCAAGCAGAAAAAAAATACATGTTAGGACAGAATTAAACAAACAAGATAATTGATACTACTCAATTGTTGTTTAGTCTGGTTTTAAGCAAATAAGTAATCTATTTTTATCCTTATACATCAAAGAAACACTTGCCAAAATGAATTATCTATCTAGAAAGAATAAAACACTCATCAAAAACACAAGGGAGGCCAGGCATGGTAGTGTATGCCTTTAATCCTGGCAGTTAGGAGGTAGAGGCAGGAGGATTTCTAAGGTTGAGGCCAGCTGATCTACACAGAGTTTCAAACCAGGCATACATAGTGAGACACTGTTTGAAACCAACAAACAAACAAAGAAAACAAGACAAACAAACAAACCCTAGGCAGAAATTGTGTTGTCTATATTCTCTGACCACATACAAAAGTATAAAAGAAAACAAAACGCTTGAGATGTAGTCAAGAGTGCAAGAAGTTTTTGATTTGTTGTTTAAAAAAAAAAAAAAAATCAACTCGCAGGATGCAGCCCAAACCATGTGGAGACAAATATATAGCCCTGGCTGCAATAATTTATGTTTTTATTTTTTTAAGATAAAAAAGGGAGAAGAAAACTTAATAAGTGAATTAAGCAACCCACTTGAGCGTTTAAAATGGGGTGGGGAAGAGCCCCAGGGAAATTAGGAGAAGAATAAAGATTAAAAGCAGAAACACCAGAATCCAGAAGTGTACCGGGTTTAGGGCAGGGTCAGGCACTGCACTAGACCAGGCGCGCCATTTTCTAAAGCAACCCTTGGCTGTGATCAAGAAAGCTAACTGAAATGTTTACCCAGACGTAGGAGACTTTAAGCCCTGAGAGGAAGGAGATAACTGTAGCAAGAGACGCTGCCCCCTGTGTGCAGCCACACAAAACCAACTTCACACAACTGAAGACTCAAACACGAAACACCAGTTACCAAACCTGAACAAGATGTAGCAGCATCCATTAGACGAGTAAGCAGGAAAGAAACAGTGCTCCATCAAAGACCGCTCACGAGTGAACCAAGCAGGCGCCTTTTTCAGGGTTCTAAGCCACTGATTAAGGTGATTCCCAGATGCTATAACTATGTCAGAACACGAGATAATTTTTATTGAGCGTCTGCAGGCAAAGCTCGCACAAGTACCAGACGTGATATGTGTAGCACAAAAGAGAAAAACCTGTGCTCAGATTACACACGTGGCCATCCTGAGAGGCTACCGGGTAGAATTCGGTATGCTGTGATTATACACACTGTGGCTAAGTCAGATCTGTGGCCGAAACATAAGCTAGTTTCCATGCAGACATCTACAAACATTGTGGATCACATCATTTTAAGGGAAAATGAGAAGCCATCTGCTTATAGAAATAGTTTTTCATGACAGCTATTTAAATGAAGGGATAGAATGATAAGAAGTAACTTGCTGACTCCATAGCAAGTTTGTGTTTAGTGGTGAAATAATAAAAGCACTCTTATTGAAAGCAGACACCAGCATTCAGATATCCCAGACAATGTACCGAGACATCTGACAGAAATAAGATAAAATGAGGTGCCACTCCCACCTCATCTCCCTCCCCACCCACCCACCCCCGTACCCCCCCCCAAATCAACAATAAAAGCACAGTCAGTGAGTTGAGACTATTAGATTCCATCGGTAAGAACTGACGTAGGTCTTTATCTGATGTCAGGCAGCTGAAGATACTCAGACTCATTAAGAAACTGCATTTGACAAAAATCAAACCAGAGGAAAAGGCCAGATGAAAATTTAACATGTGACAGCCTGTTTATTAGAATAATTGAAAAGGAAAAGACAAGGCCAAGGTACAATCCTCAAAACTGAGAGAGAGAGAGGGCGGGCGGGGTCCAGAGAGTTGCCACAATGCTGAAGAGCACTTGTTGCCCTTCCAAGAGACCCAGGTTTGATTCCCAGTATCCCCTGTGGCAGACCCTACTCATCTATAACTCCAGTCCCCGAGCATCTGAGCCTCCTCTGAATGCTGTGTACACCTGGCACACATTACAAGCACGCACGGAGACAAACACACGCATGCACAGGCAATGCATAAATTTTAAAAAAAAAATTTAAAGAAAAAGAAAACAGCCCAGCTTTGTAGAATAGAAAATTTCTTTTCTAAAAGTTCAGATAAAATAATATACTGGGTAGAACAAAGTGCAACAAGTACTTTAGATAAGCAATATCTCTTTCTCTCTGAGGAGATGCTCCAGAAACAGACAAAAGACTCAGAAAAGGATTTACCAAGAGATAAAATGTTTATCAGGCTCGAGAAGCCAGCAAGGACTCACCAATACTCAAATGAGTATGCAAGCCCGGACACAGCACACAAGCTAGAGGATTTGGTTAATCACAAGCCACAAAATTCATACTGGCTTTCTATTTAGTAACTCGTAGACTTTAAGCAAACTATGTAAAAGAAGAAATTACATAGAGAAATATGTTCTTTGGGCATTTTTTTCTAATAGTAAAAAAATACATACATTAAAACACTAAGCGGTGGTTAAATTCACTACAGTAAATTCACTCAATGGAAAAATTTTTGATGCTATGTTTATGCTGACTAGGTTACATAAAAACCCACAAACTATGAAATTATACATTCAGAATGATTGCAAGTGTGATTTTTTAAAAACCCACACAGAGAGAAAAAAAAAAACCCTAGAAAAAATTTCCATGTGCTGGACAGGGTTATACTCTAGCAGCTGAGTGGTAGGTGGTTTTTTTAAATTACTGCCTTTTTATTTATTAATTTTTATGTATATCCTTACCACGATAGTACAGGAAAACATGGAAGCAATGTAAGATACTTTAAAAGCTATGTCAAGTGTCAGGAACGGAAGGAAAATGATAAAAATAGCTTTTGAAACAAAGTGTGGCAAGGCAGTGAGGGTCACTTAAGATGAAAGAAATGCACTGAGCTACCCTGTGCTTACCTGAGCTACCCTGCGCTCACCTGAGGGGCATCATCTTCCCAGGTGGGACAGAATCGTTTGTTTGTTTGTTTGTTTTGGTTTTTGGGAGACAGGGGTCTCACTATGTTGCTCTGGCTGGCCTGGAGCTCACTGTGTAGACCAAATTGGCCTCAAACTCACAAAGTTCCACATTTATCTACTATTTTAAACTTTTCTCCTTCTTCTCCTTCTTCTCCTTCTTCTCCTTCTTCTCCTTCTCATCTTCCTCCTCCTCCTCCTCCTCCTCCTCCTCCTCTTCTTCCTTCTTCTTCTTCTTCTTCTTCTTCTATAGCCAGGTGGAAGGGTTCATATCTGTAATCCCAACACTTTCTTATAAATAAAGTGGGGAAGTAATGATATCTAATATATAATTCTGTCAAAGTTTGGGGAGCTATTAAAAGACATAGATGCAGATGCCAGGGTTTTTTGTTTGTTTGTTTGTTTGTTTCTGATTTGATATTTAGGTGAAATGATCTTATCTCATTTGAAAAGACAAAAGGAAGAGAAATTTTATGATAGAAACTGAAATTGAAAAAAAAAAGTCTCAATATGGGGGGGCGTAACTCTCCTGAAGTTAATGCAAATACAATAAAGAAGTTTAATATTACTATTTAATATTAATGTTTTCTATGAAAAAGAGCATCCACTTAAAAATCCAAATATAGGGCGGGGTGGCAGGCATGGGGAAGTGGGAGGCAACGGGGGTTTGTTTCTGTTGTTTTTGTTTGTTTCTTTGTTTTTTGGAGGGGAAACTGGGAATGGAGAAATTTACATGTAAATAAAGAAAATATCTAATAAAAAAAAAAGAAAAAAAAAATCCAAATATATTTTATGGGTAAGAAACAGAGAAAGGAAGAGGCGGGGTGCTAAGATAACGGCTTCAGCTTGATTCATCAGGCTTGTGGAATACTAAACGAAAAAGAAATGGAAAAGGGAAAATATTTTTTTTTCTCTAGTCAAAAGAATTGCTACGGTAGCAGAGACCCTATCAAGATAATAGCCATGACAAATAGTGAAATCTGAAACACTGAATTTATGTTCCAGTGAACACGGTGGAGAAATACATGCTGGGAATGTGCCAGAAAATGCAAAGCAAAGTAAGAGAAATGGAAAAGTGACTGTAGTTAGTGACCGTAGTGACTGACCCTAAAAATACCATTCATCAAAGAAGAAGGCAGAGCTCCTGCCAGCCCCATTCACAGGACAGCTTGCTGCACAGACCAGAGAGCAAAGCCTGACATGAGGGAGTCTCTGTGGACAGGATGATCTCAGGCAACATCTGTCCCACTCCTGAGGCCAGGACGCACTAAAGAGCAAAGTGGTCCACACTCCTGCTTGGACCAAGAACAAGTTATTGGAGGAGCTGAACCGCGCACAGCCACAATCCCTTAACTGACATGGAAACAGCTTTTCTACACATTCTTGTTCACTTCAAAGACTCTCTTTCATAGTCTCCTAGATAACATGAGTCAGAGATAAAAATCCGGAAGCATGTTACTGAGATATTGGAAAGGAACAAACAGAGACACAAAAACATAGATGGAGTTGCAGGAAGTGAGAATTTCTAGGTATTCTTTCCCACATATAGGCCCATAGGAAAGGGGGTGCCAAGACTACCCTGACACAAGTTAGAAGAGAAACAGGCTGCGGTAGCTGTTCGTGGCTTTCATCACCCTGGGCCCCAAGGCTGCCTGATTGCAGGGGCTGCTGGTGAAGAGTTGCGGAACCAGAAAAGAAGCAGATAGGATGAGCTGGATCAGCTGTAGGCCTATAGATCTATCTATAGATCATAGAGGGGAGAGACCATCCTTCAGGGCTCAGACAAGTTCCACAGTGCAGAGGGCAGGGGGCGGGGTGGGGTGGGGGAGACAGGTCATAGGAAGAGTAGCCACCTGATGCTTCAGGGAGCCAGCCTAATTCCCTGAAAGGACTTCTGAGAACAAAGAGGTTCTCAATTGTGAGTGAGCTCCCTGTCATCACTGGGATGCAAGCAAAAGCAAGAGAGTTGCTTATGCAGAATATTATAGAGGAAATGCCCCCACACACACACTATGGTCTTGTTGCAGGATGCTTTTGTTTGTTTGTAGCCCCGAAATGAAATCTTCTCTCAACTTAGTGTTGATTTATTTCTAAGGCTTAATAAAGAAAAAGAGTCCCCAGCACATGAGAAGCACTGGCCCTGGGGCTCTCGTTCACTCCTGGCTCCATCAGGAGACTTGGCTTTGCCTGTTGTGGCCTAGCCATAAAACCTTGCTCGGTCCTAGACCTTTAGAGTCAGCCTCACCATGAGCCACCACTCTCGTCGTGCCAGCTCAGCCATGCAGCAACATGAACTCAGAGCCCAGGGTGCCCCATCTGCCACACTGGGGCAGGCAGAAGGTGTCTCTTTTCAGCTGAGACTGAGAACCCAAGCTGTAAGGCTCTGCAGCAGCAAGCTCTCCTTTCCCTAAAGTGGCTCCCATTTCCTTAACACCACCGGTAAAAGAACACGCATAGACACACACAGACACAGACACAGACACACAGACACACAGACACACAGACACACAGACACACAGACACACACACACACACACACACACACACACACACACACACACACACACACACACACACACACACACACACACACACACACACACACACACACACACACACACACACACACACACACGGGCCAAGAGGATGTCCCCTATCCCATACCACAGCAAGCTCATCAGTCCTACCCACTGCCTCCGAGGGTCTAGACCGAGACTGTACCCTAGATCATGAGAGAGCACAGCTGGTGGGGCATCAGGAATTCAGCTCGAGGGGGTCCAAGCATTCCTTTGACTGGTCTGGCCCCATCCAGGGCCAGGGTCCTTGCTTGAAGCCCTGGTGTTTTGGGGATTCCCAAGTTAGAATGTAAACACCAAACCAAAAATAGGAGAAATGACTGCCTAAGCCGGGCCTAGCAAGCCAGAGTGCAAGGAGACAAGGTGGTCAGTAAAATGCTCACTTTACAAGCAAGAGGTCTCAAGTTTGAGCCTCAGCACCCATGTGTAACTAGACAGACCCCTGTAATCCCAGGTCTGGAAAGACAGAGACAGGAAGTCTCCTGGGGCTTGCTGACCAGGCCAGTCAAGTCAGTGAGCTTCAAACTCAGTGGGAGACCCTGACTCAAAAAATAAGGCTTCAAACTC
>NW_022196896.1:111446820-111455522 GCF_008632895.1 Mastomys coucha
GACCCTGACTCAAAAAATAAGGCTTCAAACTCAGTGGGAGACCCTGACTCAAAAAATAAGGCTGAAAGCTATTAAGGAAGATACTCAACATTGACCTTTGGCCTCTACACACACACACACACACACACACACACAGTTCCATGAACATGCACATACCATACATACTCACATATATACTCAAGCACACACACACACACACAGTCATCCATGAATGTGTGTATATATACATATATGTATGTATGCATGTATGTATGTATGTATATATACACACTCAAGCACTCAGGCCTGTAATCTCAACACTTCGAGGGTGGGGAAAGCAGCTGAAGCAGGAGAATTACCATGAGTCCAAGACCAGCCTGGGCAACATAGTAAGTTCTAGGTCAGTCTGGGGTTCGGAGTAAGTGCTAAAAGTAGAGGGAAAGGTCAGCTGGCAGGGAGGGAGCAACTGGGACTCACATCAAGCAGCCACATTCCTGGGTGTCCCAAAGGAATTGCCCTCTGAGGTCAAGTGGGGCTGTTAGGAATCATCTCTGTGCAGCAGGGCAGGTGTCCCTGCTGTCTAGTACTGAGGCCATGATGAGAGAGCCCTATCTCCTTTGCCTTTATATCACCAACCCCCACAAAAGCTGGTCCTTGAGAGGGTCTTATTAATGAAAGGCAGGCAGGTAGGCAGGCAAGCTGATCTGTTGCAGTGACTAGTGACACTAGAGATAAGAAGAACCTTCTCTCAGGTTTGGGTGGTATTCTGCACACCCCTGCCTCCACCCCACCCCACCTCGAGTAGCACAAAGCCCAGTCCAGGACAGACCAGCAGACATTTTCTGACTTGACCCTACAGGCAAGGAAGAATATAGAATTTTCAAGGCACTAAATGCTGGTGTGTTTTCTCCCCCAGACTTTCCTAGAAATGCTGGGCTGCAGTTCAAGAACAATCACTTTATAGGATAGCAGTCTGAGCTGACCGCTTGCTTGCCAGGGTATAAGTAGGGCCCCATCATTTACTGCCCTCAAAAGCCCAGTAAAGAGACTTAATACCACTCCACCCCAAGAGAGGTAAACTAAGGCAAGCAAATGATGAGTCTGGTAAGCAACAGGGGTTTGGCTTCCCCACCCACCCATGGCTTGTCAGGAGCCTCTTGGCCTGGGAGTTGTAGGACTCCTGAGAATATGTAGTCTCTGGTACTTGGTGATTTCCCAGCAAGATTTCAGGGGAGTGGACTGTGGGCCAGTGAAGGTTGGTGGCACGCAAGCCAAGATGACTGGGGAGGGCTCCTTCTCTGCCTACAGAGAGCTTCCCCCACCCTTCAACCTTGAGTCAGATCAGGAGGAAGTTGAGGCTTCATAGAAAAATGTCACCCATTATCAGGGACAGACCAGGTCTGCCTGCTGCCGGCTGCAGCTGTCACGGAGAGCACTCATTGCCGGCCTGCTACATGGGGAAGGCCACTGATTTTGGACAGGTATGGACAGAGCCCAGACCTTCAGAAAAGCAAGGCCAGATCAGAGGCACTGGGGCCTCGGTTTCTCTAAATGGCCGAGAGATTGTTACCTGAAGCTAATCCAGAGCACCCGATTAAGTTTTGGGGTGTCATTTCTCCTTCAGGACTCAGCCACCTGCAAGCTCTAGGCAGAACCACTTCCCCTCTTTGGGCTTGAACTTCCTTGGGGGTTGGGGGTGGGTGTAGGGGTGGGGCCAGAGACTCCCAGGTAGTTCCAAAGTTAACTTGCTTGGCTTAGGGGCTCTTCTTCACGGGCCCAAAAAGGGCATAAGCATGGGCCACACCCGTCTGAGTAGAGCTAAAATGTTGGGCAAGGAGAGCAAGTTTCCGCAGAGGGGGTTCACTCTCTTCCATCCCCTTAGATGTACACTCACCCAGCTTCCAAAAAATAAGTCAAGAATGGGGACAGAGCAAGGATGTGAGGGTGGAGGATGAAGAATGTAGGCTGTCTCTCACAAAAGCATCACTTAAGAAGAGAGAGGACAGGTGGTGCATGCCTTTAATACCAGCACTTGGGAGGCAGAGGCAAGCGGATTTCTGAGTTCGAGGCCAGCCTGGTCTACATAGTGAGTTCCAGGACAGCCAGGGCTACACAGAGAAACCCTGTCTTGAAACAACAAACAAAAAAGAACAGAGAGGAGTATCCTTAGGACATTTAGCACATTTGGTTCAGGACAGGGAACCACTGGCCAGAGAGGACAATGGTTAATGGAAAACTTCACATTTAGAGCGTGAATATGAGCCAGTCCTCTCGATCCAGTCTGGGCTTATGTCAGACCCACACAGGTGCCTGCAAAGACGGTGAGCAGATGTTTCCCTGGGGCCCTTCTTCAAAGGAAAGCTGAGCCAGCCCCTGCAGGATGCTCTGCAAGGAGCCCTCATATGTTCCAGGCAATTAGGAAAGCCGTGCTGACTGCAGCCCTTGTACCAAGAGGAGGCAGGGGGCCCCTCCAAGTACCAAGGCAAGGCTATTTTTATAGATCATGCATGCTGTGACTTTCATGTGTCTACAGGAATAGAAACTCCCTAAGGTGGGTCTGAGTGATTCATACTGGTACACGGGTGCTCCCTACATACACATCGGCTTCTGTGGGAAGCAGGGGTCCCCCAGAGCTCAAGTTCCTGGTGTTCAGTGTCCCAGATGGCAGATCTGTGACAGCCATTCCAGCCCCCATTGTCTATCATTCTGAGCACCCGCAGGCTGTGGGATGGGTAACACCATGAACACTCTCTGTACCGAGACAGAGAGACTAAGCTGCCCTAGGAGCCAAGACAAGTCCCTGAGCAGACCTTCCTTAAGTGAGGTACCTTCATGTTCCCAGCCACACCCTAGTCAGAGCCTGGCTGTTCGTCTAGACCAGGGCGTAAGATCAGGGCAGCTGGAAGCTTGACAGGCAGGAGACACACAGCTGTCCCATACCCACCACGTTACCCAGAGCATGGGTCTGGAAACCCAGCAAGAGGTTCGTTCACACGGTCCTGCCGCTACTCAAAGGGTGTTCACGCACCTTTAGCTTTTGCTACTTTCTTTTTCTTTGTGTGTGTGGGACGGGTTGGGGAGCAAGCTCCCATGTACCCCAGGCTGCTCTTGGGTTCACCATACAGATGGGATTATGGGTGTGTACCATTCTGCTTCATATATTCTTTCTCAAGAAGAATATGCCTTGCTGTTGCTTGCTCTTAAAATGCTGGCATGCTTCGTCATGAGTCAAATACACACAGGAAGACATTTAGTAAAGCTGTGTAAACAATCGCTGTCCCACCTCCCCCAAGTGTTCTATAAAACCTGGAAAGATGGAATATCTCTGTAGCAGCCAGGCAGAGACTTGCTCATGGTTCGGAGCCCACTCTCTCTAGCTCCCCACATCCCTTTGAACCATGAAAAGCATAAGTCAAAAAACTTTCTGAGGGGGTTTCCTAAGCCTGGGATCACTGCCTTGATCCATCCTACCCTCTCCTCCTTAAGAGCAAGCTAGAAGCTTTGGCAGCCGGGTTGGGTCCCGGTCTGTCTCCTTTCGGGGGGGGTGTGTCTAGAGAGATGATACTGGAGCACATACCTCCAACTTCATCAAGTGCGCCAGGCATCAAGAGAGCTCCAGGAAGCAGTTCTTTCTCAGGTGCAAAGCAAGCCCTTCTGACTGCCCTTCTGACTGCTTACCTAAGAGCTTCTCCACTACCACATCCTCTCCTGACACTACTTCATTCACCCCTTCAGCCATCAAGGCCCAGTGCCTACTCTGAGGGACAGACTTGTGCCAGCAGAGGTTTAACCTAAGGGTTCAGGGTTAACTCAAGGGGTCTAGCCTTAGGAGCTAACCCTAAGCGGGGCCAGGCAGGGAGACAGGGAGCAGAGAGAGACCAGAGGTACAAAGAATAGCTCAAGAAGTCTCACACACAATGGTTGCTTGGCCTTCAGAAAGACCAAGCTTAGGGGTATCTCTCGGGACAGGAGCGGGGGCTGTCTCTGAGGACAGGGGTGGGTTGTCTCTGTGTAGCTGAGGTCGAAGGATTGCAGGCAATGAGAACAGAGGCTCGAAGCCGGTCAGCCAGGAGTAGGAGCTGCTCAAAGGTCACCGTGAACAAACACACCGAACGGGAACATCATATTGGAAGTTGACCAATAAAAAAGAAACCTTGGATGTTCCTCTAGCTCTTCTCTAAATCCACATCAACTCAGTGGATGGGGGCAGAGGCTGGATAAAGGTATTGCTCTTATGGGGCAGAAGGAAGGTCAAAGCAAGAGAAACGGTCCTGCTGAGAAGGAATTGGAACAGGAAGTGGGAATGGGGTATCTGAGAGAAGGTCACAGGGTCACCAAGTGGCACCCCGATTCCTAAGAAAGCCCAGCAAGTCAAGAGAGTGGCCCCACCCCTTTGACGAGTCTCCTGTAATTTCTCCTAGCCAACTTCCTCATCCTCAACCTGGGGTCAGAAGTTCAATTGATCAATAAGCGCTTGCTGATTTTTCTACTCCGCAGTTTGTACACAGTCTGTCCAAGACAGACAGTCTGTCCAAGACAGACAGACAGTAGCACCTTTCTCAAAACCATGAAGAGCAGATGAAGTAAAAGGACAGACAAAGAACACCCAGCAGCTCAGCTGACGATTCAGACTCTTCCTCCGTGTGGCTATCCGTAAGTCTGCCATTGTCTTCTTTAGAGATCGTGTCTGAAGGAGCGGAAGGCTGCTGTTGACGACAGCATCGTCCCGAGTAAAGCAGCAGGCCCTAAGAGGGAGCTCAACAGCAAAGGGAAGGCAGGAACAAACTGAGGAAGGAGAAGCCAGGGGAGGAAGATGGGTAAAGGACCCTTTACATCCACACAGCAGCTGCGTGTCTCACCTCCGCTCCAAATCTCAGGTTTGGTCACACTTCTGTCCCCAAGCCCAGAAGATTCCCATGAGTGGTCAGACAGCTTAGGAGTACCAGTGAGTCCCAGCCTTGGAGTCTTGGCCAAGTCTCCAAGGGAAGTCCCCTTTCCTCCCCTCTAGGTGGACCACACTATCCACCAACGGAGGCTGAAGACGTCCGGCCTCCTTGAGAGTGGTCACATGGGCTGCTCACAGAGAGCAAGGTGTTAGATAGTTCATGTCAAAGCAGGGACAACAGCGGCTTAGAATGCCCCTCCCCTCCTCTCCCTTCCTGGAAAGTTGACTGAGATCTCGAAGGAGGAAGTTCTAGGTGCTCAGACATCTCTATGAGACCTGCCTGCTCTTGTGTCATGATAGTGGCCGATTCTCTCAGGCCCCTGGCTTCTTCTTTTGATGCTCTGCCTTTTACTGCTTCTGGCTATGGTCGTGTCTGGATTCCCCTGAATATGCAGATGTAGACACAGGTAATTCTTCAAACCTGATGGTTGTACTGGGGCTGAAAGACCACAGAATCCAGAGGGGGCCCTTCACAATGAGGGTTCTAGAAAATATAGACTTCAACCTAGGCTTCTCCTGCTGTTGAATTCAGGGTAGGAGGGAACACTGTGTTTTATGTTAGCAAGGCCCTCACGGTGGGAGGGAAGCCTACCAGACCCTTTGGCACCTCCATGCTACCCACTGCATGAAGCCTCCAAATATCTTGCATATACTAAGTCAATGCTCCTGCATTAATACACTAGCTTCATCTTCTGCTTCTATTGGAACTGAGGGAGGTCTGACTTGAGGTGGAAGAAGACTCCTGGGCTGAACCAGTGACTCCACCTCTATCTAAATCCAGTACATTTTCTCATCTCTGATGCCACCTCTGATCTCCTTAACATGGCCCAAAGTCACAGCCACCAACTCATTTTTTTAAAGGAAATTTAATTGTGTTTTTTCTTTCACCTATCTATCTATCTATCTATCTATCTATCTATCTATCTATCTATCTATCTATCTATCTACCTATCTACCTATCTTTAAGACAGAATCTCTGTGTAGCCTTGGCTGTCCTGGAGCTGGCTTTTTAGACCAGGCTGACTTCGAACTCACAGAGAGCCATCTGCCTCTGCTTCCCAAGTGCTAGGATTAAGGGTGTGCGCCACCATGCCCAGCTAACCTAGTCATTCTTGTTTATTTCTTATGAGCATAGAGCATGGGGCTAGTCATTCTTGTTTATTTTTTATGAGCATGGGGCAGGTAGCGAACCCCTTCAAAAGATAGATGCCTGTTTTGTTTCTGGTGCCTAAGGCAGCCCGAGTTCTCTCCCCACACGCTCGTCAGAGCCGCGCTCCTCTATGCTGCAGCTGCTAAGTTTCTATCCTTGGTTACTATGGGCCTCCTCTTCTCCCTCCGTCCCTTCCTACCCTCCTCTATGCATGCACATTTTTCCCTTGGCTCTGTTGCACGGACATCACCGATTCTGTTATAATACCTTCTAGTTTTGCTCTCACCAAGGTTCTATTCCCTTGGGCTCTTTAACAACGAGAGCATCTTCAATCTTAGTTAGCTTGACTGTAAGCAAATACCAAGAAAGGCATCTTTGGTGAAAAGAGGATTGACTTGGGCTCGCTCTCGGACGGCCTAGTCCATAAGCGCTGTCTCTATGTTTCTGGACAATGAGGCAGAGTAAATATCATGAAGGGGGGACGGCCTGGCATAAAGCTTTTCACCTCACAGTGGACAGAAAGCTGAGAGAGGAAGGGACGTAGGCTGCCATACAACCTTCAAAGGCGCGTCACAGGGTACCACTTCCTCTACCTGAGCTCCACATCCTAAAATAGTGCCACCATCTGGGGACCAAGTGTCCCTCCCACAACACTCTCGAACCTTCCACAGATGTAGGAACTCAGTGGATTCACTTCCTCCTTAGGTATCTTTGACATAATCTTGACTTTTTCAAATCTTGAGGTGCAGGGTAGGAATCCTTCTCCAATACCAAGAGCTGGACAGTCAGGGTTATGGGGGAGGTTCCCTGCCACTAATGTGGGTGCAGTATGCCAGTACTCGTTTCCTGTCCCAGATGTACCCACTTCTCTCTCTGACGTCATCGAGTATCCTCAATCCACACCTTACTCCAACACGTTATTTAATCTTCAGCTTCAATCTTAGCTTTACTAAGTCACCTGACTGCTTAAGGAGATGTCACAGAGGGTGCCAAGCTCCCCCACCATTTTATATGTCCTAGGGATTAGCCAATAGGCTATGGCTTTGAGTGGGGCAGGGAAGTCAGTTAATTTTTCACACTATCTAAGACAGGAACTCTACAAGTGGCTTCATTTATAGAGAAGGAAGCTGAGGCAGAGAGCTCAAGTGACATGCCTTAGATGTGCATCATCCATGCAAGGGATGCAGAGCTGGGGTTTGGACCTTCTCAAGTAATGGTGCCTGAGAGTCTAGGACTGTATCTGTCAGCAACACCCTGTACTGAATCCTTTCCTAAGCCCCAGGAGGCAGGGCTGATGAGCGGGCCCCACTCTATAGATGTCACAATTCACACCCTGAGGTTCAGTTGCCTACCATGGCCCCTTAAGAAACCAAGCACTTGGGGCTAGAAAGATGGCTCAGCGGGTAAGAGCACTGACTGCTCTTCCAAAGGTCCTGAGTTCAGATCCCAGCAACCACATGGTGGCTCACAACCACTCGTAATGAGATCGGACGCCCTCTTCTGGTGTGTCTGAAGACAGCTGCAGTAAATTACGATGGATCGAGTGGGGCTGGCAGAGGTCCTGAGTTCAACAGCAGCCACATACATGATTGCTCACGGCCATCTGTATAGCTATAGTGTACTCAATACACATAAAATAAAGTAAGTAAATCTAAAAAAAAAAAAAGAAACCAAGCACTCTGCTAGGTTGTAAGCTGAAGGAAATGAAGTTACTACAACAAAGAGGTGTGTGTGTGTGTGTGTGTGTGTGTGTGTGTGTGTGAGAGAGAGAGAGAGAGAGAGAGAGAGAGAGAGAGAGAGAGAGAGAGACCATGTGCTCTCATGCATCTGTGTTCAAAGCAGTGCTAGTCACAGTATAGACATGGAATCCACCTAAGTGTCCACCAACAGATGAGTAGATAAGAAAACGAGGCTCATACATGAAATGGAAAATTACTGACCCTTAACAGAGGGCAGAATCCCAAGTGTGGTGGTACAAGCCTGTAAGCCTAGCACACGGGAGGTAGAGGGAAAAAGATTAAGAGGTCAAAGTCACCCTTGGCTGCTAGCAGATTTGAGACCAACCTGGGCTACACGAGACCCTGCCAAAGAGAAAGTGAGCAGGGGAGGGGAGGGGAGGGGAGGGGAGATGGGCCATTCAATAAAGTACTTGCCATATAAGCTGGAGGTCATGATTAGATGTCCCCAAAAGTCACATTAAAAAAATAGACATGCCATGTGCACCTGTAATTGGAGCCCTGGGAAGAAGAGAGAAAGACCCTGGAGCTTGCTGGTGGGCTAGTCTAGTCCCCAGTCAGGGAGCTCTAGGCTTAGTGAGAGATTCTGTCTCAAAAACTAAGAGACCAGAGAGTGACTGAAGAAGGCACCTGAGATTGGCCTACGACCTTCATAACGGACATACACACAGGAGCATGCACTCAGAAATATACTGACACGCTGACACAATGGGAGCAGAAAGGAAGAAGGGAGAGAACTTACATCATCATGAGTGGAACGGGAGATCGTCGTGGTAGCTGGAAAAACAATGAAAAGGGCACAGAAAGACAAGCGTCACATGATCCCACTCATGGGTCACCCATGGGTCGTTTCCTAGAGAAAAGGGCATTCCTAGAGGCTGGGGAGGCTGGG
>NW_022196896.1:111455532-111463032 GCF_008632895.1 Mastomys coucha
GGAGAGGCTAGTTGAAGAGTAAAGATTACAGGTATTGTTTGTTGTGTTTTGTTTTTTGAAGCACGGTCTGTGGTGGTTTAAATAGAAATGGCCCCATAGACTCATGGATTTGAGTGTTCAGCAGGGAGTGGTGCTACTAGGAGGCGTGGTCTTGTTGGAGGAAGTATATCCCTGGCGGTGGGTTTGGGGGTTTCAAAGGCTCAAACCAGGCCTAGTGTCACTCTCTCTTCCTGCTGCCTGCTGCTGCAGATGTTGAACTCTCAGCAGTCTCTCCAGCACCATGTCCGTCTGTATGTGGCCATGACACCTGACGCATAATGGGCTAATCCTCTGAACTTTAAGCCAGCCTCAATGAAATGCTTTGCTTTATAAGAGCTGCCATGGTCAAGGTCTCTTCCCAGCAATAAAACATTGACAAGGTCAGAGTCTCACTATGCAGCCTTGGCTGGCCTGGAACTCACTGGACAGGCTGGCCTTGAATCTTAGAGATCTCACTGCTCCCGACTCTGTTGTAGTGCTGTGATTAAAGGTGTGTGCTACTCTGCCCTTCGCCATCTTGTGTTTGTGTTTGGTCCTCCATCCTCATCCCTGGCATTGGACATGGACGCCATGTGAAGCCCATTTTCATCACCAAGCTACATTCTCGACACTGCTGTGTACTCCTAAACAGGGATCTCTCAATGTTTTATCACAAAGAACCAGTGTGTAGAGTGATGGATGAGCCTTGATCATTATGAACCTATACTGAAGGCTCACATATCGCCCCACAAGTCTGCACAGGGGTTAGTTAGGGTTAGGTGTCAACTGCAAACTGTTGAAGATAAGCAGCAGCTCAAACCTCGTCTGTTTGCTGTCGAAGCTCTGACTCTAGCCCACTTCTCTAGGTCCACGAAATTCCTACCCTTTACACACTGGCTTCATGACATCTCCGCTCACCTTTGCAGTTTAGCTCCTCTCCCCTATCTACAGCACGGTGGAGTCTCTCTCTGCCTCAGAGGGCCTCTGTGACTGTGAGTGAGGTCCCAATCCTCCGGTCAGATCATCCTGAGTCTGGGTCAACACCCCAGCCCTCCTCTACTCCACCCATAGACCAGCACATTCAGGGACAACTGCAGCCTGACAAAATGACAGTCTTTGTTCCAGTACCCTTCCTGAGATTAGTTGGACCCCACCCCAGCCTAGGCATCTCATCATCTAGCAGACCATAGACACTTTGGCCTTCTAGCCTCACCAAGCAGACCTGGCCCTTTATCCTACAGGTGAGGCTCTGGCCCTTTATCCTACAGCCTGGCTTGTGTCTGCATAGAGCTAGCCCCTGGCCAGGGCACCTGCTGCTTAAAGAAACCCCTCCACCCCCACCCCCCACCCCGGGGGTACCTGCTCCACCAGGAAGCAGTTGCTGTTCTCAGCACTGCTGAGCCAGAGCGCAGAGGCACTGTGAAGGATGTCACCAGAGTCCAAAGAGCTTCCTGGGAAGTATGTTCTCTCCGTGCTCTAGGACTTAGGGTGACCGGAAGTCTTGACTTCTGGCTTATGTAATTCTTGCATTGCAAGAGATATCTACAAAGGAACACCCAATTTTGTTACATAAGGTGCACACCATTATGTGAAGAGAGAGCTATTATGGAAGAGTAAGGTTTTTGGCATTCATTAAAATCATTGAATCTACACTTCTAAATGAAGAGAGCCTGGGCATGAATATTCATGAGGGAAGCTCAGAAGCCTCTTGACTGAACACCCCCAGAATGCTGAACTAGAGAGGGGATGAGGTATGCTGAGTCCTGGGGGTGTGAATGTCCTGGGCTCAGCCTTGCTGTCTGCTCCCTCTGCACTAGGCCTGCCTCTCCCCATCCCTGACCCCATCACTTCCTGACCTCCTGCAACAATCCCACGCCCAAACACTAGCCCAAGAACTTCCTGCTTCCCTAGGGCCTCAGTTTCCACACCTATACAGTGGGCACAGCTATACACACACTATAGGCAAGTCTCTGTCTCTCCGCTCCCATCCACTACCTCCTTATGAAATCCTAAAAGAACTGAGCCTAGAGCAGATTCAGATTCCGGAGCCTCAGGTCCCCACCTGCACTCTGACCACCCCATCACAGCTTGTGTACCCCCTCTTCTTGACTGCCTACCTCATTCAGCTAGGCACGGGCAAGGATGCTTGAGTCTCACTTGGAAGGGAGAATGGAATGGGAGCGGAAGGCAGATGGAGGGAGGGAACTGGGAGAGAGGGGGATCAGGATGGAAGTGGGGGGGAAGGGGTCTGGGATCAGGTATGAGGAGAGGCAGGAAGGATGGCTGGATGGCCATGAGAATCAATGGAAATCTGCAATCAATGAGCAGTGGATGAAGTAGGGGGCATCTCCAGGAAGAGATAGGAGAGATGCTCAAGAATCAATGGGGGTATCTTTAGCTGTGATTCACAGCATTGGGTATATGGAGCCTGGGGAGGCCACCTCCAATGGCCAGGCAGGAACCCTGGTGGAGTGATAGGGGCACCAACTCACCCATAAAACTTTCAACCCATATTTCTGTCTACAAGAAATACAGGGAGAGGCTAGAGAGATGGCTCAGTGGTTAAGAATACAGACTGCTCTTCTGAAGGTCCTGAGTTCAAATCCCAGCAACCACATGATCTAATGCCCTCTTCTAGAGTGTCTGAAGACAGCTACAGTGTACTTACATATAATAAATAAATAAATCTTTAAAAAAAAAAATACAGGGAGGGGAGATAGAGCAGAGGCTGAGGGAATGGCCAACCAATAACCAGCCCAACTTGAGACCCATCCCATGGGCAAGTACCATCCCTGACACTAGTAATGATACTCTGTTATGCCTGCAGACAGGAGTTTAACATGGCTGTCCTCTGTGAGGCCCCCACCCACCAACCGACTCAGACAGAGACATACACCCACAGCCAAACAGTGGACATAGCCTGGGGACCCTTATAGAATAGGAGGAAGGTTACAACCCCTAAGGGCATCGGAACTCCTCAGGAAGATTAGCAGAATCAACTAACCTGAAGCCTTGCACTATCTAACACTAGCTAAGACACATTTGGACCAAATACTATAGATCCCTGGAACCTGGGGCAGGGCATCCTTCTCTCTTCCTCAGAGGCAACTGGCTGGTGCCCCAATTTCTGCACCACCATGACCACATGACCACCCAAGAAAAGGCTCCTGGTTGCCCTGCTTAGACAAAGAGGCTGTGTGTGAATTCAGCCTGGGCTTGTTGCCAGTACACAGAGATGTCTGGAATACATCAGAGAAGGGACCTCATATTACACAGAGGTAGTCCCACTCAGAAAACCAGAGTGTGGAGTCCAGAGCCTAGATCATCCCAGTGTAGATCCAGGCCCAGAGAGACTCCTGGATCCACAATAGGAGGGCACACACTATCAACTGGATTCCAGGGGGTCTCCACTGCATCCCCTGTTCTGATCATTAAGATAATTTGCCTAGTTTGTTCCATCCGGCATCCAGAATAGCTGTAGTATGCATTACAGTTATCCTTTGACATTCACAGGCCCATAGCCAGAATCACATACATGCTCAGAGGTGTGCACACACAGAGACACACAATCATACACATGTAACCACATACAAAGACACACCTGGGGACATATCCTAGCCCAGAAACACACTTTTAGAGTCAAACATATACACATACACACTCTCACACACACACCTAAAAAATACATACATGCTCATGTACACACATGTACAAAAAAAAAGCACACACAAAAGCACATGAACTCATATACAGGCATGCTCATGCTCCCACAGGCCCAAGGATGCAGGACCTGCTCAACACCAGTTACCAGCGAGACAGAACGTCAGAAAGTCACACATGCCCTCAGTAAGGCACACCCTGAACCCACTCACCCACTCACTCATGAAGCTAATTAGCACCTAGCCTATGGCTGACCTCCTGGCTCTTCTCAACAGGGGCACCTCCCAAGCCCTCCTCACCAAGGCCTTCAGAGGAGAAAAGGAACCCATTGTTCAAGAGACACCCAGAGGGGTTGGACTCAGAGTCTTGCCATCTTGACGAGAGCCAGTGGCAAGGACCAGCAAATGGCCTTGCTACCATGTGGCACAATGACATTCACAGCAGCCAGTGCTATGGTGTAGCCCCAGACCTGGGGGCTACTTCCCAATACAGCTGGACAAGCTGAAGGTGTTTTTTTCCCGAGGGTACTTGGAAAGCCCTTAGCCCCTAAGGCTTCTAAAAGAGCCACAGACCCCATCAAAGAAGCTAAGAAAGGAACCTTATGGGCTATGGTCTACCAGGAGTGACAACCCCACATGGGTTGATTTGGATGGGTCTTTTGTATAACTTTATTAGGATTTTAGCCATAAATAATAAGGTGAAATAAAATAGACTTAAGTAGAATTTTTTATTATGATTGCAACTGTGCAAATAAATAAGCACTTGCTAGATTATAAGTACTTGATAGATGATAAGTATTTGACAGAGCAGTGGAAAATCCACAAGTGGAAATGCTAGTGCTGAGAAGAATAAATTAAGGTAATATTGGACATTTCTCTGCCCCTACTTCTATAAGATAACATGATGCAATAGAAATCTACCGAGATGCAGAGGGAAAAGTCACCAAGAAGGATGGAATTCAGTAGAAGCAAAGGAGCCAGACTGAATTTATCACCAAGGACATTACCAAAGCCATCATTCAGCTTTAGGTTTCAGCGCAGATAAAAAACAAAACAAAACAATAGAAGGCCTGAGGTGTGTTTAGCTTGGTGGGACTTTGAGTACTTAGCACACACAAGGCCTCAGGTTCTGTTTCTAGCACGAAGAAACTGAAAATACCTAATCAACACATTTATCAAGGCCCCACTCTGTGCCCAGAGTCTGGGACTCAAAGGTAACAGTCTTCATGCTGAGTCCTCTTAGAAAGATGTCCCCTGGACTCGGTGTGGAGGAGAAGGAGGTGTGGGTTTCAGGAGTGACTCGGAGAATCCAGGGCCAAGCAGCCAACTTAGGCATGGCAGGACAAAGAGTGTTGCGATAGTCTGAGTTCTGATGCAAGGACTAGGTGGGCTGTGTGGGAAATCAGGAGAAGGGGCATGGGGCCCAGGATTGGGCTGGGAATTGAGTAGCTAAAGTAGATGCTCTGCCCATACAGTAAGACCATGGGATGCAGAAAGGCTTGGAAGTTACCACTTCTAAGAGAGTGACAAAAGCTCATGAAATGTGTGTGAAAGGTGACCATGAAGCAAACTCTGGGGCAGGGAAATGGCTTAGTGGATAAAGGTGCTTGCTGCCCAGCCTGAGCTACATCACCAGAGCCCACATGGTCTACAGGTTAGCCTCACACCTCCATATACCGCTGTGCTGTGACATACACAGTAAACAAATAAATGCTTTGGGGGACAGGGTTTCTCTATGTAGCCCTGGATGTCACCGAACTCACTCAGTAGACCAGGCTAGCCTCTGCCTCCTGAGAGCTAGGATTAAAAGCGTGTACCACCACTCCCCAGTATCCTTAAATTTGTAAGCAGCAAAAGTCTGGGTGCTGAGACTGTGGCCCTGTGGTGAAATGTTTGGCTATGATGCGTTAGGCCTTGAGTTCCATTGCTGGTGAAGAAGGAGGGAGTGGATAATAAACTCTGGGAAAGAGGACCATGAAAGAGATTGACAGAGATGTTAGAACCATCAAGAGAGAAAGGCATGGGTCACAGGAGAACTACAATTCACCAAGGCCACAGGGAGTACCTCCGTCAGGGTTTCTATTGCTTTGATGAAACACCATGAACAAAAAAGCAAGTTGGGGAGGAAAGAGTTTATTGGCTTATATTTCCAGACCAGAGCCCATCATTGGAGGAAGTCAGGATAGGAACTCAAGCAGGGCTGGAACCCGGAGGAAGGAGCTGATGCAGAGGCTGTGGCTGGATGGCGCTTACTGGCTTGGTTTTTCCTCACTGCCATTTTGCCAAAGCCGACTTTCAGCTTGAGGTTTCGGTTCTGATAGAAACCAATAAAAGGCCTGAGGTGTGTTTAGCTCAGAGGTATTTTTGAGTGCTTAACACACTCAAGGCCTCAGGCTCCATTTCTAGCTGAAGATAACTAACCCACATACATCGATTATTGCTTCTTATGGCTTGCTCAGCCTGCTTTCTTATAGAACTCAGGATACCCAGGATATCAGCCTAGGGAATGGCATCACAGGCTGGGCCCTCCCACATCGATCACTAATTGAGAAAACACCTTACAGCTGGATCTCACAGAGGCATCTCCTCCACAGAGGCTCCTTCCTCTCTGAAGACTCTCACTTGACACACAAAACCATCAGTACCGGGAGATTCCAGATGAGGAGGTTGGCAGATGTGAGAGGGAGCCAGAACCATCTAATCTGAGGAACAAACTCAAAGGTGAGCCAGTGGGCATGCTGTACCTGGGAGGGGAATGGAGAGACATCACGTTGATGGCTGCACCCTACACACGGGTCCAGGATTCGGAACTGCCTCAAAGACCAGGGAGAACAGCAAACGTGTGAACGCCAGGCCACAAAACTTCATCTTCCAGAGTGCTTAAGGCCAGGCTGCTCCCTAGGTGTGTTTGTTAAGTTACCGATCAGAACTGAGTGGCTGGAATTCCATTTGGTCCTCCTCATGCCTTCCAGGACTGCTGAGATGCTGGTCTGGATGCCAGGTGGGAAGTGGGCAGTTCTTAGAAAGTTGCTGCTGCTTATGTGTGAATGAAACCGGCCTGATTCACTCTAAGCTGAACCAGATTTCCTAAGCCAAGGACTGCTTGTCCAGCCTGCCATGGAAGGGTCTTAGTCTTCTAGGAAGTATATCAACACACTTGAAAATACAACCAGCTTTGTTAAATCAAACGATCCTGTATTTAAGTTGGGTCTTACGAACGGGAATGTGAAAGCGTGTCCCATAATAAATTAGGGTGGCAGTGTTTTATTTGGTCCTGGGTAAGCATGTGAGTCACTGAGCAAGTCCCATTTCAGGTACTCAGAGCAATATCATGCAGCAAAGACCTCCCCTCCTCTAAGAAGAACAGTGATATGCATTTCTTGAATTGTGTCAGCTATGAAAATGGGTTTCACCAAAACCACCAAAGAAAATGGGGGAAATTTGACTCAATAGGATGATAGAAATACTTCCTTTAAAATTTAGGTAGACTCACTCTTGTGCTAATAGTTGGGGGCTGTGTAAAACATCACACACACACACACACACACACACACACACACACAAGCTGGTCTTTTTGCAGCCATGGACCAAGTTTTCTTTAAAAGACTATGTAGTGAGGGTGGAGAGATGGCTCAGCAGCTAGCTGAGAGCACTTACTTCTGTTGCAGAAGACCTGGTTTCAGTTCCCAGTCCCCACATGTGGCTTACAACCATATATTAACTCCAGTTCCAGAGACTCCAGTACCCACTCTGACCTCAGAGAGCCCTGCACATACATACACTCGGGCACACACACATACACATAAACTGTTTATATAACACA
>NW_022196896.1:111468032-111478084 GCF_008632895.1 Mastomys coucha
AGCCAGGAATGGGGATTTCCCAGTGCCCACCATTCTTGTCCTCTTTGACCAGAGAACGGTGACATGGGTGAGCATGCTCAGTGAAGACACCTTCCGTCATCATTGATCACCACAGCATCCAAGGCTACGGGGTCCTAAGAAGGAGCTAGAAAAGGACTGCCTATGGGACGGTCAAGGCTGCGGTATAAGGAACGACAAATCCCCACCTGCCTATATGTGACCTGAGGCAGGTTTTGGAGATTTCAATGACATGAAGTCCATAAAACAGCTCTGCTCTTCATGTGGAGTCTGTGAGCTGACATTTGCCACCAGCCTTTGGGCACCAAGAGAACTCCAGAAAGGGAGAGAACCTGCAGAGGGGACCCAGAGAGACTTTGATTCCAGTAACCATCAAGGGTTAGTGCGGGGGACACTCTCAGCAGATTTAATGACTGTGACTTGTCACAGACGAAGAGTGTCAGGGTGAAAGCAAGACGGTGTGTACGCAGAGCTGAGGCTCACTCGCTCTCCTGTCATGAAGGCTTCAGCTGGGAATTATAAAGTCTGAGGGTTTCTGAAGGCTTTGTCACAGACAGAGAGTAAACTTCACCACAACTCCCTGGGCCCAGGCTGCTGTGCCAAAGATCCCAGAGAAGGGGCTCACACCTTCCCTCCTGATGACCAAAAGTCCTTCATGATGCACACAGGGGACAGGACAGATGCTACACTAGGCCTTGCAGTTGAGACATTGAGCCAAGAACCAGCTCCACGTGATGCACAGTAAAGAACTCAAGTGTCCACAGCCTCCCCGGGACAGGAACAAGCTGCCTGCCTGTGCTTTTTTCCTGCCTAGCTCTGGGCTCAGGCCTTGTTGATGTGCCTTTAAGATAACAGGAGGATAGGACATGCAGTATGCCACTGCGGGCAGAGGCTGAGTGATTGAGCTCAAGTGTGTACGGGGGCAGGGGTGTGCCAAGTTCAAGGGACAGAGGAGCCACAAGCAGTCCCGCTACTGTTTCAGGCAAAGACAGTGGAAGGGGTTTAGGCAGGTACTGCCAGAGAGAGGATTCAGAGGCAAGCGCCAGAAGGGATCTTGGTTATTTCCTGTGCATTAAATATGGGCTCCCCAGACAGGCAGATGACACAAGCTTATAACCTTGGTACTTGGTAGACTGAGGCAGGAAGGAATGAAAATTTTTAGGTCAGCCTGGGCTACATAGCAAGCCCTTGTCTCGAGTTTAAAAAAAAAAAGTAGCAATAACAAACAAATATAAAAAAGATGCAGACATAAATGACTTCATTTCTTTGAAAGAAAAGATAAAAACCAATGCAATGAAAAAAGAAGGAGCCAGGCAGTAGTGGCTCATGCCTTTAATCCCAGCACTTGGGAGGCAGAGGCAGGTGGATTTCTGAGTTCGAGGCCAGCCTGGTCTACAGAGTGAGTTCCAGGTCTACAGAGTGAGTTCCAGGATAGCCAGGGCTATACAGAGAAACCCTGTCTTGAAAAAAAAAAAAAAAAGAAGAAGAAGAAGAAAAGAAAAGAGAAGAGAAGGAACAGGGGAGGAGGGTGGAGGGCTGGGGCCATAGTCTTCAAAATGGAAAAATGTTCACATCAAAATAGAAAGTTCTAAAGATCTATTGAACTGACCCTTGAAAGCCATTAAGGTAAGTCTACGGATCTGACAATTATTCAGAGCAGCTCCCAGAAATCTTCACTGAAGGGAGAAAAATAAGCATGCGAGTTGGCAGGAGTGTTAATTAGCTTGATTTGATCATCTCATGGTAGGTGTATACACATATCACAAAACCACTGCGGTGCACTGTGAACATGGACAATGTTTGGCTCAAGGTGGAGAAGATGGGCCTGCATGCGAACATTCGAGCCTGGGATGCCTAGAGGGACGAGTGAGTGGGTGTGTGGCAGAGACTAATGAAATAAGGCTCCCAAAAGCTGACGGTCAGGGAGACTGAGCCAAGTGTATAAAGTGTTGGGGGGGGGGGCGCAGTTCCACAACATGCAGGCGAGTTCCCACTGCAGCCCCCACATAGAGCAACCCAAGTTGGGAGGAAAGGGCAGCAAGAAAGACGAGTCTACCAAACCCTAGGGCCCCTGGGGGCTACAGGACAGAGCCAGCTCTGTAGACACTGGGATTCTCTGGGACTTCACTGGGGTTCTTTGGGAACGCTCCTCCAAAGTGAGAGAAAAATCTTAGCAATATCTGGTTAGAGAATCCCCAAAGGAGATAAGAACATTCACAGGGTTTGTGCTTGAAAGACCCCCAGAACTGGGGAGATCCTTACTCAAGTCTCGGGATGACGCGACCACCCAATGACTCACGAGAGACCGAACTTGCTGCAATCACATGAGGTTTATTGGGGATACCGGTACTGGGGTCGATCTCGTGACCTTGCCAGCCAGAGGAGTTCGACCTTGGGGTCGATCTCGTGACCATGCTGGCCAGGAGTTCGACCCCGAACACAAGAAGCAAGGGGTATTTAAGGGAAGAACCACAAGCTGGGGGCGGGGAGAGGGTTACCAAGGAAACGTAAAATCAGTGGAAAATTTCAGAGGGACCCAACCCAAGGTATTTAGTTAGGGAGGGGAACATATTCATTTTAAGAATGTAATCTTCATCTACTGGTCGACAGGGTGGAGAGTCCCATAAACCAGTAGACCTTCATTCCTAGTTCCACCCTCATTGTGGATCAGCCAGGAGGGGCAGGTATCGGGAACCAGAGCCCTGAGGCTCTGAGTTAGCCAAATTCCTGGAACTAGCTACTCCACCTTTTTTGGCTTATAGCAGAGGTTTTTCCATGCCCCCTTTTAAGTAAAGGTTACACATTAACCTTTCTATTAAATGCCCTCATTTTAAATTCTAAGATTCTCCAGCCTTTCATGCTAAACATGGGTCCACCTGACCCAGCTTTCCCCTCGTCCTCACACACCAGAGACCTGTCAGCCGCCATTACTACCTCTTCAACTGCTGCCAAGTAGAGCCACTTACCTGGCTGAGACCTCAGTTTTCTAGCCACTTCCTCTTGGCCTGAACCACGGTTATTTTGTGGTGTGGGTCTATTTTTTTTTTTTTGAGGTAAGGTCTCTGTTGTTTTAGGTATGGGAATAGGAAATGGGGGTTGCACAGGGTGTAATTACTGATATCAGTGACAACAGATAACCTTGGTGGAGGCCAGACAAAGGCAGAACAACATCATTAGCTGTGCTGAGACAGCAAACCTCCGGCCCGGTCAGCTGCTCTTGAACTGCAGCCAGCCAACCGGAAGCTCCCAAGTGAAGGGCAAGAATGTAACTCAGGAGCACATTGGCAATCTAGAAGAGTGTATCCAAGTTGCGAGTGTAATAAGGGACTTGATTGTCTTTTTAGCTGGAGGGGGAATAAAACCTGTTCCCTACGCCCTGCCCCTTTTCCCAGTAAAGCTGAGTCTCAAGTTCAGAGTACTGCTGTGATCAGCTTTAACTTGTCACTCCCGAGCCCTCTCTAAAGAAGTGTGAACAAGCTGGGAGCCTGTTCTAAACTGGCCTGGGCAAGAATTCTCTGAATTTCACCCAATAGGCACAGGCAGCGTGGCATCGACAACCCGGGCTCCCTCTGTGCCATTTGCTCGTTCCTGTGCTTAGCAACTACCTGAGCAGCATAGGTGTGACCCCAGACAGTGGTGTCTTCGAGGGCTCTCTTGCTGCCCTCACTAGCTTCTGCTCCCCACCAGGGTCTTCTGTCATTTCTCTGCCAGCCTTGATATCTGCCGCTCATCAACTGGTGAACCTATCACCAGGGAACACAAGGAACCACCGAATGACCTAGACATCAACCTGTGTAACCTAACTAACCCTATTTCCATCCCCCCACCACACACACACACACCCAGGCCTCTAGGTAACTCTCCTCTGCACCATAACCACACTGCCCAGGAGAAGCAAGACAGATTGGAGGGCCTTTAATATTGCTTTTAATTATTGCAAAATAATTTCTTAAAATTGATTATCCAGGTGCGACGATACAAATCTGTAATTCAAGCACTTGGGAAATACAGGCAGGGGGATTGGTAGTTTCAAGGCCAGCCTGAGGCTGCATTTATCTGTTTCAAAACACCAAGGAAGAGAAGGGGGAAGGGGAAAAGCATTGACAATAAGCCACAAAGACGAGGAAACAATCCCCCATAATTTGAGATCCCACACATATCAAATAGAGCCCCCTTTCTAGAGCCTTGGGGTTAGTCTTTAAGTATACAAAGAGATGTTAGCAGGCGCATGAAGAGCCAGCCTTACACCTGCCTCTTTTCATTCTGCCAGGTGTACAGGTCTGTATTACCCATTAGCCAGTTACAAATCATTTTGCTTCCCTCTGGAATTATCATTCTGAATGGATGCCTTGGAGGAGAATCCTAGTGTTAACGGACACTAAGTTCTTTGAGTCCTTACATACCACAAGAGTTCCTTCTTTAGAAGAAGGGAAAAACTGCCAGGCAGTGGTGGTGCATGGCTTTAATCCCAGCACTTGGGAGGCAGAGGCAGGTGGATTTCTGAGTTCAAGGCCAGCCTGGTCTACAGAGTGAGTTCCAGGACAGCCAGGGCTACACAGAGAAACCCTGTCTCGAAAAACAAAAAAAAAAAAAAAAAAAAAAAAAAAAAAAAAAAAGAAGAAGAAGAAGGGAAAAACGTTCCCATTTCTTTTTTCTGTATCACTGTTTCTCAAAGTGTGACCCAGGTCCCCATGAGGCATTCCTGAACACTTATAGGAGATCCAGTAGGCTAAAGTCATTTTTATAACAGTACTAAGATAACATTGGCCTTTTTCCACTCCCTCCGTCTTATGGGTGAAATTTTCCAAAGGCCACATGACATATGACATCACAACAGATAAAATGTATGTCCATTTTGGGGGGGGGGACTTTGGAATTTGTAATTATTTTTCACTAAAAAACTATCATCTGGAGGCTAAAGAAGCGGCTGAGTGACTAAGAGCACTTGTTGCTCTTGCACAGGACCCAAGTTCAGTTCCTAGCACTCCATGATGGCTCATGAACATCTTCAACTCCAGTTCTGGAGGATCTGAATCCCTTTTCTGACTTCCTTGGGCACCAGAAGCACAGGTGGACAGCATACATACATGCAAGCAAAACATTCATACCCATAAAATAAGCAAATCTTTTTAAATTAAAACTATCATTTGGGTAAATATTCAAAGTCTCCTGGTTTTATTTCTAATATAGAAACGCTGAGAGCTGGACTCTGCATAAAGAGAGGCTAGGCATCCTTGAGCCTTTTCCATAGTTTCAGGGGTCCGGAGATCACACAGTTGGAGAAGCACTGGCTTGGGGGTCCTGTGACGGAATGTGTGAAGGAGGGTTCTATGAGTGGGGTTTTTCAAAGGCCTATGGCATGTGACATCAGGAGTCTCAGACAAGATGCACAGCAGCTCTGAATGGTGCTCTCTGCTCCTTGCTTGTGTTTTTCTCCCACCTCACTCCCCCTTTCCAGCTCCTCACTTATTTTTCTTCCTTTCTTTCTCTCTTTCTTTCTTTTTTCTTTCTTTCTTTCTTCCTTTCCTTCTTTCTTCCCTCCTTCCTTCCTTCCTTTCTTTTTTCCTTCCTTCCTTCCTTTCTTTCTTCCTTTCTTTTTCTCCCTTTGGTCTTTCAACTCTCATAACAAAAGCCATGCAGATAACAAAGCATTCCCTTCTTCCTTTGAACCAAATTGTTTTCTCACAACTAAACAGAAACAGGGTGGCATTTGAAATCATTTTCATGATTACTAACCCCATTCATAGTAAGTAATATGTGTATTTTTTTTAGACACATCTCACACGTAACCATAGAAGTGAAAATGAAAGATTTCTTTTACATATCAAGTTGGCAGAGATTTATCACATGGGTGCCTTGCCAGCATTAAGCCCCGTGTGGTTTCTAGAAAGCAATGTGATAACCTGTACTGAGAGCCTTCGAAACAGCCTGCGCCATGATACAGAGGCCTGTGCTTGCTCAGTATCAGTTAGAACTTAAGAGTTGACTGGACTCCCGAGGGCTGAGAATAAGGTAACTCCCCTCCCTTCATCAGGCGCACAGCAGACTGGGTTAGAAGACAGACAGGGTTCCCAGACCTCAAGCAGAGGAACCCCCACTGAGACCTAGGGATGAAGACAGAAGGCTGTGACCCACGGGGAGAGAAAATCTGTATGGAGACCAGCTATGGTGCCCAGAGCGACGTACTTGATAACCATGCCTTTTCCAAGCCTTCAGTAATAACATAAGGATCCTTAAAGGTGCAGCCTAAGGAGAGACGAGGTGGCTCAGCCTGTAAAGTCTTTGGGCAAAGATGGGGATGTGAGTGCAGGTCCCTAGGACCCTTGTAAAAGAAAAGTATGCCAGAGCAGGATACTTTTATATCCTATATTCCAGTACTATATTCCTAGTACTAGGGAGGTTAGAGACAGGAGAATTCCTGGAGTTTGCTGGCCAGCACACTGAGCTGAATTTGTGAGCTCTGGGCTTAGTGAGAGTTTAGTCTCAAAACAAACAAACAAACAAAAAACAAACAAAAAGGAAAAAAAAGTGTTAAGCAACTAAGAAAGATAGCCAACAATTTCTGACTTCCACATGCAGGCACATGCGTGTGTGTGCATGTTTTTAATGGTCCACAGAAAACTGTTGCATGCATGACCCAGGGATGGTTACAGCCATCCCAAGCTTTCTGCATGACCCCTCCACGGCCCCCTTTGCATAAAGCCCTCTGCTTTTCCCATGGCTCTTCTATCCCTCAATGCTCTCTCAGGGTCCCGTCAAATCTACAGTCCCCTGGCAGCTACAAATGTCATGGGCATTTCTGAACAGAGACACAGAGAGTTCCCACGGCAGAAGCGTGCGCTTTGGTTTATCAGGCAGACATCTCCACTGCCAAAATGGCGCATGGCTCTTTTACATCCCCGCCACCCCACCCCACCCCCGGGGCAGTGGAAGGCCCTGAGTTGTGGCCCCGACCCCAGCTTGTCCAGCCTTTGGATTGAAAACATAGTGATTCGTTACAGCCAGATGGAAAGCCAGACAGCTCTCCATTCACCATCAGAAGAAAAGAACCTAGGGCTTCAGCAGACTCTCCTGAAAGCATTAAGAGGCGGGATTAGAGGCGGGGTAACCATAAGCAATGCCCAGGGGGAATCCCAAGGAGAGTCATCAGACTCGTGGGCCCAGAGGCAATGACACACCAGCCTGGACAAGCAAGTCAGCTGAGCTCATTCTGAGAACCTCGGCTTCCAACCCACTGGCTTCTGATCAACGGGGCTTTGCCTCACACAAGCCAAGGTGCCCAGGAAGCCAAATCATAACCAGAAGGCCGAGGAGCAAGTTCCATGACTCAAGAGTTTCATGGCTCCCCTATGCAGCCCCATGCCTGAAGTGCCCCAGAAACCCTCCTGAACGGCACTTTAGGCAAGTCAAAAAGTCCCTCCTGCTGGCATCAGGCAACCCGCATACATCTTTGGACCAGCTCCCATAGTCTTATCCTTACCAGACTGTGGCCTACGTGGACAGCGCACTGCCCAGGACAGTCTTTCACAGACTTCTGCAGTGGCATACTGGCTGGTTTTATGTCCACTTAACACAAGTAAGAATCCTCAGAGAGTAAGTGTCTCCATAAGATGGGGCTGGAGACAACCCTGAAAGGCATTTTCTTAATTAGTGATTGATGGCGAGGGGGCAGCCCATTGTGGATGGTGCCACCCCAGGCTGGTGTCCTGGGTTCTATGAGAAGGAAGGCTAAGCAAGCTGTGTGAGCGAGCCAGTAAGCAGCACCCCTCCAAGGTCTCCGCATCAGCTGCTGCCTCCTCCAGGTTCCTACCCTGCCTGAGTTCCCGCCCACACTGCTTTTTGATGATGAACTGTTATGTGTAACCGTAAGGGAAATAAACCCTTTCCTCCCACCTTACCTTCGTCCATGGTGTTTCATTGCAGCAATAGTAACCCTGACTACGACAAATGGCATCCAAGCCTTTGGTCCAGCTCTGGAGTCACTCTATCATCTGGAGGATGACACTCTCAGGATCTGCTTCCAGTTGCGTGGTGTTTAGCTTTTAGACCGTAGACCTAGTTCTCTCCTTTCCATGTCATTGACAAAAGCCTCAAAGGAGTTTCTGTGTCCTGACAACATCCCCCATCCTATTAGTTCCTAGGTCAAAAATTCCTGGACCCTGAAGTTTTAGCTGTGGCCAGCCCTGGCCCTTGCTGGCTCTGGGGTTCTTTCTGAAAAGTGGACTTTTTCAGAAGGCTGTAAATACCCACTTCATCAGGAAGAGAGAGAGAGAGAGAGAGAGAGAGAGAGAGAGAGAGATCACCTCTGTCATGGAAGAGCAGCTGGTAACAGGTGCCCAGGACCAACAAAACAAAACAAAAACAAGAAAAGGGGTTTGAGAGAAACAGACTAAGTACAACAGCCAGAACCAACCAGATGCTGGAGGGGAGCACCCTCCTGCAGCTGCAGAAAGTAACCTCCCTTCCTTTTTAGAACACGGAAAGGACGGAGAGGACAGTAATAGCCTTTGCATCCGGGAGCTTTGTGAGGAGTCAGAGAGTCAATACATAAAAGGCAGGCAGAGCTCGGTCTAGGCTGTGGAAGAGCGCGGTCTAGGCTGTGGAAGAGCGGTCTAGGCTGTGGAAGAGCGGTCTAGGCTGTGGAAGAGCGCGGTCTAGGCTGTGGAAGAGCGCGGTCTAGGCTGTGGAAGAGCGCAGTCTAGGCTGTGGAAGAGCGCAGTCTAGGCTGTGGAAGCACTTACTGAAGATTTGCTGCTGGGTTTCAGTGTCAGCTTGCCACAGAGAAGAACTACTTGAAGAAAAATCCTGATTGCCTCAATTGATGTGGGGCACCCTCTGGTAGCTGCTCAGATTTCAAAAGGGCAAGGTAGAAGGCAGATCATTTGCCTCTGTGCGGTGGCCTTCCCTCTTGCCTCCCCTGAATCTGAACCAGCACTTCTAAGCTTCTGTCCTGGACCAAAGACCAGCACCTCTCCAGGAGCCCTCCATGTTTTTGATGCCAAATTGGGACGACTCAGATACCCAGCCTCAAGGACCCAGCAACTTTAGGTTGTCAGCCTAGCAGGTGTGGGGGCAGTTATTGTTATTATATTTCAATATCAGCTGACTTAATAAACTCTCTATATAGACATTTATATTCACATATATTTCATAGCTATGTTTATTCACATTAACTCATGAATATCTATGAGTATTAAATGTGTTGATATTTAAGTATTCATATTAATTCACATATACACATTTTACATTCATTCTATTAGTTCTGTTCCTCTGTTCCCTCTGAGGAACTCTGGCAAATGGATAGACCTTGGCAGTTTTTTTTTTTAAAAAATCTTTAGTATTCTTCAAGTTTCCCAAATACTTTGTGTTAGAACTTCAGAGTTGGAAAATGCTGTCTACATAGCACACCACTCTGACAAACAACCAAGAGCTGTTACTCAGTCCCTGCATTCTTTTTTCCTGCATCTGGGATGCCCAGGAAACCCTTCTTATCCTTTACACAATCTCCATCAAATGATTTGAACTTGCAAGTGAGAGGGACTTTGCTTCTTTTGGTCTCTTTTTGTTTGTTTTATTTTTTTTAGGATAAAGTCTTGTTATATATCCCAAGCTGTCCTGGAACTCACTTACGTAGTCAGTCTAACCTTGAACTTGTGATCCTTCCAGCTTCAGCCTGCTAAGTGCCATGTGCCACTATGCCTGGTCAGAGGGCTCTTGTTGCAGCTGCCATTAGACGTGGATTCCTCTTTAGATTTCTCCTACCATCTGTATCCCTTTATCATGTGACAGCCGTTTCTCCTGTCATTAAGAGCTGATAACTTACCTCATTTCTCCTTTCCGTAAAATGACCATCTCTGTGTACTTTCAGTGGCAAGGAATAATTTCCAGCACACCACTAGAATTATGGAAAACAATATAAACAGCTCTATATTCTCAGTGATTTTGTGTTGCTTTCAGAGATGGCCCAGTAGATAGGCTGTAACTTCCTGCTTTCTGTGGTTCCTTAATGTGACAACCACTCTGCAGCCTCATTA
>NW_022196896.1:111478094-111482886 GCF_008632895.1 Mastomys coucha
CACACACACAAAAGCAAAAACAAAAACAAAAAAGGCTTTCAGACAAACTCGTGGGTCAGTATATATGTGAAATTCCCACCACCTAATTATGGGGCTCTTTCTTGATACACACTCTCTTCAGTCAGTGTCAATATTTGGGAATCTATTAATCGCTGGCTCAATGGGCTATCCTTCCAACTATTAGGCAAAGCCAGGTGTAGTTCAAGTATAGAGATCATTGCCCACCAGCTGAGGTAGATGTCCACAAAGGAGTTTCCTCCTATAGGAAGCATGGGCAGAAAAGATTACGGTGGCATCTTTAAACCAGAGGTTTCCTGATTCTCCAAAGAGCTGAGCCAAGGTCAGCTCTTTTCCTAGAATTCACCTGAAAGTAAGGTTTCACTTCCAACGTTTTTACTCTTTTAAAATTACTTTTCAATTGGGGTGCATACGTGTGGGGGAGGGGGAGGGAGTCCGGGGGAGGGAGAGAGAGAGAGGGTACCTATGCCATGGGCTGAGTACAGAGGTCAGACTAACCTGGGGAATCAGTTCCCTCCTCCCACCATGGGGACAAGTACACTCAGCCTCTGAGACATCTCCTAACTTTGTTTTGTTTGTTTTTGTTTTTTAGGGGTTTTCTTTGTTGTTGTTTTGTCTTGTTTTTCAAGGATCTCTCCATTAGGTAGCCCTGGCTGTCCTAGAACTTGCTATGTAGACCAGGCTGATCTGGAGCTCACAGAGATCCGCCTACCTCTGGGACTGAAAGCATTCCTGACCACAGAAAAGATGAGACACAATTGAGCATTTATTTACTTATTTTAAAATTGCACACATGTGCATGCATGTAGATGATATAATAATTGCATATATAATAACCACAACACTATCACGCAGCATGGCCCAGGAGTTTGCCATGGATATAACATTAGTGATTTCTCATTTTGAGACAGGGTCTGACTGTGTAGATCAAGCTGGCCTCGAACTCTTCCAAGGCTTTGTCTCCCACCTTGTCTATTGAATGTTGCTCTAGCACTGGGTTAAAGAACCTCATGTCCATCAGCTCATTTAGTTACTCCCAACTACCCTGAGGTAGATTCTGTCATTGTCAACTCAAGAGTGAGAAGACTGAAACACACAGAAAGGCAGCTTGCCCAAGGTCACTCAGATCCTCTTGACCGGAGAGGCCATGTTCCTGACCTGCCAGACCCCTAAACCACTGAAGTATTGTTTACATACACACGGATAGTGACCACAGCAACCTTAATCAGTAGCTAATGAACTCTTTTGTCCTTCCCTCTGAGTTTTAGCAACACACCATTTTAAAATCCCAGAGAGTGTGTAACAAGGCAGTGATTGGAGGCTGGGGATCCATTTTACCTCCCTGTGCTTCCCCTATTGGTCTCATGATGAAGGTCTACAAGATGCTTATTCAAAGAACAAAATTCTTAGACATGAGATTCAGGAGGCAGATCTTCCTGGGAGTAATCACAGTATTACCTATCTCTGTGAAAGCCAAGATCACAGAGTAACGGAGTTCATGGGCTAGCAAGCTCAGCTGAGCCATGGCAATGGGATGGCAATGGGAGGGGAAAGGATCCAGTTCACAGATGGTCCATTTTTCCCCAGCTCCACTCTTAAACTGGGTCTCCATGGGCTCTAGGCAACAACCATCAAGGTCACGGTCCGAGCTCTGAATATCAGATGGTTTACAAAGTCAGAACAAGACCGGGAAACACACAGGAAGCAAGTGTTGAGGATGAGATAAAAATACGCTGGGTGGAAGAAGAGGAGTAGCCGCCAGCCAGGATGGTCTGATGCAGAACAGGAAGCTGGGAATTCAAGAAATTTCCATGGGAGGATGAGGCAGGAGGGTCATGAGCTTAAGGCTAGCATTGGCTACATATTGAGATCCTTATTACAAAATAACAACAACAAAAACAAGAAGAAGAAAAAGAAAACAAAAATTCTAGGAGGAAAGTCAAAATTACAGACCAGACAATCACTGCTCTACAGACTGTATAAAACTCTGGCCCTTTGAAATTTTCTAGTATGTCTTACTTTTCTACTCCATGTCTTTATCTATATAACTTGTGTCAGACAAAAGAAAAAAAATGTCTTTGAAAACCCAAATTATACAGCAGGGAGACAGTCTCCTTAAGAAACCATGTAGAATTCTAACTAACTAACAAACAAACAAACAAAACAGCAAAAAGCCAGGAAAGCCATTGGTTTCTTCTGTCTTCAGAAGAAAGAAAATAAATAAGTAAATAAGGCCAATTGAAAACCCAAACATTTCCCCGGGATTCCCTCAAAGAACCAAAGGAGAAGATCTGCCGATGGGAAGCAGGAATACAAACGCTTACAACTTACCAAGAGGAGAGGCCACGCTGGAGCCAAGAACCTGTGAAGCTCTCACCTGGAAAGTGGGCAATCCCTGGAGGCTGAGTATGGGCTCGTTTGAGAACTAGGACCAGCTAGGATCCAAGCCTAGGGCCCTACACTTCCAGGCATTTACTCCAGAAGCCAGATCAGACTGGCTTTGAGGACAAGAGTGAATGAAAATCCACAAGCTTCAGGCAAGGGGAGGGAAAAAGCAACCCTTTTCTTTCACAATAAGCCAGGGAAAAGTAACCATTTTCAAAGCCCAGTACATTCTGTGCTCCTAACCGAGGCCTGCCATAAAGAAACATTACTTGACAAGGGCCTTATCTTCCCAAGGAGGTCAGGGCTAAACCATAGCTCCAACCTCTTAGGCTTCCCAGTCTCACATCGGAGCAGAAAAAAAAGGCTAAGAGCTGCTTCCGAGGGTCACATCCCAAGGGCCTAAGCCCCCTGAGAGTTATCAGAAGGTTCCAGAACATTGCCTTAAAGTGTTGGCTCCCTTCAGGCCGCTGTTGTAATGACCAAAAACTGGTAGCTTCAATGATAGAGATTTATTCTCACAGCATTAGAGCTCGAGGGCTCAAAAACTAGACATTGTAAGGGCCACATTCTCTGAAGATACCTAGCAGGAAGTCTTAGGCCTTCTCCTGGATTTGGGAACGTCTTGACCATCTGCAATATTCCTTGACTATTAACCAAAGAAAAGACAAAATTTTACCTCTACCCTTGTGATAGTTAATGTTCATTGCCAACCTGACAGAATCTGGATTTATCCAGGAGACATGCCCCCTAGGCATACCTGTGAGGTATTGATTAGCCTCTGGGCATGCCTGGGAGGGATTGTCTTGATTAGGTTCACTGAGGTGAGGAGAACGGGAAAGTCTGCCGCATCTTTCCCAGGTTTGTGTGCTGGAACTGTGCACAAAGGAGAGAGCTGAGCATCATCACCGTCTCCTCCCATCACCGTCTCCTCCCATCGTCTCCTCCCATCACCGGCTCCCCCCATCACCGGCTCCCCCCATCACTATCTCCTCCGGACCACAGACCCCATCTGACCTGCGCTTCATCCCTCTGCTGCCTTCCCTTTCCTGCCAAACTGTGAGCCAAAAGAAGCCCCTCCTTCCTCCACTGGCTTTTGTTCAGGAAAGTTTATTACAGTGACAGAAAAGTAACAAGTAACGGCTATAGCTCAGGGTTAACATGAATAGATCAACAAGAAAACAACCTACATAAACCAGGTGGTGTTGATGTATGATTTTAATCCCAGCACTAGGGAGGCAGGGGAAGGTGGATCTCTAAGTTCAAAGCCAGCCTGGTCTACAGCGTGAGTTCCAGGACAGCCAGGGCAACACAGAGAGACCCTGTCTCAAAACAAAAACAAAAACCAATAAAACAAGAATCCTTAGAAGGAAATTGTCTGGGTCCATTGTGTTTGCTGATAACAATTAAATACCATATGCTGGGTAATTGTTAGAACATTAATATTTACTTCTCATAGTTCTGGAAGCCCAAGATCAAAGTGTTGATGGGTTTGTAGTCTGCTGAGGGTCCATTCTGCATCCAAGACAGTGCCCTGAAATTCGAGGCTCTTTCATAACAGAAGTAGTAAAAGAAGCCGCTTCTTGTAGAAGAGAATGTAAATCTCTTCTACATTAGCGTTAATCAGTCCATGAGTGTGCAGCCCTCAGGACCCAAGCATGACCCACTAGACCCCCACCTCATAACACTGGGGCTGCACTGGACATTCAGATCCTGACATAAGAATCTGGGGGACACACTCAAACCACAACAGGACTAAAAAGCCAATGAAGCAATTAGACGTAAGTGGTTATGTACTGACTGGGGCCAAGAATAGACAGAAAATCACCAAATATAATTAGGCTGAATGAAAACGAGGGTATGACTGCTCCTAGGTATGGTTGAGGCTTTTATTGTAGATATGAGGGAGAGTTCAGCCAGAGGCAACAGGAAGAGTCCAGACTGAACCGGGCCATGAGGGGAGAGAGTGAGTGAGCAAGAGAGAAACAAAAAGCTGACCAAGAAAGGAGCTGCAGACCAAGAGACCAAGAGACCCAGGAGGTCAAGAGAGACTATGGCTGAAATGTCTGGGTTACATAAAAAGAGAGCCTGGATTCACACAAACCTAATTACACTTTTTACAACAAAAACAACAAGAAGTGACAATTACTTTTTCTTAATATATTAATTTGAAAATTATTACCAACATATCCTAAGTGATTGAAATCCAATAATATGAGGAGTTGGAAATTTGTTGATTGTCATCCAATGATCTCTCTAATTTGATAATTGGAGAAATATGTCCAACATTGTACAATCTATATACACTGTCAGCTGTCACACAACTGTATGTTTGTGACAGTGTCTGGCTGTGTACAACATAAGGGTCTTGAAATCTTGCTTCTCCTATCTC
>NW_022196896.1:111484128-111487142 GCF_008632895.1 Mastomys coucha
AGAGAGAGAGAGAGAGAGAGAGAGAGAGAGAGCCTGGGAGGAAGAAGGCAAGCCCAGTCCCTAGGCAGGAAAAGTTTAGGGATAGGGGTGGGAGAAGCACTGGGAGGAGTGACAGCATCTGCTTTGATATGTTAATAGATATCTCAGTCATTCTAAAAGGGTTTCTTAAAGACCTAAGGTAGGCAAAGGGACTTGAGCTACCGGTCTGTGCCAGGTCCTAAGCAAATATGTTTTGGATGTTAGCTTGGTGTTTTTATGGGACTCCTAACAGTGGGAGGAGGGGCGTCTCTGACTCTCTTACCTGTTCCTGGAGCCCTTTTCCATCCTACTGGGTTGCCTCCCCAAGTCCTGATATGAGGGTTTGTGCCGAGTATTATTGTAACTAAATACATCTTGTTCAGTTAATATTCCTGAGAAGCCTACTCTTTTCTGAAGGGAAACAGAGGAGGAGTGGATCTGGGGGAGAGGGGAGGTGAGAAGGCCTAGGAGGAGTAGAGAGAGGACAAACTGCTCAGGATGTATTGGATGAGAGAATAATAAATAAAACGGGGAAAAAAAGAGTTAATTGAATGGGAATGCAAGGAGACAGTTACAGTTGGTGGAAAAAGGCTTGTTTGTCTAGAATCCTCTCAGCTTTGGCCTTCTCTCCTTGATATTAAAATGCCACTTTTCTCCTGATACGGCTAGAACATTGTCCATGCAGGGGAGGCAGCTTTTGATTCTTGTCTTCAGAAGATAGATTGGGAACTCTGGGTCATCTTTTTCAGGTGCCTGCCATTCTTTCCAAGGGCCTTAAATGGAATAGAACGCTGTGTCAAAGCAGTAGCACATACTGGGGTACGGAGTGCTAGCTCCCTTCACCTCTGTATCTTTGTCCCTGTGTATTTTCCTATAAAGATATGCCACTGGGAATGGAGATGTGGCTGCATTGACAGAATACTTGTCTATTACACACAAAGGCCTGGGTCCTGCTCCATCAGAACACAAACCTAGACATGGGGGCATATGTCTGTGATCCTAGTGCTTAAGAGATGGAGGCAGAAAGCTCAGAAACTCAGGGTCATCTTAAGCTACCTATTAAGTTTTAGGCTAGCCTGGGCTATATAAAAATCCTGTCCTATTGTGTGTGTGCACACGTGTGTGTGTGTGTGTGTGTGTGTGTGTGTGTGTATGTGTGTGTGTGTGTATACATATATACATCTACATACATACACACACACATATAACCAGAGTTGGGTCTTCACCCAGGCCAAAGGTTTCATTCTCTTGGCTAAAAGGAAGTGATTTTTCCTGACTGGGCCTTTAATGACACTGTTGCAATTCCAGCTTCACTAATTAAACATGCAAAGACCCAGTTCCCAAAAAAGGTTCCAGGTAAGATGTATTCTAGTTGTGCTCCAGTGAGATAAAAGTAGAGTCTCTGCCTCTGTTATCTCCTCCCCCCTTAAAAGCATATGCAGTTGTATCAGTCCCTGGGCCAAGGAGCTGTTCAGGAAGGTGAACCATGCTAAAGAGGTAGGAGGAATAATTAGTCCTCTGAGGAGGTCATGTGTTTTTTCCTTCCCAGAGTTCCCATGCCCTAGCACAATACCTATAGCTGCCATGAAGAACTTTTGGGTCTCTCCATCTGAGTCCTGACCCAGAAAGACAAAGCTCCGCATCCATAAGCTTATATGTTTGAGTGCTCAGTCATAAAGGAGTGGCACTACTTGGGAGGGATTAGGAGGTGTGGCCTTGTTGGAGTGGGTGTGGCCTTGTTGGAGCCCAAGCCAGGCTCACTATCGCTTTCTTCCTGCTGCCTACAGAACAGGATGCAGAACTCCCAGCTACTCTTCAGCATCAAGTCTGCCTGCATGCCACCATGCTCTCTGCCATGCCCACAACGGACTGAACCTCTGAAACTGTAAGCCCTCCCCGTTGAAATGTTTTCCATTATAAAAGTTGCCACAGTCAAGGTGTCTTTTCACAACAATTTAACACTAAGACACTATTTAAACCTAAATCTTGTACCAGTACCTCAAGTGTGGACTGGTGTGGCCACTAGACATCTTTGTTCCTCTACCCTAATGTAGCCACCTTGAGTGAATCTTTCCCTGCTTTTCATTTTTACTTCAGTTCTTTAATTGGCTTATTGAGGACCAGTGTCAAAGCCTGGTTTGTTCCAGTACTGAGAAGTAGTAGAAGCATTAGGAGGTGAAGCAGCATAGAAGAATGTTATATAGTTGAGGGTGTGCCCCTGAAAGGGATCTAGGGCTAGGCAAGATAGTTCAGCAGGTAAGGGCACTTGCTGCCAAGCTTGAAGTCCAGAGTTCGATTCTTGGGACATGCATGATGGAAGCAATGACCAACTTGAGTACTCTGTCTTCTGACTTCCACTCATGTGCCCTGATACCTGCAGCACCTCACCTTCCACCACACATACAAAAGGGAGACGTGAAACATCTTGTCTTGTTTCTAAAGTGGAAGGATGTTAGGAGCTTGTCTCTTTCCTTCCTTTCCACTCCCCTTAGTTGTCTCTTTCCTCGCACCTGAGGTGAACAATTTCCTCTGCTAACATGTTCCCACCACAGTGACTGGGCCAACCGTGGAACAGCCTTAGAAACAGTGAGCCAAAATAAGTGTTTTCTCCTTTAAGCGAGCTGCTTTGTTACAGCAAAGAAAAGCTGGCTAACACAATCTGACCCTTAACCCTGAACAATAATCCAGTTAAAATTGCCCAGCCATGCAGGAAATCACTTTGCACATGTTCCTACTCTCACTCCCATCTCATCCCCAACCCCCACTCCCATCTCATGATCTCATCCCTATCCCTCTATCTCATCCCCTACTCCCATCCCTATCCCTCCTTCCACCTCTATCCCTATCCCTTCTCCCCACTCCCATCTCCATCCCTATCCCTCCTCCCACCTCTATCCCTACCCCTCCTCTCCACTCCTATCTCCATCCCTATCACTCCATCTCATTCTCTACTCCCATCCCCATTCTCACTCCCACCCCACCCCCACTTCCACTCC